>NW_024609882.1:96948025-97483514 GCF_016920785.2 Ixodes scapularis
CCCCTCCGCACTTCCCTTGGCAATGAGCACACCGTACCAGTAAGATACCTTTAGTTAGCCCGTGGGCGACAGCATCTCAAAGCAAGCCAAAAAAGACATGCCAAAAGACAAGCCCAGAACCACGAAGAAACTATCAAACGAGAAGTGATGAAAAGGCGGCCGCTAGAGAGGAAGGATAATCCGCTACCCTTGAGGAAGGCTGCTTGGCGTCTGTGTTTGGGAGCTTTCAGGGCACAATTTTTTCGCAGACAACCCCCAAAGAGAGAGAGGGAGACAGAGAGAGAGAGAAAGGGGACTAGATATGTTGAAGGTATTTTCCCCCCGTGCTTGACGTGCTGGCCTTGTTTGGAAGTGTGCCTGCAGTCGAGGACCCTGATATTTGGTGCGCCTCCCCACTGTCTCTCCACTTCGAAACTCCTGGCGCCGTCCCTGTCGGGAAGACGTACCGTGACCTTGACGGAGATAGACCCCACTTTGGAAGCGCCCAGCAGGCGCGTCCACCCACCGCTGTTTTAATCTTTCGTTTCTCGCGTCGATTGCCCACGTTTCTTCTTCGAGCTGACGAAGAACCCCGGGGGGGGGGTTGCCTGGCGAGGCGTTTGGGGGGGGGGGCGATCGCCCCCCCCGCCCCCCCCCCCCCCCCTTGGATCCGCCACTGTAGACAAGACAGCTTACTTAATTCTCGATGCATCTAGGATTACACGTAACAAACATAGTCGTGCCCTTCACCAGCCCTGCTGCTTGAAAGACTGTTTTAAGTATTCTTTTTTTCCCCTAACGATAAGCGAGTGGAACTCTCTCCCAGAACAAGCAGTATCGTTTCAATCGCTGGAATCTTTTTGTTCTTATCTTGCATTTGATGACGTGGGCAGCAATCCTTGAAATTGCATGTTTATTTAATTACTTTTCTCTTTTTGTCGCGTCATGATTTCCTGCCAGCGTCATTCTTCCATTGTTGTATTGATTTTACATTTTTTCCCAGCGCCGATTGATTCTTCTGCAATATATTTTTAGGACGGGTTTGCAACAAATGCAGTTGTCAAGTTTTTGTTGTGTTCTTTTTATTTTTCCTTCAGTGTTTATAAAGTTTTTTTGTTCATGCCCTCCCTATCATAGTCCCATGTAGGGACTGATAGTATTTTGAAATAAATAAATAAATAAACCGCACAGTTCCAAGCTGGTGCCCCAAATTCAGACCCAGGTTGTGCGCCGCCGGAATCCCCGCTGCACTCACCACTGGACCCTACAAAAGTATTTCGCGCGATGCCCTGAGCCGTTACTAGCGAGATCGTCGCGATTTCACACCCAGGCGGAAGAGCCTGGGTCTGAAATCGCGACATTCTCTCGCTTGTAACGGCTAAGGGCATCGCGCGAAATACTTTTGTAGGGTCCAGTGGTGAGCGCAGCGGGAATCCCGGAGGCGCACACGGCCGTCCAGGAGTCGTCACCAAACACGGTACACAGAACACACACAGCGCACGCACAAGCGCAGTATCCAGTGTTGGGCGCATCGGGAAGTTCCGGCAGGCAAGCGGTATCCGAGTTGTCCAAGTATTATCACCAAGCACACCAGCGCCAAGCGCATCCAGATGCCGAGCCAAAGTGCAATGGGTCGGCAGTTTCATACTATATGAAGATCCAACCGAGGTCAGTGGGTATCCACCCAGGGCAACGATGGGCGCGTCAGTATCCGTGCGCCTGCAACGCGAACGTCGCCGTCGGGCGAGCGCCGGCTGACAGTCCGACGAGAGCGAAGAACCTAAACTCTCGGAGCGCTGCCGCCGACTGCAACAAACTAGAGATGGGTCGCTCAGGAGCGAGCCGGATCTTCTGAGCCGCTCGTTTTAAAGAGCGAGTTAGCCGTGGTCAGTGGCGTAGCCAGGATTTTATTTCGGGAGGGGTTCAAAGACATTATCACCCCTCCCCCCTCCTTCAATGACGAAGCAAGGTGAACTCAGCGCTACGGATGCTCACGCAAAGATTACGGAGGCGCTGTTAAGATAAAACGATTGAAGCTGCATGGCTATTTTTAAAACCTTGCAGGCTTCATTTGGGCTTCCTGTTCTACTGCCGTCGTAGTTGCGGCCTCATAGTTGGCATATATGAGATTCAATTCATTTATTTACTCCCATTTGTACTATCTTGATCACAGTTAGCGGGAACGCCGGAGCGCGTGGCAGCGGGCACTATCAGAGCGCTCTACCGGACAGGCGCGCAACTACTGCGCATGCGCATCGCGCGTTCGGCGAGATTATATTCTCGTCGCGCGCATCACGTCATCTGAGCGCTCGTCTGTCGTCTGCTACGCGCGTCGTCTGCTAGGTGTATCGTCTGCTACGCCTGTCGTCTGCTACGTGTGTCGTCTGCTACGCCTATCGTCTGCTACGCGCCTCGCCTGCTACGTGTGTTGTGTCTGCTACGTGTGTTGTCTGCTACGGCTGTTGTCTACCATGCGCATGCTACTGGTGATAGCAAGAACTTTGGCATACCCGAAAGGTGGTGAACCCTAAAATGAAAGCTCCTCCAATGTGCTCATCTGCTTTCCAGGTTTAGTTTCAGTATTTGTTAAAGCAAATAAACATTGTGACTTTTTTTCTTCTCGCGTCAGTCTGCGCCAGCGTTGCCGACCCCGCTTCCTGTGAAGTCTAGAGCTATCTCGGGCGCGGTGATCATAAACTAATTGTTGGCCAGCGCGTCTGCATCATTAATTAACGTGGTCCTGACTTTGATAACTGAATTTATAGCTTGTGGTTCTTGTCTTCCTTATTGTTATTGCCTTTTGGCCTGTGATAGATGTGTGTTGGTGACTGTGGGGTGCAGACGTCTAAGATTTCTGCCCATAAGGTTTGCTGCAGCCAATTGCTGTAACGACGACGTTGTGTCAGTAGTGTCGGGTAAGAAAAGTGCAAACTTTATTGCTGAAGTAAAATTGAATGGCTGCTACCTGCAGTCAAAGAAAAATCAAGTCAACTAAAACAGGCTCAGTAACGGGTCATATCCTCGTTTAGCTCGACTACAGCCGCCATCCTTGGCGGCAGCGAGTCGTAAAGACTTGACACGAAAGACGCGTCTCCTTTCAAACGTTCCCATTCTGCTTGGACTGCGTCCCACAGCTGGTCTTCTGTGGCGGAATAAATAGGAGTCCGCACCATGGCCGCCTTCACTCGGCCCCACAAGGTTCTCAATGATGTTGAGGTCCGCGCCCTTGGGAACCCATAGCAACTCCTCTATGCCGCACTGCCGCAAGTGGTCCTTCACGGTGCGCGCAGTGTGGATGGGCGCGAGATCTTGATGAAAAAGGAAGTTCTCGTCGGGGAAGAGACCACTCCGAACAAAGCCTTTTATCCAGCCTTTTATCAAACGGAATTGCAGTAAATCACGAGTGTGTAGCGAGAACGTAAACGAACGACGAAATATTTCCGCAACGAAAACAATTATTAAGATCTACATAGAACAGCTAGCATACCAAGCGCAGGCCTTACCGTGCGCCGCGGGGTCGCCACACACGCACGAATTCGTTTTGCCTGGCGGAGAACGTCCATTCGTCTGAAAAGACGGCCCGGCCCCAGTCATCCGCCGTCCACGACGCATGTCCCATCGCAAAGCAGAGCCTCGCTTCCTTGTTTGAAGGAGATAGCAGGGGCTTCTGCGCTGCCATGGCACTATGCAGGCCGGCGCTTGCCAACCTCCGACGAATTGTCACGTCCGAAACGTCCAATTTCAGCTCCTCTCGGATTTCCTTGGCCGAAATAAAGGGGTCCTCGACGACAGCGGCAATAATGTAACCGTCCTCATCCTCGGTCGTCGCTCTTGGGGGAGTCCCTCGAGGTGCGTCGTGAATCCGGCCTACATAACGGAAAGCTTCAGCGATCCTATTAACCGTCTTTAGAGGCCTTTTTACAAGGGCCCCAAGGCCCGCTGCGAGTGCCCTTTCTAGGAGAGCTCGATGATCAACCACCTGTCCGCCTCTGGAAGTCTGGCCATGACGAGGTGCAGCAATCGTTCTGACAGCAATGCAAAGGCGCCTAAATTTATCAAGCACACCGCATGCGGGGGAGGGGGCCTCGAATATTTTTTAATAAAATATAAGAAACAAAAAAGGTATGATACTGTATCATGCATCAAAATATTCGCATGCTTGTCGCATGCCCGTGGGCTGATAAGTTCACCTACACGCATTTTAACCCCTGCGCTTCCATGCGACATGCTTCGCGTAGAAGACGACGCCCGTAGCAGACGACGCGCGAGCGCTCCGATGACGCGATGCGCGCGATGAGAGCATATTCCCTCAGCAGGCGCGATGCGCATGCGCTGGAACTTGCGCGCCGGGCCGTTAGGCTGCTCTGATAGTACCCGCTGCCACGCGCTCCGGCGTTCCCGCTAACTGTGATCAAGGTAGTACATATGGGTGACGGAGACAGGGAAAAAAGCTGCAAAATGTGCAGCTTGACAAAGCCCCTGCCCCCTATCGGCAGATCGGCAGACAGGAAACGTTAACAGAAACATTTTAAAGGCGAAAAAACAAAACAGGCAGTTCTATGCAGGAGAAAAAAGTTTAAAAGTTAGCAGTGAATATTGTGCGTATTGTTTTCTTATTTAGTGCATCAAGACAGACATGGTGGTCTCTTAAAAAGTTCAGTAATGTTGGCAATGTATGCTGTAACATTTGAAGCCCATAATTTGTTCTAGGACGAGGTACTCTCAGGGACCCGGCGCTACGTACTCCGTATACCGTATTTTTAACACTTAGTCTAGAAAACCGCAGTAATGGGTGGTTAAAATACTTAAGGGATGCCGCGTATACTGTCGCAAGCTTATATTTGTAATATTCTTGTATTTTTATTACTTTATGCTTACAGAAAACTGGATCGGTGTGTGCGTAATACGACGCATTGGCTACGACTCGAATTGCTCTCTTCTGCAATAAAAAAAGTTTATTAAGGTTTGTACTGGTCGTGGTTGCCCACACCAGGTTACAGTAGGATATACGAGAATTGAACAATGCATTATAAATTAAGAGTTTAATACTAGATGGTAATGTATGGCGATGCTTATATAGAATTCCTAGGATATTTGAAAGCTTAAGTGTAAGATTTTGAATATAGGAGTCCCATAACATATGTTGATGAAAAATTATGCCTAAAGTTTTAACAGTGCTTGCAAATTCAATTTCCGAAGAATTCAACATTAACTTTACATTAGGATTGCACACTCTACCTTTCAATTTAAAGATAACGGCTTTTGTTTTGGTTTCATTTATTTTTAAAGAATTTGAGACAGTCCATGAACTAAGCTTTTGCAGACATGTGTTTGCATCGGCTATCATTATCAAGAGAGCCTGCACATTGCGTTCTGAAATAACTTGTCACACTTACTTTTGTAGTCGTGGTAATTTCTAGTCGAAAGCACGTAATTCCGATCAGTACTCAAGGTGTGCGTGAGCGCAGCACCACCCGTTGCTTACAGTGCAGTTGTTTTTACAAATCATTTAACACATCACTGACATTGTTTTATATTATAACCATGTGTTGGTTTTATTATGTTCGCTATGGTTTGATTGAACTGTGTATTTCCGTGAGGATAGCTCGTTATACTTTGCCTTGAAATTGCCATTCTTCACTCCACAACTGTTTTGAAATATCTGTTCTCTATATATCTGAGATCAGTTCCGCATCCCATAAAATAAACATGAATGAAGAAATATTGCCTATTTTATTTATGTGAGCATTCTCTACCCCACAAACACTTTTCCCGGCAGCATATAAGTGTAGTCCGCACTTCCCTTTTGCTCGATGCCCCGTGCAAAACCGACTGCCTGAGCAGGGGAGCAAGCGGGCCCACGGGGAGTAGGCTTGGCATTTCGGGGGGGAGGAGAGGTTTCGACCCCCTTGCTTACGCCACTGGCCGTGGCTCAGTAAAAGTGGCGGTTCTTTTGGGAGCCCGTTCTCTCTCGTTCAGTCAGCCGTGCTGAGTCCCGAGTCAGAGCCGGGTCAGGGCTGGGCATTGGCCGGGCCTTTTCCCGGCTGCGATTTGCACGCCATCCATTAGTAGTGCGGGAAAGCAACTCCATTCCGTTGCTGCTGCCATGGCGACGAAAACAGAAATTTTGTAGACAAAAGTGGCACCTTCCTGCTAGGGCCGTAACTGAATGGGCTTTGGCGCTAGCGTCGACGGATCCACGAAACATAAGTTTCATGGATCTTAAGTACTTTGTTGTGTACTTCAAATTATTTCGACATTAATTTTGTATGGATGCACATGTATATAACTGAATAAAGTTGAAAGAAAATTCACGATTTTTGTTCTCATTTTCACTAAAGTGAATTTTGAAGCACCACAAAAACAGAAAACCTGAAGTAGTGACGATTAAGTTTTTTTTTCTTTTTTTTTTTTTCTAAAGGACAGAATGCAATACATTGCATTCTGTCTTTTAGAGTAACATAAGCATTCTATCCCCAAGATCACAAAATAAAGGGTCATTACAATTCAAAAATCGCGCCTTTAAAATAAGAAATTGATAAATTTATTCTCCATACACACTGGAGGTACCTAAAACACGGCTATTTACTAATGAATATTTTTTAATACCAAATAACTAGACTGCATAGCACAGGTTGCAGTGTAGCCTGTGCCATGTAGTCTAGTTATATGGCTTTGAAAAAAGGATACATGCATAAGTAGAATAACAGTGTTATAAGTAGTTCACTGATACCTTCGAGCGCCGCACCAGCACACGATGCACAATCGGCGAGAATCGTGAGACATCGTTCGAACGGCAGCGGTCAACGAATGGCGCCATCCGTGGACCCGGCCACCCGGCTCCGACAGTACGGTTTGGGACATCTACGGGCACGGCTCGGTGAACGAGAGAGAGCGGACTTTCTCTCTCCGAAAGAACCACGGCTCACTCGTTCTTTAAAGGAGCGGCTCAAAAAGATCCGACTCGCTCGTGAGCGACCCAGTCACCGAAGAGAGCCGGTGAGCCGTTCAAATGTGCCGGTTCATTTCAGTGAGCTGAGCCGTTCCGAGCCGCTCACTGAAGTGAGCCGTTTTGCCTAGGGTGCCTTCATGTGCGCTTCGCATAGGGTGATGCCAACTGTGGGTTTCCCTTTCCCACACCCTCGTCCACCGCCATTTTGTTCCTCTCATTGTTTCCCCGTGCGCCAGAAAGTGGCCTTTGTGTCCATCGATCCTCCCATCCGAGGGGGGAAATGCTAATCCTCCCTCCATAGGTTGCATAACGCTGCTCCGAACTTGTGAGATAAGGTGCTTGTTTCCGGGGGGGGGGGGGGGGGGGGTTATCGGATTATCACGGATTATCGCCGAGGACCGAAATGGCTGCTGGTTTGTCGTCGAGTGGTATTACAAAATTTGGCATCACCCTAGCAAAGCGCACATGAAGGCTCCCTAGTTTCAACAAGTCCCGTCTCTCTTGGTCGTACTCGGTTGCAAGAGTGTGAACGGGCCCACTCAGAAGCGCGCGGTACCAGATCGGATTCGCGCGTATCTGAACTGTCCGCAAGTATAGAAGCGCACAGATTCTAAGTGAAACCGCTCCGATCTGACATTTTCGTACGGGTAGGTTCTGTTAGATTGTGTCCGGGGTCAGACCAAGCGTAGACCAAGAATTTTGTACAGTTATTAGACAGTTTTAGTGGGCCGTACGCTATAGCTTTGCGTACGCAAGGAAATTGCGGGTCGTGGGTGCGCAAGCCAGGCACGTAGCCACGATTTTGTTTCAAGGGGCGGGGGGAGGGCGCCCATGACCGAATGCTGTATGAGGGGGAGGGGGGAGTGGAGATCCCAGCAAAATCGAAGATTTCGGGGGGGCGGGGGGGGGGGGGGGGGGGGGGGTCGGGCCTTATGGGCCGCTCTCCTGGCTACCTGCCTGGCGCATGCGCAGAACGCAATAGAAGGGCTAGCGTATTGCGTACGCACGCAACGCTAGGGATTTTGCGTGGCGGGCTAGCGGGCTTTGCGGGACGCTTTCGAGAGATCTCGGATCCAACGAGAGCGCCAGTTTCAAGATGACGGCTACCTCGACTGGCGCAGCAAGGGCGACGTGGTGTTTTCGAAGTTCTGTGTTACGTGAAATTGCGTGGTGTTCAGCTCGGCAATTCTTTCTGGGACCTACCGCGGTCGAATCAGATCACCCTGCAGCTGAGGGAGTGCACAGTGAAAAGGTTCGCCGCTCGGAATGTGCGTCAACGCTGCGATCTGCTCAACGCTGAGCCTATTCGCACAGTTCATCGCCGACGGACGAACGACTCTAAAAGAAATCGTCGAAGTTCTCGCTATGCACTGGACATCAGTAGTTCATGAATTTCATTCCGGGATACCATTGATAAAAGGTGCTGTTTCCACGGCACGACTGACGGAGGCTCCGTGATCGAATTTGGCTACGCACTCGTACTCGTAGCCTCTGTACCCCGCAGAAAAGCACGCTTGGCGAGGCAGTTGTGGCTTGGTTTAATTTGAAATAAAATCATTGGACACGTTTTCATTTTCAATATTTCTTTCCAGGAGCATGGTTGCGCTATAAGCACGCGGAATTCTACGGCTCTAGCAAATTTAACCAATATCATGCGCGGTGTTCACTCGAAAACGTAACGCACAACTAAATTCGGTCCGAGCAGGTCATTTTTAGCGTACGCTATACTATTGCGTATTGCGTACGTAAGAGCCAGCAACGCTATACTAAAACTGTCTAATGCTGCAGACTCCGGCACCGCACGCGCACGCCTTCCCCTTCCTTATAAAAGATTCAAAGTAAATAACCAAAAAAATTGCGGTGGCTAGCTCGGCTATGCCAGGAGATACGTAGCGTGAGCTTATGCGCACAAAATGAGAGGCGCTATCAAGCGGCTCCGGTGCAGCGTCAGACTTGGCTACTGCTCAATGGAGGCGGACAGCTGGGCACGCGGCGGCGCCAGTGCGTCTGCCGCGGCTATGACGTCACTCCTCTGGAATGTGCAGACCGGCGAGGCGCGCGCGGCGCCGGCGTCTCCGGCGCGCCAACTGTGGGCTGTGTGACGTCACTGCACCTCGCGCTTGCGCAGCACGGAGCATGGCTCATTATCCGAGCCACGCGAAACTGCTCAACCTCAGTCAGTGTAGCTCACGCTACAATAAAGCGTTAACGAACGCGCGTGCAAGATGCCATCTGTTTTAGCATAGCCGCCTCTATACTTACAAAGCCTGGCAGTTCGACGACGGAGCCATAGAGTGCCCGGTCGCAGAATTGGAGCGCGAGGATCTGGTAGTACAGAGCATTTCTCGGGGAACCGACATTCGGCGGGAACGGGTTAATTTCCACTCATTTTCATCAGAAACCAGCGTAGCCACTTTCGCTGGAAGCTTACCAGAACCACTTTCGATTACCCGCCGCTGGAATCCTACCGGAAGCCACTCTCGTTTGCCGGACACCGAACATCACTGGGAGCCGACGCAAGGGGAACCGCTATAGTCAAGGAGGGACGAGCAGGGGACCGTGTTTGTAATGGCGGCCGCCAATGCAGCGACTTTCTTGCGAGTGCGTGTTTTAGGTCGAAACGACGTTGCACTTCTGCAAGAAGTGCGTGCAGCGAACTGTTTTGACGATCCAAAAAGGTGAACAGCGATCACCGGCAACCTGCTATTTGCGACAGGCAAAAGTCGAGGCCAGAGCAGGTACGAGACCACTCGAGCGGCATTCTCGTGAGTGCGAGTTTTAGCTCGGGACGACGTTGCAATCCTCAAGAAGTACGTGCAGTGAACTGTTTTGACGATCCAAAAAGGTGAACAGCGATCCCCGGCAACCTGCTATTTGCGACAGGCAAAAGTCGAGGCCAGAGCAGGTACGAGACCACTCGAGCGGCATTCTCGTGAGTGCGAGTTTTAGCTCGGGACGACGTTGCAATCCTCAAGAAGTACGTGCAGTGAACTGTTTTGACGATCCAAAAAGGTGAACAGCGATCCCCGGCAACCTGCTATTTGCGACAGGCAAAAGTCGAGGCCAGAGCAGGTACGAGACCACTCGAGCGGCATTCTCGTGAGTGCGAGTTTTAGCTCGGGACGACGTTGCAATCCTCAAGAAGTACGTGCAGTGAACTGTTTTGACGATCCAAAAAGGTGAACAGCGATCCCCGGCAACCTGCTATTTGCGACAGGCAAAAGTCGAGGCCAGAGCAGGTACGAGACCACTCGAGGGGCATTCTCGTGAGTGCGAGTTTTAGCTCGGGACGACGTTGCAATCCTCAAGAAGTACGTGCAGTGAACTGTTTTGACGATCCAAAAAGGTGAACAGCGATCCCCGGCAACCTGCTATTTGCGACAGGCAAAAGTCGAGGCCAGAGCAGGTACGAGACCACTCGAGCGGCATTCTCGTGAGTGCGAGTTTTAGCTCGGGACGACGTTGCAATCCTCAAGAAGTACGTGCAGTGAACTGTTTTGACTATCCAAAAAGGTGAACAGCGATCCCCGGCAACCTGCTATTTGCGACAGGCAAAAGTCGAGGCCAGAGCAGGTACGAGACCACTCGAGCGGCATTCTCGTGAGTGCGAGTTTTAGCTCGGGACGACGTTGCAATCCTCAAGAAGTACGTGCAGTGAACTGTTTTGACGATCCAAAAAGGTGAACAGCGATCCCCGGCAACCTGCTATTTGCGACAGGCAAAAGTCGAGGCCAGAGCAGGTACGAGACCACTCGAGGGGCATTCTCGTGAGTGCGAGTTTTAGCTCGGGACGACGTTGCAATCCTCAAGAAGTACGTGCAGTGAACTGTTTTGACGATCCAAAAAGGTGAACAGCGATCCCCGGCAACCTGCTATTTGCGACAGGCAAAAGTCGAGGCCAGAGCAGGTACGAGACCACTCGAGCGGCATTCTCGTGAGTGCGAGTTTTAGCTCGGGACGACGTTGCAATCCTCAAGAAGTACGTGCAGTGAACTGTTTTGACGATCCAAAAAGGTGAACAGCGATCCCCGGCAACCTGCTATTTGCGACAGGCAAAAGTCGAGGCCAGAGCAGGTACGAGACCACTCGAGCGGCATTCTCGTGAGTGCGAGTTTTAGCTCGGGACGACGTTGCAATCCTCAAGAAGTACGTGCAGTGAACTGTTTTGACGATCCAAAAAGGTGAACAGCGATCCCCGGCAACCTGCTATTTGCGACAGGCAAAAGTCGAGGCCAGAGCAGCTACGAGACCACTCGAGCGGCATTCTCGTGAGTGCGAGTTTTAGCTCGGGACGACGTTGCAATCCTCAAGAAGTACGTGCAGTGAACTGTTTTGACGATCCAAAAAGGTGAACAGCGATCCCCGGCAACCTGCTATTTGCGACAGGCAAAAGTCGAGGCCAGAGCAGGTACGAGACCACTCGAGCGGCATTCTCGTGAGTGCGAGTTTTAGCTCGGGACGACGTTGCAATCCTCAAGAAGTACGTGCAGTGAACTGTTTTGACGATCCAAAAAGGTGAACAGCGATCCCCGGCAACCTGCTATTTGCGACAGGCAAAAGTCGAGGCCAGAGCAGGTACGAGACCACTCGAGCGGCATTCTCGTGAGTGCGAGTTTTAGCTCGGGACGACGTTGCAATCCTCAAGAAGTGCGTGCAGTGAACTGTTTTGACGATCCAAAAAGGTGAACAGCGATCCCCGGCAACCTGCTATTTGCGACAGGCAAAAGTCGAGGCCAGAGCAGGTACGAGACCACTCGAGCGGCATTCTCGTGAGTGCGAGTTTTAGCTCGGGACGACGTTGCAATCCTCAAGAAGTACGTGCAGTGAACTGTTTTGACGATCCAAAAAGGTGAACAGCGATCCCCGGCAACCTGCTATTTGCGACAGGCAAAAGTCGAGGCCAGAGCAGGTACGAGACCACTCGAGCGGCATTCTCGTGAGTGCGAGTTTTAGCTCGGGACGACGTTGCAATCCTCAAGAAGTACGTGCAGTGAACTGTTTTGACGATCCAAAAAGGTGAACAGCGATCACCGGCAACCTGCTATTTGCGACAGGCAAAAGTCGAGGCCAGAGCAGGTACGAGACCACTCGAGCGGCATTCTCGTGAGTGCGAGTTTTAGCTCGGGACGACGTTGCAATCCTCAAGAAGTACGTGCAGTGAACTGTTTTGACGATCCAAAAAGGTGAACAGCGATCCCCGGCAACCTGCTATTTGCGACAGGCAAAAGTCGAGGCCAGAGCAGGTACGAGACCACTCGAGCGGCATTCTCGTGAGTGCGAGTTTTAGCTCGGGACGACGTTGCAATCCTCAAGAAGTACGTGCAGTGAACTGTTTTGACGATCCAAAAAGGTGAACAGCGATCCCCGGCAACCTGCTATTTGCGACAGGCAAAAGTCGAGGCCAGAGCAGGTACGAGACCACTCGAGCGGCATTCTCGTGAGTGCGAGTTTTAGCTCGGGACGACGTTGCAATCCTCAAGAAGTACGTGCAGTGAACTGTTTTGACGATCCAAAAAGGTGAACAGCGATCCCCGGCAACCTGCTATTTGCGACAGGCAAAAGTCGAGGCCAGAGCAGGTACGAGACCACTCGAGCGGCATTCTCGTGAGTGCGAGTTTTAGCTCGGGACGACGTTGCAATCCTCAAGAAGTACGTGCAGTGAACTGTTTTGACGATCCAAAAAGGTGAACAGCGATCACCGGCAACCTGCTATTTGCGACAGGCAAAAGTCGAGGCCAGAGCAGGTACGAGACCACTCGAGGGGCATTCTCGTGAGTGCGAGTTTTAGCTCGGGACGACGTTGCAATCCTCAAGAAGTACGTGCAGTGAACTGTTTTGACGATCCAAAAAGGAGAACAGCGATCCCCGGCAACCTGCTATTTGCGACAGGCAAAAGTCGAGGCCAGAGCAGGTACGAGACCACTCGAGCGGCATTCTCGTGAGTGCGAGTTTTAGCTCGGGACGACGTTGCAATCCTCAAGAAGTACGTGCAGTGAACTGTTTTGACGATCCAAAAAGGTGAACAGCGATCCCCGGCAACCTGCTATTTGCGACAGGCAAAAGTCGAGGCCAGAGCAGGTACGAGACCACTCGAGGGGCATTCTCGTGAGTGCGAGTTTTAGCTCGGGACGACGTTGCAATCCTCAAGAAGTACGTGCAGTGAACTGTTTTGACGATCCAAAAAGGTGAACAGCGATCCCCGGCAACCTGCTATTTGCGACAGGCAAAAGTCGAGGCCAGAGCAGGTACGAGACCACTCGAGCGGCATTCTCGTGAGTGCGAGTTTTAGCTCGGGACGACGTTGCAATCCTCAAGAAGTACGTGCAGTGAACTGTTTTGACGATCCAAAAAGGTGAACAGCGATCCCCGGCAACCTGCTATTTGCGACAGGCAAAAGTCGAGGCCAGAGCAGGTACGAGACCACTCGAGCGGCATTCTCGTGAGTGCGAGTTTTAGCTCGGGACGACGTTGCAATCCTCAAGAAGTACGTGCAGTGAACTGTTTTGACGATCCAAAAAGGTGAACAGCGATCCCCGGCAACCTGCTATTTGCGACAGGCAAAAGTCGAGGCCAGAGCAGGTACGAGACCACTCGAGCGGCATTCTCGTGAGTGCGAGTTTTAGCTCGGGACGACGTTGCAATCCTCAAGAAGTACGTGCAGTGAACTGTTTTGACGATCCAAAAAGGTGAACAGCGATCCCCGGCAACCTGCTATTTGCGACAGGCAAACGTCGAGGCCAGAGCAGGTACGAGACCACTCGAGCGGCATTCTCGTGAGTGCGAGTTTTAGCTCGGGACGACGTTGCAATCCTCAAGAAGTACGTGCAGTGAACTGTTTTGACGATCCAAAAAGGTGAACAGCGATCCCCGGCAACCTGCTATTTGCGACAGGCAAAAGTCGAGGCCAGAGCAGGTACGAGACCACTCGAGCGGCATTCTCGTGAGTGCGAGTTTTAGCTCGGGACGACGTTGCAATCCTCAAGAAGTACGTGCAGTGAACTGTTTTGACGATCCAAAAAGGTGAACAGCGATCTCCGGCAACCTGGTATTTGCGACAGGCAAAAGTCGAGGCCAGAGCAGGTACGAGACCACTCGAGCGGCATTCTCGTGAGTGCGAGTTTTAGCTCGGGACGACGTTGCAATCCTCAAGAAGTACGTGCAGTGAACTGTTTTGACGATCCAAAAAGGTGAACAGCGATCCCCGGCAACCTGCTATTTGCGACAGGCAAACGTCGAGGCCAGAGCAGGTACGAGACCACTCGAGCGGCATTCTCGTGAGTGCGAGTTTTAGCTCGGGACGACGTTGCAATCCTCAAGAAGTACGTGCAGTGAACTGTTTTGACGATCCAAAAAGGTGAACAGCGATCCCCGGCAACCTGCTATTTGCGACAGGCAAAAGTCGAGGCCAGAGCAGGTACGAGACCACTCGAGCGGCATTCTCGTGAGTGCGAGTTTTAGCTCGGGACGACGTTGCAATCCTCAAGAAGTACGTGCAGTGAACTGTTTTGACGATCCAAAAAGGTGAACAGCGATCCCCGGCAACCTGCTATTTGCGACAGGCAAAAGTCGAGGCCAGAGCAGGTACGAGACCACTCGAGCGGCATTCTCGTGAGTGCGAGTTTTAGCTCGGGACGACGTTGCAATCCTCAAGAAGTACGTGCAGTGAACTGTTTTGACGATCCAAAAAGGTGAACAGCGATCCCCGGCAACCTGCTATTTGCGACAGGCAAAAGTCGAGGCCAGAGCAGGTACGAGACCACTCGAGCGGCATTCTCGTGAGTGCGAGTTTTAGCTCGGGACGACGTTGCAATCCTCAAGAAGTACGTGCAGTGAACTGTTTTGACGATCCAAAAAGGTGAACAGCGATCCCCGGCAACCTGCTATTTGCGACAGGCAAAAGTCGAGGCCAGAGCAGGTACGAGACCACTCGAGCGGCATTCTCGTGAGTGCGAGTTTTAGCTCGGGACGACGTTGCAATCCTCAAGAAGTACGTGCAGTGAACTGTTTTGACGATCCAAAAAGGTGAACAGCGATCACCGGCAACCTGCTATTTGCGACAGGCAAAAGTCGAGGCCAGAGCAGGTACGAGACCACTCGAGGGGCATTCTCGTGAGTGCGAGTTTTAGCTCGGGACGACGTTGCAATCCTCAAGAAGTACGTGCAGTGAACTGTTTTGACGATCCAAAAAGGAGAACAGCGATCCCCGGCAACCTGCTATTTGCGACAGGCAAAAGTCGAGGCCAGAGCAGGTACGAGACCACTCGAGCGGCATTCTCGTGAGTGCGAGTTTTAGCTCGGGACGACGTTGCAATCCTCAAGAAGTACGTGCAGTGAACTGTTTTGACGATCCAAAAAGGTGAACAGCGATCCCCGGCAACCTGCTATTTGCGACAGGCAAAAGTCGAGGCCAGAGCAGGTACGAGACCACTCGAGGGGCATTCTCGTGAGTGCGAGTTTTAGCTCGGGACGACGTTGCAATCCTCAAGAAGTACGTGCAGTGAACTGTTTTGACGATCCAAAAAGGTGAACAGCGATCCCCGGCAACCTGCTATTTGCGACAGGCAAAAGTCGAGGCCAGAGCAGGTACGAGACCACTCGAGCGGCATTCTCGTGAGTGCGAGTTTTAGCTCGGGACGACGTTGCAATCCTCAAGAAGTACGTGCAGTGAACTGTTTTGACGATCCAAAAAGGTGAACAGCGATCCCCGGCAACCTGCTATTTGCGACAGGCAAAAGTCGAGGCCAGAGCAGGTACGAGACCACTCGAGCGGCATTCTCGTGAGTGCGAGTTTTAGCTCGGGACGACGTTGCAATCCTCAAGAAGTACGTGCAGTGAACTGTTTTGACGATCCAAAAAGGTGAACAGCGATCCCCGGCAACCTGCTATTTGCGACAGGCAAAAGTCGAGGCCAGAGCAGGTACGAGACCACTCGAGCGGCATTCTCGTGAGTGCGAGTTTTAGCTCGGGACGACGTTGCAATCCTCAAGAAGTACGTGCAGTGAACTGTTTTGACGATCCAAAAAGGTGAACAGCGATCCCCGGCAACCTGCTATTTGCGACAGGCAAACGTCGAGGCCAGAGCAGGTACGAGACCACTCGAGCGGCATTCTCGTGAGTGCGAGTTTTAGCTCGGGACGACGTTGCAATCCTCAAGAAGTACGTGCAGTGAACTGTTTTGACGATCCAAAAAGGTGAACAGCGATCCCCGGCAACCTGCTATTTGCGACAGGCAAAAGTCGAGGCCAGAGCAGGTACGAGACCACTCGAGCGGCATTCTCGTGAGTGCGAGTTTTAGCTCGGGACGACGTTGCAATCCTCAAGAAGTACGTGCAGTGAACTGTTTTGACGATCCAAAAAGGTGAACAGCGATCTCCGGCAACCTGGTATTTGCGACAGGCAAAAGTCGAGGCCAGAGCAGGTACGAGACCACTCGAGCGGCATTCTCGTGAGTGCGAGTTTTAGCTCGGGACGACGTTGCAATCCTCAAGAAGTACGTGCAGTGAACTGTTTTGACGATCCAAAAAGGTGAACAGCGATCCCCGGCAACCTGCTATTTGCGACAGGCAAACGTCGAGGCCAGAGCAGGTACGAGACCACTCGAGCGGCATTCTCGTGAGTGCGAGTTTTAGCTCGGGACGACGTTGCAATCCTCAAGAAGTACGTGCAGTGAACTGTTTTGACGATCCAAAAAGGTGAACAGCGATCCCCGGCAACCTGCTATTTGCGACAGGCAAAAGTCGAGGCCAGAGCAGGTACGAGACCACTCGAGGGGCATTCTCGTGAGTGCGAGTTTTAGCTCGGGACGACGTTGCAATCCTCAAGAAGTACGTGCAGTGAACTGTTTTGACGATCCAAAAAGGTGAACAGCGATCCCCGGCAAGCTGCTATTTGCGACAGGCAAAAGTCGAGGCCAGAGCAGGTACGAGACCACTCGAGCGGCATTCTCGTGAGTGCGAGTTTTAGCTCGGGACGACGTTGCAATCCTCAAGAAGTCGTGCAGTGAACTGTTTTGACGATCCAAAAAGGTGAACAGCGATCCCCGGCAACCTGCTATTTGCGACAGGCAAAAGTCGAGGCCAGAGCAGGTACGAGACCACTCGAGGGGCATTCTCGTGAGTGCGAGTTTTAGCTCGGGACGACGTTGCAATCCTCAAGAAGTACGTGCAGTGAACTGTTTTGACGATCCAAAAAGGTGAACAGCGATCCCCGGCAACCTGCTATTTGCGACAGGCAAAAGTCGAGGCCAGAGCAGGTACGAGACCACTCGAGCGGCATTCTCGTGAGTGCGAGTTTTAGCTCGGGACGACGTTGCAATCCTCAAGAAGTACGTGCAGTGAACTGTTTTGACGATCCAAAAAGGAGAACAGCGATCACCGGCAACCTGCTATTTGCGACAGGCAAAAGTCGAGGCCAGAGCAGGTACGAGACCACTCGAGCGGCATTCTCGTGAGTGCGAGTTTTAGCTCGGGACGACGTTGCAATCCTCAAGAAGTACGTGCAGTGAACTGTTTTGACGATCCAAAAAGGTGAACAGCGATCACCGGCAACCTGCTATTTGCGACAGGCAAAAGTCGAGGCCAGAGCAGGTACGAGACCACTCGAGCGGCATTCTCGTGAGTGCGAGTTTTAGCTCGGGACGACGTTGCAATCCTCAAGAAGTCGTGCAGTGAACTGTTTTGACGATCCAAAAAGGTGAACAGCGATCCCCGGCAACCTGCTATTTGCGACAGGCAAAAGTCGAGGCCAGAGCAGGTACGAGACCACTCGAGGGGCATTCTCGTGAGTGCGAGTTTTAGCTCGGGACGACGTTGCAATCCTCAAGAAGTACGTGCAGTGAACTGTTTTGACGATCCAAAAAGGTGAACAGCGATCCCCGGCAACCTGCTATTTGCGACAGGCAAAAGTCGAGGCCAGAGCAGGTACGAGACCACTCGAGCGGCATTCTCGTGAGTGCGAGTTTTAGCTCGGGACGACGTTGCAATCCTCAAGAAGTACGTGCAGTGAACTGTTTTGACGATCCAAAAAGGAGAACAGCGATCACCGGCAACCTGCTATTTGCGACAGGCAAAAGTCGAGGCCAGAGCAGGTACGAGACCACTCGAGCGGCATTCTCGTGAGTGCGAGTTTTAGCTCGGGACGACGTTGCAATCCTCAAGAAGTACGTGCAGTGAACTGTTTTGACGATCCAAAAAGGTGAACAGCGATCACCGGCAACCTGCTATTTGCGACAGGCAAAAGTCGAGGCCAGAGCAGGTACGAGACCACTCGAGGGGCATTCTCGTGAGTGCGAGTTTTAGCTCGGGACGACGTTGCAATCCTCAAGAAGTACGTGCAGTGAAATGTTTTGACGATCCAAAAAGGTGAACAGCGATCCCCGGCAACCTGCTATTTGCGACAGGCAAAAGTCGAGGCCAGAGCAGGTACGAGACCACTCGAGGGGCATTCTCGTGAGTGCGAGTTTTAGCTCGGGACGACGTTGCAATCCTCAAGAAGTACGTGCAGTGAACTGTTTTGACGATCCAAAAAGGTGAACAGCGATCCCCGGCAACCTGCTATTTGCGACAGGCAAAAGTCGAGGCCAGAGCAGGTACGAGACCACTCGAGGGGCATTCTCGTGAGTGCGAGTTTTAGCTCGGGACGACGTTGCAATCCTCAAGAAGTACGTGCAGTGAACTGTTTTGACGATCCAAAAAGGTGAACAGCGATCCCCGGCAACCTGCTATTTGCGACAGGCAAAAGTCGAGGCCAGAGCAGGTACGAGACCACTCGAGGGGCATTCTCGTGAGTGCGAGTTTTAGCTCGGGACGACGTTGCAATCCTCAAGAAGTACGTGCAGTGAACTGTTTTGACGATCCAAAAAGGTGAACAGCGATCACCGGCAACCTGCTATTTGCGACAGGCAAAAGTCGAGGCCAGAGCAGGTACGAGACCACTCGAGGGGCATTCTCGTGAGTGCGAGTTTTAGCTCGGGACGACGTTGCAATCCTCAAGAAGTACGTGCAGTGAACTGTTTTGACGATCCAAAAAGGTGAACAGCGATCCCCGGCAACCTGCTATTTGCGACAGGCAAAAGTCGAGGCCAGAGCAGGTACGAGACCACTCGAGGGGCATTCTCGTGAGTGCGAGTTTTAGCTCGGGACGACGTTGCAATCCTCAAGAAGTACGTGCAGTGAACTGTTTTGACGATCCAAAAAGGTGAACAGCGATCCCCGGCAACCTGCTATTTGCGACAGGCAAAAGTCGAGGCCAGAGCAGGTACGAGACCACTCGAGCGGCATTCTCGTGAGTGCGAGTTTTAGCTCGGGACGACGTTGCAATCCTCAAGAAGTACGTGCAGTGAACTGTTTTGACGATCCAAAAAGGTGAACAGCGATCCCCGGCAACCTGCTATTTGCGACAGGCAAAAGTCGAGGCCAGAGCAGGTACGAGACCACTCGAGGGGCATTCTCGTGAGTGCGAGTTTTAGCTCGGGACGACGTTGCAATCCTCAAGAAGTACGTGCAGTGAACTGTTTTGACGATCCAAAAAGGTGAACAGCGATCCCCGGCAACCTGCTATTTGCGACAGGCAAAAGTCGAGGCCAGAGCAGGTACGAGACCACTCGAGCGGCATTCTCGTTAGTGCGAGTTTTAGCTCGGGACGACGTTGCAATCCTCAAGAAGTACGTGCAGTGAACTGTTTTGACGATCCAAAAAGGTGAACAGCGATCCCCGGCAACCTGCTATTTGCGACAGGCAAAAGTCGAGGCCAGAGCAGGTACGAGACCACTCGAGCGGCATTCTCGTGAGTGCGAGTTTTAGCTCGGGACGACGTTGCAATCCTCAAGAAGTACGTGCAGTGAACTGTTTTGACGATCCAAAAAGGTGAACAGCGATCCCCGGCAACCTGCTATTTGCGACAGGCAAAAGTCGAGGCCAGAGCAGGTACGAGACCACTCGAGGGGCATTCTCGTGAGTGCGAGTTTTAGCTCGGGACGACGTTGCAATCCTCAAGAAGTACGTGCAGTGAACTGTTTTAACGATCCAAAAAGGTGAACAGCGATCCCCGGCAACCTGCTATTTGCGACAGGCAAAAGTCGAGGCCAGAGCAGGTACGAGACCACTCGAGGGGCATTCTCGTGAGTGCGAGTTTTAGCTCGGGACGACGTTGCAATCCTCAAGAAGTACGTGCAGTGAAGTGTTTTGACGATCCAAAAAGGTGAACAGCGATCCCCGGCAACCTGCTATTTGCGACAGGCAAAAGTCGAGGCCAGAGCAGGTACGAGACCACTCGAGCGGCATTCTCGTGAGTGCGAGTTTTAGCTCGGGACGACGTTGCAATCCTTAAGAAGTACGTGCAGTGAACTGTTTTGACGATCCAAAAAGGTGAACAGCGATCCCCGGCAACCTGCTATTTGCGACAGGCAAAAGTCGAGGCCAGAGCAGGTACGAGACCACTCGAGGGGCATTCTCGTGAGTGCGAGTTTTAGCTCGGGACGACGTTGCAATCCTCAAGAAGTACGTGCAGTGAACTGTTTTGACGATCCAAAAAGGTGAACAGCGATCCCCGGCAACCTGCTATTTGCGACAGGCAAAAGTCGAGGCCAGAGCAGGTACGAGACCACTCGAGGGGCATTCTCGTGAGTGCGAGTTTTAGCTCAGGACGACGTTGCAATCCTCAAGAAGTACGTGCAGTGAACTGTCTTGACGATCCAAAAAGGTGAACAGCGATCCCCGGCAACCTGCTATTTGCGACAGGCAAAAGTCGAGGCCAGAGCAGGTACGAGACCACTCGAGGGGCATTCTCGTGAGTGCGAGTTTTAGCTCGGGACGACGTTGCAATCCTCAAGAAGTACGTGCAGTGAACTGTTTTGACGATCCAAAAAGGTGAACAGCGATCACCGGCAACCTGCTATTTGCGACAGGCAAAAGTCGAGGCCAGAGCAGGTACGAGACCACTCGAGGGGCATTCTCGTGAGTGCGAGTTTTAGCTCGGGACGACGTTGCAATCCTCAAGAAGTACGTGCAGTGAACTGTTTTGACGATCCAAAAAGGTGAACAGCAATCCCCGGCAACCTGCTATTTGCGACAGGCAAAAGTCGAGGCCAGAGCAGGTACGAGACCACTCGAGCGGCATTCTCGTGAGTGCGAGTTTTAGCTCGGGACGACGTTGCAATCCTCAAGAAGTACGTGCAGTGAACTGTTTTGACGATCCAAAAAGGTGAACAGCGATCCCCGGCAACCTGCTATTTGCGACAGGCAAAAGTCGAGGCCAGAGCAGGTACGAGACCACTCGAGGGGCATTCTCGTGAGTGCGAGTTTTAGCTCGGGACGACGTTGCAATCCTCAAGAAGTACGTGCAGTGAAGTGTTTTGACGATCCAAAAAGGTGAACAGCGATCCCCGGCAACCTGCTATTTGCGACAGGCAAAAGTCGAGGCCAGAGCAGGTACGAGACCACTCGAGCGGCATTCTCGTGAGTGCGAGTTTTAGCTCGGGACGACGTTGCAATCCTTAAGAAGTACGTGCAGTGAACTGTTTTGACGATCCAAAAAGGTGAACAGCGATCCCCGGCAACCTGCTATTTGCGACAGGCAAAAGTCGAGGCCAGAGCAGGTACGAGACCACTCGAGGGGCATTCTCGTGAGTGCGAGTTTTAGCTCGGGACGACGTTGCAATCCTCAAGAAGTACGTGCAGTGAACTGTTTTGACGATCCAAAAAGGTGAACAGCGATCCCCGGCAACCTGCTATTTGCGACAGGCAAAAGTCGAGGCCAGAGCAGGTACGAGACCACTCGAGGGGCATTCTCGTGAGTGCGAGTTTTAGCTCGGGACGACGTTGCAATCCTCAAGAAGTACGTGCAGTGAACTGTTTTGACGATCCAAAAAGGTGAACAGCGATCCCCGGCAACCTGCTATTTGCGACAGGCAAAAGTCGAGGCCAGAGCAGGTACGAGACCACTCGAGCGGCATTCTCGTGAGTGCGAGTTTTAGCTCGGGACGACGTTGCAATCCTCAAGAAGTACGTGCAGTGAACTGTTCTGACGATCCAAAAAGGTGAACAGCGATCCCCGGCAACCTGCTATTTGCGACAGGCAAAAGTCGAGGCCAGAGCAGGTACGAGACCACTCGAGGGGCATTCTCGTGAGTGCGAGTTTTAGCTCGGGACGACGTTGCAATCCTCAAGAAGTACGTGCAGTGAACTGTTTTGACGATCCAAAAAGGTGAACAGCGATCCCCGGCAACCTGCTATTTGCGACAGGCGAAAGTCGAGGCCAGAGCAGGCACGAGACCACTCGAGCGGCATTCTCGTGAGTGCGAGTTTTAGCTCGGGACGACGTTGCAATCCTCAAGAAGTACGTGCAGTGAACTGTTTTGACGATCCAAAAAGGTGAACAGCGATCCCCGGCAACCTGCTATTTGCGACAGGCAAAAGTCGAGGCCAGAGCAGGTACGAGACCACTCGAGGGGCATTCTCGTGAGTGCGAGTTTTAGCTCGGGACGACGTTGCAATCCTCAAGAAGTACGTGCAGTGAACTGTTTTGACGATCCAAAAAGGTGAACAGCGATCCCCGGCAACCTGCTATTTGCGACAGGCAAAAGTCGAGGCCAGAGCAGGTACGAGACCACTCGAGGGGCATTCTCGTGAGTGCGAGTTTTAGCTCGGGACGACGTTGCAATCCTCAAGAAGTACGTGCAGTGAACTGTTTTGACGATCCAAAAAGGTGAACAGCGATCCCCGGCAACCTGCTATTTGCGACAGGCAAAAGTCGAGGCCAGAGCGGTACGAGACCACTCGAGCGGCATTCTCGTGAGTGCGAGTTTTAGCTCGGGACGACGTTGCAATCCTCAAGAAGTACGTGCAGTGAACTGTTTTGACGATCCAAAAAGGTGAACAGCGATCCCCGGCAACCTGCTATTTGCGACAGGCGAAAGTCGAGGCCAGAGCAGGTACGAGACCACTCGAGCGGCATTCTCGTGAGTGCGAGTTTTAGCTCGGGACGACGTTGCAATCCTCAAGAAGTACGTGCAGTGAACTGTTTTGACGATCCAAAAAGGTGAACAGCGATCCCCGGCAACCTGCTATTTGCGACAGGCAAAAGTCGAGGCCAGAGCAGGTACGAGACCACTCGAGGGGCATTCTCGTGAGTGCGAGTTTTAGCTCGGGACGACGTTGCAATCCTCAAGAAGTACGTGCAGTGAACTGTTTTGACGATCCAAAAAGGTGAACAGCGATCCCCGGCAACCTGCTATTTGCGACAGGCAAAAGTCGAGGCCAGAGCAGGTACGAGACCACTCGAGGGGCATTCTCGTGAGTGCGAGTTTTAGCTCGGGACGACGTTGCAATCCTCAAGAAGTACGTGCAGTGAACTGTTTTGACGATCCAAAAAGGTGAACAGCGATCCCCGGCAACCTGCTATTTGCGACAGGCAAAAGTCGAGGCCAGAGCAGGTACGAGACCACTCGAGGGGCATTCTCGTGAGTGCGAGTTTTAGCTCGGGACGACGTTGCAATCCTCAAGAAGTACGTGCAGTGAACTGTTTTGACGATCCAAAAAGGTGAACAGCGATCCCCGGCAACCTGCTATTTGCGACAGGCAAAAGTCGAGGCCAGAGCAGGCACGAGACCACTCGAGCGGCATTCTCGTGAGTGCGAGTTTTAGCTCGGGACGACGTTGCAATCCTCAAGAAGTACGTGCAGTGAACTGTTTTGACGATCCAAAAAGGTGAACAGCGATCCCGGCAACCTGCTATTTGCGACAGGCAAAAGTCGAGGCCAGAGCAGGTACGAGACCACTCGAGCGGCATTCTCGTGAGTGCGAGTTTTAGCTCGGGACGACGTTGCAATCCTCAAGAAGTACGTGCAGTGAACTGTTTTGACGATCCAAAAAGGTGAACAGCGATCCCCGGCAACCTGCTATTTGCGACAGGCAAAAGTCGAGGCCAGAGCAGGTACGAGACCACTCGAGGGGCATTCTCGTGAGTGCGAGTTTTAGCTCGGGACGACGTTGCAATCCTCAAGAAGTACGTGCAGTGAACTGTTTTGACGATCCAAAAAGGTGAACAGCGATCCCCGGCAACCTGCTATTTGCGACAGGCAAAAGTCGAGGCCAGAGCAGGCACAAGACCACTCGAGCGGCATTCTCGTGAGTGCGAGTTTTAGCTCGGGACGACGTTGCAATCCTCAAGAAGTACGTGCAGTGAACTGTTTTGACGATCCAAAAAGGTGAACAGCGATCCCGGCAACCTGCTATTTGCGACAGGCAAAAGTCGAGGCCAGAGCAGGTACGAGACCACTCGAGCGGCATTCTCGTGAGTGCGAGTTTTAGCTCGGGACGACGTTGCAATCCTCAAGAAGTACGTGCAGTGAACTGTTTTGACGATCCAAAAAGGTGAACAGCGATCCCCGGCAACCTGCTATTTGCGACAGGCAAAAGTCGAGGCCAGAGCAGGTACGAGACCACTCGAGGGGCATTCTCGTGAGTGCGAGTTTTAGCTCGGGACGACGTTGCAATCCTCAAGAAGTACGTGCAGTGAACTGTTTTGACGATCCAAAAAGGTGAACAGCGATCCCCGGCAACCTGCTATTTGCGACAGGCAAAAGTCGAGGCCAGAGCAGGTACGAGACCACTCGAGCGGCATTCTCGTGAGTGCGAGTTTTAGCTCGGGACGACGTTGCAATCCTCAAGAAGTACGTGCAGTGAACTGTTTTGACGATCCAAAAAGGTGAACAGCGATCCCCGGCAACCTGCTATTTGCGACAGGCAAAAGTCGAGGCCAGAGCAGGTACGAGACCACTCGAGGGGCATTCTCGTGAGTGCGAGTTTTAGCTCGGGACGACGTTGCAATCCTCAAGAAGTACGTGCAGTGAACTGTTTTGACGATCCAAAAAGGTGAACAGCGATCCCCGGCAACCTGCTATTTGCGACAGGCGAAAGTCGAGGCCAGAGCAGGTACGAGACCACTCGAGCGGCATTCTCGTGAGTGCGAGTTTTAGCTCGGGACGACGTTGCAATCCTCAAGAAGTACGTGCAGTGAACTGTTTTGACGATCCAAAAAGGTGAACAGCGATCCCCGGCAACCTGCTATTTGCGACAGGCAAAAGTCGAGGCCAGAGCAGGTACGAGACCACTCGAGGGGCATTCTCGTGAGTGCGAGTTTTAGCTCGGGACGACGTTGCAATCCTCAAGAAGTACGTGCAGTGAACTGTTTTGACGATCCAAAAAGGTGAACAGCGATCCCCGGCAACCTGCTATTTGCGACAGGCAAAAGTCGAGGCCAGAGCAGGTACGAGACCACTCGAGGGGCATTCTCGTGAGTGCGAGTTTTAGCTCGGGACGACGTTGCAATCCTCAAGAAGTACGTGCAGTGAACTGTTTTGACGATCCAAAAAGGCGAACAGCGATCCCCGGCAACCTGCTATTTGCGAAAGGCAAAAGTCGAGGCCAGAGCAGGTACGAGACCACTCGAGGGGCATTCTCGTGAGTGCGAGTTTTAGCTCGGGACGACGTTGCAATCCTCAAGAAGTACGTGCAGTGAACTGTTTTGACGATCCAAAAAGGTGAACAGCGATCCCCGGCAACCTGCTATTTGCGACAGGCGAAAGTCGAGGCAGGAGCAGGTACGAGACCACTCGAGCGGCATTCTCGTGAGTTCGAGTTTTAGCTCGGGACGACGTTGCAATCCTCAAGAAGTACGTGCAGTGAACTGTTTTGACGATCCAAAAAGGTGAACAGCGATCCCCGGCAACCTGCTATTTGCGACAGGCAAAAGTCGAGGCCAGAGCAGGTACGAGACCACTCGAGGGGCATTCTCGTGAGTGCGAGTTTTAGCTCGGAACGACGTTGCAATCCTCAAGAAGTACGTGCAGTGAACTGCTTTGACGATCCAAAAAGGTGAACAGCGATCCCCGGCAACCTGCTATTTGCGACAGGCAAAAGTCGAGGCCAGAGCAGGTACGAGACCACTCGAGGGGCATTCTCGTGAGTGCGAGTTTTAGCTCGGGACGACGTTGCAATCCTCAAGAAGTACGTGCAGTGAACTGTTTTGACGATCCAAAAAGGTGAACAGCGATCACCGGCAACCTGCTATTTGCGACAGGCAAAAGTCGAGGCCAGAGCAGGTACGAGACCACTCGAGCGGCATTCTCGTGAGTGCGAGTTTTAGCTCGGGACGACGTTGCAATCCTCAAGAAGTACGTGCAGTGAACTGTTTTGACGATCCAAAAAGGTGAACAGCGATCCCCGGCAACCTGCTATTTGCGACAGGCAAAAGTCGAGGCCAGAGCAGGTACGAGACCACTCGAGCGGCATTCTCGTGAGTGCGAGTTTTAGCTCGGGACGACGTTGCAATCCTCAAGAAGTACGTGCAGTGAACTGTTTTGACGATCCAAAAAGGTGAACAGCGATCCCCGGCAACCTGCTATTTGCGACAGGCAAAAGTCGAGGCCAGAGCAGGTACGAGACCACTCGAGGGGCATTCTCGTGAGTGCGAGTTTTAGCTCGGGACGACGTTGCAATCCTCAAGAAGTACGTGCAGTGAACTGTTTTGACGATCCAAAAAGGTGAACAGCGATCCCCGGCAACCTGCTATTTGCGACAGGCAAAAGTCGAGGCCAGAGCAGGTACGAGACCACTCGAGCGGCATTCTCGTGAGTGCGAGTTTTAGCTCGGGACGACGTTGCAATCCTCAAGAAGTACGTGCAGTGAACTGTTTTGACGATCCAAAAAGGTGAACAGCGATCCCCGGCAACCTGCTATTTGCGACAGGCAAAAGTCGAGGCCAGAGCAGGTACGAGACCACTCGAGGGGCATTCTCGTGAGTGCGAGTTTTAGCTCGGGACGACGTTGCAATCCTCAAGAAGTACGTGCAGTGAACTGTTTTGACGATCCAAAAAGGTGAACAGCGATCCCCGGCAACCTGCTATTTGCGACAGGCAAAAGTCGAGGCCAGAGCAGGTACGAGACCACTCGAGCGGCATTCTCGTGAGTGCGAGTTTTAGCTCGGGACGACGTTGCAATCCTCAAGAAGTACGTGCAGTGAACTGTTTTGACGATCCAAAAAGGTGAACAGCGATCCCCGGCAACCTGCTATTTGCGACAGGCAAAAGTCGAGGCCAGAGCAGGTACGAGACCACTCGAGCGGCATTCTCGTGAGTGCGAGTTTTAGCTCGGGACGACGTTGCAATCCTCAAGAAGTACGTGCAGTGAACTGTTTTGACGATCCAAAAAGGTGAACAGCGATCCCCGGCAACCTGCTTTTTGCGACAGGCAAAAGTCGAGGCCAGAGCAGGTACGAGACCACTCGAGCGGCATTCTCGTGAGTGCGAGTTTTAGCTCGGGACGACGTTGCAATCCTCAAGAAGTACGTGCAGTGAACTGTTTTGACGATCCAAAAAGGTGAACAGCGATCCCCGGCAACCTGCTATTTGCGACAGGCAAAAGTCGAGGCCAGAGCAGGTACGAGACCACTCGAGGGGCATTCTCGTGAGTGCGAGTTTTAGCTCGGGACGACGTTGCAATCCTCAAGAAGTACGTGCAGTGAACTGTTTTGACGATCCAAAAAGGTGAACAGCGATCTCCGGCAACCTGCTATTTGCGACAGGCAAAAGTCGAGGCCAGAGCAGGTACGAGACCACTCGAGCGGCATTCTCGTGAGTGCGAGTTTTAGCTCGGGACGACGTTGCAATCCTCAAGAAGTACGTGCAGTGAACTGTTTTGACGATCCAAAAAGGTGCACAGCGATCCCCGGCAACCTGCTATTTGCGACAGGCAAAAGTCGAGGCCAGAGCAGGTACGAGACCACTCGAGCGGCATTCTCGTGAGTGCGAGTTTTAGCTCGGGACGACGTTGCAATCCTCAAGAAGTACGTGCAGTGAACTGTTTTGACGATCCAAAAAGGTGAACAGCGATCTCCGGCAACCTGCTATTTGCGACAGGCAAAAGTCGAGGCCAGAGCAGGTACGAGACCACTCGAGCGGCATTCTCGTGAGTGCGAGTTTTAGCTCGGGACGACGTTGCAATCCTCAAGAAGTACGTGCAGTGAACTGTTTTGACGATCCAAAAAGGTGAACAGCGATCCCCGGCAACCTGCTATTTGCGACAGGCAAAAGTCGAGGCCAGAGCAGGTACGAGACCACTCGAGCGGCATTCTCGTGAGTGCGAGTTTTAGCTCGGGACGACGTTGCAATCCTCAAGAAGTACGTGCAGTGAACTGTTTTGACGATCCAAAAAGGTGAACAGCGATCCCCGGCAACCTGCTATTTGCGACAGGCAAAAGTCGAGGCCAGAGCAGGTACGAGACCACTCGAGCGGCATTCTCGTGAGTGCGAGTTTTAGCTCGGGACGACGTTGCAATCCTCAAGAAGTACGTGCAGTGAACTGTTTTGACGATCCAAAAAGGTGAACAGCGATCACCGGCAACCTGCTATTTGCGACAGGCAAAAGTCGAGGCCAGAGCAGGTACGAGACCACTCGAGCGGCATTCTCGTGAGTGCGAGTTTTAGCTCGGGACGACGTTGCAATCCTCAAGAAGTACGTGCAGTGAACTGTTTTGACGATCCAAAAAGGTGAACAGCGATCCCCGGCAACCTGCTATTTGCGACAGGCAAAAGTCGAGGCCAGAGCAGGTACGAGACCACTCGAGCGGCATTCTCGTGAGTGCAGGTTTTAGCTCGGGACGACGTTGCAATCCTCAAGAAGTACGTGCAGTGAACTGTTTTGACGATCCAAAAAGGTGAACAGCGATCACCGGCAACCTGCTATTTGCGACAGGCAAAAGTCGAGGCCAGAGCAGGTACGAGACCACTCGAGCGGCATTCTCGTGAGTGCGAGTTTTGGCTCGGGACGACGTTGCAATCCTCAAGAAGTACGTGCAGTGAACTGTTTTGACGATCCAAAAAGGTGAACAGCGATCCCCGGCAACCTGCTATTTGCGACAGGCAAAAGTCGAGGCCAGAGCAGGTACGAGACCACTCGAGCGGAATTCTCGTGAGTGCGAGTTCTAGCTCGGGACGACGTTGCAATCCTCAAGAAGTACGTGCAGTGAACTGTTTTGACGATCCAAAAAGGTGAACAGCGATCCCCGGCAACCTGCTATTTGCGACAGGCAAAAGTCGAGGCCAGAGCAGGTACGAGACCACTCGAGCGGCATTCTCGTGAGTGCGAGTTTTAGCTCGGGACGACGTTGCAATCCTCAAGAAGTACGTGCAGTGAACTGTTTTGACGATCCAAAAAGGTGAACAGCGATCCCCGGCAACCTGCTATTTGCGACAGGCAAAAGTCGAGGCCAGAGCAGGTACGAGACCACTCGAGCGGCATTCTCGTGAGTGCGAGTTTTAGCTCGGGACGACGTTGCAATCCTCAAGAAGTACGTGCAGTGAACTGTTTTGACGATCCAAAAAGGTGAACAGCGATCACCGGCAACCTGCTATTTGCGACAGGCAAAAGTCGAGGCCAGAGCAGGTACGAGACCACTCGAGCGGCATTCTCGTGAGTGCGAGTTTTAGCTCGGGACGACGTTGCAATCCTCAAGAAGTACGTGCAGTGAACTGTTTTGACGATCCAAAAAGGTGAACAGCGATCCCCGGCAACCTGCTATTTGCGACAGGCAAAAGTCGAGGCCAGAGCAGGTACGAGACCACTCGAGGGGCATTCTCGTGAGTGCGAGTTTTAGCTCGGGACGACGTTGCAATCCTCAAGAAGTACGTGCAGTGAACTGTTTTGACGATGCAAAAAGGTGAACAGCGATCCCCGGCAACCTGCTATTTGCGACAGGCAAAAGTCGAGGCCAGAGCAGGTACGAGACCACTCGAGCGGCATTCTCGTGAGTGCGAGTTTTAGCTCGGGACGACGTTGCAATCCTCAAGAAGTACGTGCAGTGAACTGTTTTGACGATCCAAAAAGGTGAACAGCGATCCCCGGCAACCTGCTATTTGCGACATTCAAAAGTCGAGGCCAGAGCAGGTACGAGACCACTCGAGCGGCATTCTCGTGAGTGCGAGTTTTAGCTCGGGACGACGTTGCAATCCTCAAGAAGTACGTGCAGTGAACTGTTTTGACGATCCAAAAAGGTGAACAGCGATCCCCGGCAACCTGCTATTTGCGACAGGCAAAAGTCGAGGCCAGAGCAGTACGAGACCACTCGAGGGGCATTCTCGTGAGTGCGAGTTTTAGCTCGGGACGACGTTGCAATCCTCAAGAAGTACGTGCAGTGAACTGTTTTGACGATCCAAAAAGGTGAACAGCGATCCCCGGCAACCTGCTATTTGCGACAGGCAAAAGTCGAGGCCAGAGCAGGTACGAGACCACTCGAGGGGCATTCTCGTGAGTGCGAGTTTTAGCTCAGGACGACGTTGCAATCCTCAAGAAGTACGTGCAGTGAATTGTTTTGACGATCCAAAAAGGTGAACAGCGATCCCCGGCAACCTGCTATTTGCGACAGGCAAAAGTCGAGGCCAGAGCAGGTACGAGACCACTCGAGGGGCATTCTCGTGAGTGCGAGTTTTAGCTCGGGACGACGTTGCAATCCTCAAGAAGTACGTGCAGTGAACTGTTTTGACGATCCAAAAAGGTGAACAGCGATCCCCGGCAACCTGCTATTTGCGACAGGCAAAAGTCGAGGCCAGAGCAGGTACGAGACCACTCGAGCGGCATTCTCGTGAGTGCGAGTTTTAGCTCAGGACGACGTTGCAATCCTCAAGAAGTACGTGCAGTGAACTGTCTTGACGATCCAAAAAGGTGAACAGCGATCCCCGGCAACCTGCTATTTGCGACAGGCAAAAGTCGAGGCCAGAGCAGGTACGAGACCACTCGAGGGGCATTCTCGTGAGTGCGAGTTTTAGCTCGGGACGACGTTGCAATCCTCAAGAAGTACGTGCAGTGAACTGTTTTGACGATCCAAAAAGGTGAACAGCGATCACCGGCAACCTGCTATTTGCGACAGGCAAAAGTCGAGGCCAGAGCAGGTACGAGACCACTCGAGCGGCATTCTCGTGAGTGTGAGTTTTAGCTCGGGACGACGTTGCAATCCTCAAGAAGTACGTGCAGTGAACTGTTTTGACGATCCAAAAAGGTGAACAGCGATCCCCCGCAACCTGCTATTTGCGACAGGCAAAAGTCGAGGCCAGAGCAGTACGAGACCACTCGAGGGGCATTCTCGTGAGTGCGAGTTTTAGCTCGGGACGACGTTGCAATCCTCAAGAAGTACGTGCAGTGAACTGTTTTGACGATCCAAAAAGGTGAACAGCGATCCCCGGCAACCTGCTATTTGCGACAGGCAAAAGTCGAGGCCAGAGCAGGTACGAGACCACTCGAGGGGCATTCTCGTGAGTGCGAGTTTTAGCTCGGGACGACGTTGCAATCCTCAAGAAGTACGTGCAGTGAACTGTTTTGACGATCCAAAAAGGTGAACAGCGATCCCCGGCAACCTGCTATTTGCGACAGGCAAAAGTCGAGGCCAGAGCAGGTACGAGACCACTCGAGGGGCATTCTCGTGAGTGCGAGTTTTAGCTCGGGACGACGTTGCAATCATCAAGAAGTACGTGCAGTGAACTCTTTTGACGATCCAAAAAGGTGAACAGCGATCCCCGGCAACCTGCTATTTGCGACAGGCAAAAGTCGAGGCCAGAGCAGGTACGAGACCACTCGAGCGGCATTCTCGTGAGTGCGAGTTTTAGCTCGGGACGACGTTGCAATCCTCAAGAAGTACGTGCAGTGAACTGTTTTGACGATCCAAAAAGGTGAACAGCGATCCCCGGCAACCTGCTATTTGCGACAGGCAAAAGTCGAGGCCAGAGCAGGTACGAGACCACTCGAGCGGCATTCTCGTGAGTGCGAGTTTTAGCTCGGGACGACGTTGCAATCCTCAAGAAGTACGTGCAGTGAACTGTTTTGACGATCCAAAAAGGTGAACAGCGATCCCCGGCAACCTGCTATTTGCGACAGGCAAAAGTCGAGGCCAGAGCAGGTACGAGACCACTCGAGCGGCATTCTCGTGAGTGCGAGTTTTAGCTCGGGACGACGTTGCAATCCTCAAGAAGTACGTGCAGTGAACTGTTTTGACGATCCAAAAAGGTGGGCACTTTCACCCGTTTTCATCCGAAACCAATTTACCATGTCTTTGCTAGATTATTTGCCGGCAAACAGATTTCGCTGGGATTTCACCGGCAGCCACTTTCATATACCAGACGACCCGAATTTCCTAGAAATCTTACCCGAAGCGGGTGACTCGCTTCCTTGTTTACCGACCTTCAATCGAAGCCGACGCGAGGGGAGGGGAAGCCGAGACGGGCCGGGGTGCCTCGCACCAAGGACGAGTTTCCACGCCCTCTCTCCCCCTCGCATTGGGTTCGTTGGGAAAATGGGTAAGTGTCGTTTGGCTGACCTTTCTTTTTTTTTTCTTTTAAGTAAGTCGGTTTCTTTGTCCGTCAACGAGCAACGGCGGGCCAGGAACGAACGCTCAGTCTCGGCTGCTCGTTCCATGTGTGCGGCCTGTATCTTCCAAAGCAGCTGGGTGTGCAGAAGAAAAGAATATATTTTTCAGTGACCTGTTTCTTACGCCTCTGTCCGTCCGCCTTTAGAAGTATCCAGCGAGCGAAAAAGACTGTGCACAAGATTTCTCAACGTCGGCGGATGTCCGTTTCGCGCATTCGTGGTTTTCGCGAAGCGCGCTACTGACGCCTGGTCCACCCGCGGCGACGGCATCAGGGACGACATCGTGAGTGTGCCCAGGATTTCTCTACGGCGGCGGGTATTCGCTCCGCGCGGTCGTGGTTTTCGCTAAGCGTGCTACTGACGCCTGGTCCACCAGCGGCGACGGCATCAGGGACGAAATCGTGAGTGTGCCCAGGATTTCTCTACGGCGGCGGGTATTCGCTCTCCGCGCGGTCGTGGTTTTCGCTAAGCGTGCTACTGACGCCTGGTCCACCCGCGGCGACGGCATCAGGGACGACATCGTGAGTGTGCCCAGGATTTCTCTACGGAGGCGGGTATTCGCTCCGCGCGGTCGTGGTTTTCGCGAAGCGCGCTACTGACGCCTGGTGCACCAGCGGCGACGGCATCAGGGACGAAATCGTGAGTGTGCCCAGGATTTCTCTACGGCGGCGGGTATTCGCTCCGCGCGGTCGTGGTTTTCGCTAAGCGTGCTACTGACGCCTGGTGCACCCGCGGCGACGGCATCAGGGACGACATCGTGAGTGTGCCCAGGATTTCTCTACGGCGGCGGGTATTCGCTCCGCGCGGTCGTGGTTTTCGCTAAGCGTGCTACTGACGCCTGGTCCACCCGCGGCGACGGCATCAGGGACGAAATCGTGAGTGTGCCCAGGATTTCTCTACGGCGGCGGGTATTCGCTCCGCGCGGTCGTGGTTTTCGCGAAGCGCGCTACTGACGCCTGGTGCACCAGCGGCGACGGCATCAGGGACGAAATCGTGAGTGTGCCCAGGATTTCTCTACGGCGGCGGGTATTCGCTCCGCGCGGTCGTGGTTTTCGCTAAGCGTGCTACTGACGCCTGGTCCACCCGCGGCGACGGCATCAGGGACGACATCGTGAGTGTGCCCAGGATTTCTCTACGGAGGCGGGTATTCGCTCCGCGCGGTCGTGGTTTTCGCTAAGCGTGCTACTGACGCCTGGTCCACCCGCGGCGACGGCATCAGGGACGACATCGTGAGTGTGCCCAGGATTTGTCTACGGAGGCGGGTATTCGCTCCGCGCGGTCGTGGTTTTCGCTAAGCGTGCTACTGACGCCTGGTGCACCAGCGGCGACGGCATCAGGGACGACATCGTGAGTGTGCCCAGGATTTCTCTACGGCGGCGGGTATTCGCTCCGCGCGGTCGTGGTTTTCGCTAAGCGTGCTACTGACGCCTGGTGCACCAGCGGCGACGGCATCAGGGACGACATCGTGAGTGTGCCCAGGATTTCTCTACGGCGGCGGGTATTCGCTCCGCGCGGTCGTGGTTTTCGCTAAGCGTGCTACTGACGCCTGGTCCACCCGCGGCGACGGCATCAGGGACGACATCGTGAGTGTGCCCAGGATTTCTCTACGGAGGCGAGTATTCGCTCCGCGCGGTCGTGGTTTTCGCGAAGCGCGCTACTGACGCCTGGTGCACCAGCGGCGACGGCATCAGGGACGAAATCGTGAGTGTGCCCAGGATTTCTCTACGGCGGCGGGTATTCGCTCCGCGCGGTCGTGGTTTTCGCTAAGCGTGCTACTGACGCCTGGTGCACCCGCGGCGACGGCATCAGGGACGACATCGTGAGTGTGCCCAGGATTTCTCTACGGCGGCGGGTATTCGCTCCGCGCGGTCGTGGTTTTCGCTAAGCGTGCTACTGACGCCTGGTCCACCCGCGGCGACGGCATCAGGGACGACATCGTGAGTGTGCCCAGGATTTCTCTACGGCGGCGGGTATTCGCTCCGCGCGGTCGTGGTTTTCGCGAAGCGCGCTACTGACGCCTGGTGCACCAGCGGCGACGGCATCAGGGACGAAATCGTGAGTGTGCCCAGGATTTCTCTACGGCGGCGGGTATTCGCTCCGCGCGGTCGTGGTTTTCGCTAAGCGTGCTACTGACGCCTGGTCCACCCGCGGCGACGGCATCAGGGACGACATCGTGAGTGTGCCCAGGATTTCTCTACGGAGGCGGGTATTCGCTCCGCGCGGTCGTGGTTTTCGCTAAGCGTGCTACTGACGCCTGGTCCACCCGCGGCGACGGCATCAGGGACGACATCGTGAGTGTGCCCAGGATTTGTCTACGGAGGCGGGTATTCGCTCCGCGCGGTCGTGGTTTTCGCTAAGCGTGCTACTGACGCCTGGTGCACCAGCGGCGACGGCATCAGGGACGACATCGTGAGTGTGCCCAGGATTTCTCTACGGCGGCGGGTATTCGCTCCGCGCGGTCGTGGTTTTCGCTAAGCGTGCTACTGACGCCTGGTGCACCAGCGGCGACGGCATCAGGGACGACATCGTGAGTGTGCCCAGGATTTCTCTACGGCGGCGGGTATTCGCTCCGCGCGGTCGTGGTTTTCGCGAAGCGCGCTACTGACGCCTGGTGCACCAGCGGCGACGGCATCAGGGACGACATCGTGAGTGTGCCCAGGATTTCTCTACGGAGGCGGGTATTCGCTCCGCGCGGTCGTGGTTTTCGCTAAGCGTGCTACTGACGCCTGGTGCACCAGCGGCGACGGCATCAGGGACGACATCGTGAGTGTGCCCAGGATTTCTCTACGGCGGCGGGTATTCGCTCCGCGCGGTCGTGGTTTTCGCTAAGCGTGCTACTGACGCCTGGTGCACCAGCGGCGACGGCATCAGGGACGACATCGTGAGTGTGCCCAGGATTTCTCTACGGAGGCGGGTATTCGCTCCGCGCGGTCGTGGTTTTCGCGAAGCGCGCTACTGACGCCTGGTGCACCAGCGGCGACGGCATCAGGGACGACATCGTGAGTGTGCCCAGGATTTCTCTACGGCGGCGGGTATTCGCTCCGCGCGGTCGTGGTTTTCGCTAAGCGTGCTACTGACGCCTGGTGCACCCGCGGCGACGGCATCAGGGACGACATCGTGAGTGTGCCCAGGATTTCTCTACGGCGGCGGGTATTCGCTCCGCGCGGTCGTGGTTTTCGCTAAGCGTGCTACTGACGCCTGGTCCACCCGCGGCGACGGCATCAGGGACGACATCGTGAGTGTGCCCAGGATTTCTCTACGGCGGCGGGTATTCGCTCCGCGCGGTCGTGGTTTTCGCGAAGCGCGCTACTGACGCCTGGTGCACCAGCGGCGACGGCATCAGGGACGAAATCGTGAGTGTGCCCAGGATTTCTCTACGGCGGCGGGTATTCGCTCCGCGCGGTCGTGGTTTTCGCTAAGCGTGCTACTGACGCCTGGTGCACCCGCGGCGACGGCATCAGGGACGACATCGTGAGTGTGCCCAGGATTTCTCTACGGCGGCGGGTATTCGCTCCGCGCGGTCGTGGTTTTCGCTAAGCGTGCTATGACGCCTGGTGCACCAGCGGCGACGGCATCAGGGACGAAATCGTGAGTGTGCCCAGGATTTCTCTACGGCGGCGGGTATTCGCTCCGCGCGGTCGTGGTTTTCGCTAAGCGTGCTACTGACGCCTGGTGCACCAGCGGCGACGGCATCAGGGACGACATCGTGAGTGTGCCCAGGATTTCTCTACGGCGGCGGGTATTCGCTCCGCGCGGTCGTGGTTTTCGCTAAGCGTGCTATGACGCCTGGTGCACCAGCGGCGACGGCATCAGGGACGAAATCGTGAGTGTGCCCAGGATTTCTCTACGGCGGCGGGTATTCGCTCCGCGCGGTCGTGGTTTTCGCTAAGCGTGCTACTGACGCCTGGTGCACCAGCGGCGACGGCATCAGGGACGAAATCGTGAGTGTGCCCAGGATTTCTCTACGGCGGCGGGTATTCGCTCCGCGCGGTCGTGGTTTTCGCTAAGCGTGCTACTGACGCCTGGTGCACCAGCGGCGACGGCATCAGGGACGACATCGTGAGTGTGCCCAGGATTTCTCTACGGCGGCGGGTATTCGCTCCGCGCGGTCGTGGTTTTCGCTAAGCGTGCTATGACGCCTGGTGCACCAGCGGCGACGGCATCAGGGACGAAATCGTGAGTGTGCCCAGGATTTCTCTACGGCGGCGGGTATTCGCTCCGCGCGGTCGTGGTTTTCGCTAAGCGTGCTACTGACGCCTGGTGCACCAGCGGCGACGGCATCAGGGACGACATCGTGAGTGTGCCCAGGATTTCTCTACGGCGGCGGGTATTCGCTCCGCGCGGTCGTGGTTTTCGCTAAGCGTGCTACTGACGCCTGGTGCACCAGCGGCGACGGCATCAGGGACGAAATCGTGAGTGTGCCCAGGATTTCTCTACGGCGGCGGGTATTCGCTCCGCGCGGTCGTGGTTTTCGCTAAGCGTGCTATGACGCCTGGTGCACCAGCGGCGACGGCATCAGGGACGAAATCGTGAGTGTGCCCAGGATTTCTCTACGGCGGCGGGTATTCGCTCCGCGCGGTCGTGGTTTTCGCTAAGCGTGCTACTGACGCCTGGTGCACCAGTGGCGACGGCATCAGGAACGACATCGTGAGTGTGCCCAGGATTTCTCTACGGCGGCGGGTATTCGCTCCGCGCGGTCGTGGTTTTCGCTAAGCGTGCTACTGACGCCTGGTGCACCAGCGGCGACGGCATCACGGACGACATCGTGAGTGTGCCCAGGATTTCTCTACGGCGGCGGGTATTCGCTCCGCGCGGTCGTGGTTTTCGCTAAGCGTGCTACTGACGCCTGGTGCACCAGCGGCGACGGCATCAGGGACGAAATCGTGAGTGTGCCCAGGATTTCTCTACGGCGGCGGGTATTCGCTCCGCGCGGTCGTGGTTTTCGCTAAGCGTGCTATGACGCCTGGTGCACCAGCGGCGACGGCATCAGGGACGAAATCGTGAGTGTGTCCAGGATTTCTCTACGGCGGCGGGTATTCGCTCCGCGCGGTCGTGGTTTTCGCTAAGCGTGCTACTGACGCCTGGTGCACCAGCGGCGACGGCATCAGGGACGACATCGTGAGTGTGCCCAGGATTTCTCTACGGCGGCGGGTATTCGCTCCGCGCGGTCGTGGTTTTCGCTAAGCGTGCTACTGACGCCTGGTCCACCCGCGGCGACGGCATCAGGGACGAAATCGTGAGTGTGCCCAGGATTTTTCAAGGGAGGCGGATGTTCGCTCCGCGCGGTCGTGGTTTTCGCTAAGCGTGCTACTGACGCCTGGTGCACCCGCGGCGACGGCACCCGGCGCGACATCGTGAGTGTGCCCGGGATTTCTCTACGGCGGCGGATGTTCGTTCCGCGCGGTCGTGGTTTTCGCTAAGCTAGCTACTGACGCCTGGTGCACCCGCGGCGACGGCATCAGGGACGAAATCGTGAGTGTGCCCAGGATTTCTCTACGGCGGCGGGTATTCGCTCCGCGCGGTCGTGGTTTTCGCTAAGCGTGCTACTGACGCCTGGTCCACCCGCGGCGACGGCATCAGGGACGAAATCGTGAGTGTGCCCAGGATTTCTCTACGGCGGCGGGTATTCGCTCCGCGCGGTTGTGGTTTTCGCTAAGCGTGCTATGACGCCTGGTGCACCAGCGGCGACGGCATCAGGGACGAAATCGTGAGTGTGCCCAGGATTTCTCTACGGCGGCGGGTATTCGCTCCGCGCGGTCGTGGTTTTCGCTAAGCGTGCTACTGACGCCTGGTGCACCAGCGGCGACGGCATCAGGGACGACATCGTGAGTGTGCCCAGGATTTCTCTACGGCGGCGGGTATTCGCTCCGCGCGGTCGTGGTTTTCGCTAAGCGTGCTACTGACGCCTGGTGCACCAGCGGCGACGGCATCACGGACGACATCGTGAGTGTGCCCAGGATTTCTCTACGGCGGCGGGTATTCGCTCCGCGCGGTCGTGGTTTTCGCTAAGCGTGCTACTGACGCCTGGTGCACCCGCGGCGACGGCACCCGGCGCGACATCGTGAGTGTGCCCGGGATTTCTCTACGGCGGCGGATGTTCGTTCCGCGCGGTCGTGGTTTTCGCTAAGCTAGCTACTGACGCCTGGTGCACCCGCGGCGACGGCACCCGGCGCGACATCGTGAGTGTGCCCAGGATTTCTCTACGGCGGCGGGTATTCGCTCCGCGCGGTCGTGGTTTTCGCTAAGCGTGCTACTGACGCCTGGTGCACCCGCGGCGACGGCACCCGGCGCGACATCGTGAGTGTGCCCGGGATTTCTCTACGGCGGCGGATGTTCGTTCCGCGCGGTCGTGGTTTTCGCTAAGCTAGCTACTGACGCCTGGTGCACCCGCGGCGACGGCACCCGGCGCGACATCGTGAGTGTGCCCAGGATTTCTCTACGGCGGCGGGTATTCGCTCCGCGCGGTCGTGGTTTTCGCTAAGCGTGCTACTGACGCCTGGTCCACCCGCAGCGACGGCATCAGGGACGAAATCGTGAGTGTGCCCAGGATTTCTCTACGGCGGCGGGTATTCGCTCCGCGCGGTCGTGGTTTTCGCTAAGCGTGCTATGACGCCTGGTGCACCAGCGGCGACGGCATCAGGGACGAAATCGTGAGTGTGCCCAGGATTTCTCTACGGCGGCGGGTATTCGCTCCGCGCGGTCGTGGTTTTCGCTAAGCGTGCTACTGACGCCTGGTGCACCAGCGGCGACGGCATCAGGGACGACATCGTGAGTGTGCCCAGGATTTCTCTACGGCGGCGGGTATTCGCTCCGCGCGGTCGTGGTTTTCGCTAAGCGTGCTACTGACGCCTGGTGCACCAGCGGCGACGGCATCACGGACGACATCGTGAGTGTGCCCAGGATTTCTCTACGGCGGCGGGTATTCGCTCCGCGCGGTCGTGGTTTTCGCTAAGCGTGCTACTGACGCCTGGTGCACCAGCGGCGACGGCATCAGGGACGAAATCGTGAGTGTGCCCAGGATTTCTCTACGGCGGCGGGTATTCGCTCCGCGCGGTCGTGGTTTTCGCTAAGCGTGCTATGACGCCTGGTGCACCAGCGGCGACGGCATCAGGGACGAAATCGTGAGTGTGCCCAGGATTTCTCTACGGCGGCGGGTATTCGCTCCGCGCGGTCGTGGTTTTCGCTAAGCGTGCTACTGACGCCTGGTGCACCAGCGGCGACGGCATCAGGGACGACATCGTGAGTGTGCCCAGGATTTCTCTACGGCGGCGGGTATTCGCTCCGCGCGGTCGTGGTTTTCGCTAAGCGTGCTATGACGCCTCGTGCACCAGCGGCGACGGCATCAGGGACGAAATCGTGAGTGTGCCCAGGATTTTTCAAGGGAGGCGGATGTTCGCTCCGCGCGGTCGTGGTTTTCGCTAAGCTAGCTACTGACGCCTGGTGCACCCGCGGCGACGGCACCCGGCGCGACATCGTGAGTGTGCCCGGGATTTCTCTACGGCGGCGGATGTTCGTTCCGCGCGGTCGTGGTTTTCGCTAAGCTAGCTACTGACGCCTGGTGCACCCGCGGCGACGGCACCCGGCGCGACATCGTGAGTGTGCCCGGGATTTCTCTACGGCGGCGGATGTTCGTTCCGCGCGGTCGTGGTTTTCGCTAAGCTAGCTACTGACGCCTGGTGCACCCGCGGCGACGGCACCCGGCGCGACATAGTGAGTGTGCCCGGGATTTCTCTACGGCGGCGGATGTTCGTTCCGCGCGGTCGTGGTTTTCGCTAAGCTAGCTACTGACGCCTGGTGCACCCGCGGCGACGGCACCCGGCGCGACATCGTGAGTGTGCCCGGGATTTCTCTACGGCGGCGGATGTTCGTTCCGCGCGGTCGTGGTTTTCGCTAAGCTAGCTACTGACGCCTGGTGCACCCGCGGCGACGGCACCCGGCGCGACATAGTGAGTGTGCCCGGGATTTCTCTACGGCGGCGGATGTTCGTTCCGCGCGGTCGTGGTTTTCGCTAAGCTAGCTACTGACGCCTGGTGCACCCGCGGCGACGGCACCCGGCGCGACATCGTGAGTGTGCCCGGGATTTCTCTACGGCGGCGGATGTTCGTTCCGCGCGGTCGTGGTTTTCGCTAAGCTAGCTACTGACGCCTGGTGCACCCGCGGCGACGGCACCCGGCGCGACATAGTGAGTGTGCCCGGGATTTCTCTACGGCGGCGGATGTTCGTTCCGCGCGGTCGTGGTTTTCGCTAAGCTAGCTACTGACGCCTGGTGCACCCGCGGCGACGGCACCCGGCGCGACATCGTGAGTGTGCCCGGGATTTCTCTACGGCGGCGGATGTTCGTTCCGCGCGGTCGTGGTTTTCGCTAAGCTAGCTACTGACGCCTGGTGCACCCGCGGCGACGGCACCCGGCGCGACATAGTGAGTGTGCCCGGGATTTCTCTACGGCGGCGGATGTTCGTTCCGCGCGGTCGTGGTTTTCGCTAAGCTAGCTACTGACGCCTGGTGCACCCGCGGCGACGGCACCCGGCGCGACATCGTGAGTGTGCCCGGGATTTCTCTACGGCGGCGGATGTTCGTTCCGCGCGGTCGTGGTTTTCGCTAAGCTAGCTATTGACGCTTGGTGCACCCGCGGCGACGGCACCCGGCGCGACATCGTCAGTGTGCCCGGGATTTCTCTACGGAGGCGGATGTTCGTTCCGCGCGGTCGTGGTTTTCGCTAAGCTAGCTATTGACGCCTGGTGCACCCGCGGCGACGGCACCCGGCGCGACATCGTCAGTGTGCCCGGGATTTCTCTACGGCGGCGGATGTTCGTTCCGCGCGGTCGTGGTTTTCGCTAAGCTAGCTACTGACGCTTGGTGCACCCGCGGCGACGGCACCCGGCGCGACATCGTGAGTGTGCCCGGGATTTCTCTACGGCGGCGGATGTTCGTTCCGCGCGGTCGTGGTTTTCGCTAAGCTAGCTATTGACGCCTGGTGCACCCGCGGCGACGGCACCCGGCGCGACATCGTGAGTGTGCCCGGGATTTCTCTACGGCGGCGGATGTTCGTTCCGCGCGGTCGTGGTTTTCGCTAAGCGTGCTACTGACGCCTGGTGCACCCGCGGCGACGGCACCCGGCGCGACATCGTGAGTGTGCCCGGGATTTCTCTACGGCGGCGCATGTTCGTTCCGCGCGGTCGTGGTTTTCGCTAAGCTAGCTATTGACGCCTGGTGCACCCGCGGCGACGGCACCCGGCGCGACATCGTGAGTGTGCCCGGGATTTCTCTACGGCGGCGGATGTTCGTTCCGCGCGGTCGTGGTTTTCGCTAAGCTAGCTACTGACGCTTGGTGCACCCGCGGCGACGGCACCCGGCGCGACATCGTGAGTGTGCCCGGGATTTCTCTACGGCGGCGGATGTTCGTTCCGCGCGGTCGTGGTTTTCGCTAAGCTAGCTACTGACGCTTGGTGCACCCGCGGCGACGGCACCCGGCGCGACATCGTGAGTGTGCCCGGGATTTCTCTACGGCGGCGGATGTTCGTTCCGCGCGGTCGTGGTTTTCGCTAAGCTAGCTATTGACGCCTGGTGCACCCGCGGCGACGGCACCCGGCGCGACATCGTGAGTGTGCCCGGGATTTCTCTACGGCGGCGGATGTTCGTTCCGCGCGGTCGTGGTTTTCGCTAAGCTAGCTATTGACGCCTGGTGCACCCGCGGCGACGGCACCCGGCGCGACATCGTGAGTGTGCCCGGGATTTCTCTACGGCGGCGGATGTTCGTTCCGCGCGGTCGTGGTTTTCGCTAAGCTAGCTATTGACGCCTGGTGCACCCGCGGCGACGGCACCCGGCGCGACATCGTGAGTGTGCCCGGGATTTCTCTACGGCGGCGGATGTTCGTTCCGCGCGGTCGTGGTTTTCGCTAAGCGTGCTACTGACGCCTGGTGCACCCGCGGCGACGGCACCCGGCGCGACATCGTGAGTGTGCCCGGGATTTCTCTACGGCGGCGGATGTTCGTTCCGCGCGGTCGTGGTTTTCGCTAAGCTAGCTACTGACGCTTGGTGCACCCGCGGCGACGGCACCCGGCGCGACATCGTGAGTGTGCCCGGGATTTCTCTACGGCGGCGGATGTTCGTTCCGCGCGGTCGTGGTTTTCGCTAAGCTAGCTACTGACGCTTGGTGCACCCGCGGCGACGGCACCCGGCGCGACATCGTGAGTGTGCCCGGGATTTCTCTACGGCGGCGGATGTTCGTTCCGCGCGGTCGGGGTTTTCGCTAAGCTAGCTACTGACGCTTGGTGCACCCGCGGCGACGGCACCCGGCGCGACATCGTGAGTGTGCCCGGGATTTCTCCACGGCGGCGGATGTTCGTTCCGCGCGGTCGTGGTTTTCGCTAAGCTAGCTACTGACGCCTGGTGCACCCGCGGCGACGGCACCCGGCGCGACATCGTGAGTGTGCCCGGGATTTCTCTACGGCGGCGGATGTTCGTTCCGCGCGGTCGTGGTTTTCGCTAAGCGTGCTACTGACGCCTGGTGCACCCGCGGCGACGGCACCCGGCGCGACATCGTGAGTGTGCCCGGGATTTCTCTACGGCGGCGGATGTTCGTTCCGCGCGGTCGTGGTTTTCGCTAAGCTAGCTACTGACGCTTAGTGCACCCGCGGCGACGGCACCCGGCGCGACATCGTGAGTGTGCCCGGGATTTCTCTACAGCGGCGGATGTTCGTTCCGCGCGGTCGTGGTTTTCGCTAAGCTAGCTACTGACGCCTGGTGCACCCGCGGCGACGGCACCCGGCGCGACAACGTGAGTGTGCCCGGGATTTCTCTACGGCGGCGGATGTTCGTTCCGCGCGGTCGTGGTTTTCGCTAAGCGTGCTACTGACGCCTGGTGCACCCGCGGCGACGGCACCCGGCGCGACATCGTGAGTGTGCCCGGGATTTCTCTACAGCGGCGGATGTTCGTTCCGCGCGGTCGTGGTTTTCGCTAAGCGTGCTACTGACGCCTGGTGCACCCGCGGCGACGGCACCCGGCGCGACATCGTGAGTGTGCCCGGGATATCTCTACAGCGGCGGATGTTCGTTCCGCGCGGTCGTGGTTTTCGCTAAGCGTGCTACTGACGCCTGGTGCACCCGCGGTGACGGCACCCGGCGCGACATCGTGAGTGTGCCCGGGATTTCTCTACGGCGGCGGATGTTCGTTCCGCGCGGTCGTGGTTTTCGCTAAGCTAGCTACTGACGCCTGGTGCACCCGCGGCGACGGCACCCGGCGCGACATCGTGAGTGTCCCCGGGATTTCTCTACAGCGGCGGATGTTCGTTCCGCGCGGTCGTGGTTCTCGCTAAGCGTGCTACTGACGCCTGGTGCACCCGCGGCGACGGCACCCGGCGCGACATCGTGAGTGTGCCCGGGATTTCTCTACAGCGGCGGATGTTCGTTCCGCGCGGTCGTGGTTTTCGCTAAGCGTGCTACTGACGCCTGGTGCACCCGCGGCGACGGCACCCGGCGCGACATCGTGAGTGTGCCCGGGATTTCTCTACGGCGGCGGATGTTCGTTCCGCGCAGTCGTAGTTTTCGCTAAGCGTGCTACTGACGCCTGGTGCACCCGCGGCGACGGCACCCGGCGCGACATCGTGAGTGTGCCCGGGATTTCTCTACGGCGGCGGATGTTCGTTCCGCGCGGTCGTGGTTTTCGCTAAGCTAGCTACTGACGCCTGGTGCACCCGCGGCGACGGCACCCGGCGCGACATCGTGAGTGTGCCCGGGATTTCTCTACAGCGGCGGATGTTCGTTCCGCGCGGTCGTGGTTTTCGCTAAGCGTGCTACTGACGCCTGGTGCACCCGCGGCGACGGCACCCGGCGCGACATCGTGAGTGTGCCCGGGATTTCTCTACGGCGGCGGATGTTCGTTCCGCGCAGTCGTGGTTTTCGCTAAGCTAGCTACTGACGCCTGGTGCACCCGCGGCGACGGCACCCGGCGCGACATCGTGAGTGTGCCCGGGATTTCTCTACAGCGGCGGATGTTCGTTCCGCGCGGTCGTGGTTTTCGCTAAGCGTGCTACTGACGCCTGGTGCACCCGCGGCGACGGCACCCGGCGCGACATCGTGAGTGTGCCCGGGATTTCTCTACGGCGGCGGATGTTCGTTCCGCGCGGTCGTGGTTTTCGCTAAGCTAGCTACTGACGCCTGGTGCACCCGCGGCGACGGCACCCGGCGCGACATCGTGAGTGTGCCCGGGATTTCTCTACGGCGGCGGATGTTCGTTCCGCGCGGTCGTGGTTTTCGCTAAGCGTGCTACTGACGCCTGGTGCACCCGCGGCGACGGCACCCGGCGCCACATCGTGAGTGTGCCCGGGATTTCTCTACGGCGGCGGATGTTCGTTCCGCGCGGTCGTGGTTTTCGCTAAGCGTGCTACTGACGCCTGGTGCACCCGCGGCGACGGCACCCGGCGCCACATCGTGAGTGTGCCCGGGATTTCTCTACGGCGGCGGATGTTCGTTCCGCGCGGTCGTGGTTTTCGCTAAGCGTGCTACTGACGCCTGGTGCACCCGCGGCGACGGCACCCGGCGCCACATCGTGAGTGTGCCCGGGATTTCTCTACGGCGGCGGATGTTCGTTCCGCGCAGTCGTGGTTTTCGCTAAGCGTGCTACTGACGCCTGGTGCACCCGCGGCGACGGCACCCGGCGCCACATCGTGAGTGTGCCCGGGATTTCTCTACGGCGGCGGATGTTCGTTCCGCGCGGTCGTGGTTTTCGCTAAGCGTGCTACTGACGCCTGGTGCACCCGCGGCGACGGCACCCGGCGCGACATCGTGAGTGTGCCCGGGATTTCTCTACAGCGGCGGATGTTCGTTCCGCGCAGTCGTGGTTTTCGCTAAGCTAGCTACTGACGCCTGGTGCACCCGCGGCGACGGCACCCGGCGCCACATCGTGAGTGTGCCCGGGATTTCTCTACGGCGGCGGATGTTCGTTCCGCGCGGTCGTGGTTTTCGCTAAGCGTGCTACTGACGCCTGGTGCACCCGCGGCGACGGCACCCGGCGCGACATCGTGAGTGTGCCCGGGATTTCTCTACGGCGGCGGATGTTCGTTCCGCGCGGTCGTGGTTTTCGCTAAGCGTGCTACTGACGCCTGGTGCACCCGCGGCGACGGCACCCGGCGCGACATCGTGAGTGTGCCCGGGATTTCTCTACAGCGGCGGATGTTCGTTCCGCGCGGTCGTGGTTTTCGCTAAGCTAGCTACTGACGCCTGGTGCACCCGCGGCGACGGCACCCGGCGCGACATCGTGAGTGTGCCCGGGATTTCTCTACGGCGGCGGATGTTCGTTCCGCGCGGTCGTGGTTTTCGCTAAGCGTGCTACTGACGCCTGGTGCACCCGCGGCGACGGCACCCTGCGCGACATCGTGAGTGTGCCCGGGATTTCTCTACAGCGGCGGATGTTCGTTCCGCGCGGTCGTGGTTTTCGCTAAGCGTGCTACAGACGCCTGGTGCACCCGCGGCGACGGCACCCGGCGCGACATCGTGAGTGTGCCCGGGATTTCTCTACAGCGGCGGATGTTCGTTCCGCGCGGTCGTGGTTTTCGCTAAGCGTGCTACTGACGCCTGGTGCACCCGCGGCGACGGCACCCGGCGCGACATCGTGAGTGTGCCCGGGATTTCTCTACGGCGGCGGATGTTCGTTCCGCGCGGTCGTGGTTTTCGCTAAGCTAGCTACTGACGCCTGGTGCACCCGCGGCGACGGCACCCGGCGCGACATCGTGAGTGTGCCCGGGATTTCTCTACAGCGGCGGATGTTCGTTCCGCGCGGTCGTGGTTTTCGCTAAGCGTGCTACTGACGCCTGGTGCACCCGCGGCGACGGCACCCGGCGCCACATCGTGAGTGTGCCCGGGATTTCTCTACAGCGGCGGATGTTCGTTCCGCGCGGTCGTGGTTTTCGCTAAGCTAGCTACTGACGCCTGGTGCACCCGCGGCGACGGCACCCGGCGCCACATCGTGAGTGTGCCCGGGATTTCTCTACGGCGGCGGATGTTCGTTCCGCGCGGTCGTGGTTTTCGCTAAGCGTGCTACTGACGCCTGGTGCACCCGCGGCGACGGCACCCGGCGCGACATCGTGAGTGTGCCCGGGATTTCTCTACAGCGGCGGATGTTCGTTCCGCGCAGTCGTGGTTTTCGCTAAGCTAGCTACTGACGCCTGGTGCACCCGCGGCGACGGCACCCGGCGCGACATCGTGAGTGTGCCCGGGATTTCTCTACAGCGGCGGATGTTCGTTCCGCGCAGTCGTGGTTTTCGCTAAGCTAGCTACTGACGCCTGGTGCACCCGCGGCGACGGCACCCGGCGCCACATCGTGAGTGTGCCCGGGATTTCTCTACGGCGGCGGATGTTCGTTCCGCGCGGTCGTGGTTTTCGCTAAGCGTGCTACTGACGCCTGGTGCACCCGCGGCGACGGCACCCGGCGCGACATCGTGAGTGTGCCCGGGATTTCTCTACGGCGGCGGATGTTCGTTCCGCGCGGTCGTGGTTTTCGCTAAGCTAGCTACTGACGCCTGGTGCACCCGCGTCGACGGCACCCGGCGCGACATCGTGAGTGTGCCCGGGATTTCTCTACAGCGGCGGATGTTCGTTCCGCGCGGTCGTGGTTTTCGCTAAGCGTGCTACTGACGCCTGGTGCACCCGCGGCGACGGCACCCGGCGCCACATCGTGAGTGTGCCCGGGATTTCTCTACAGCGGCGGATGTTCGTTCCGCGCGGTCGTGGTTTTCGCTAAGCTAGCTACTGACGCCTGGTGCACCCGCGGCGACGGCACCCGGCGCGACATCGTGAGTGTGCCCGGGATTTCTCTACGGCGGCGGATGTTCGTTCCGCGCGGTCGTGGTTTTCGCTAAGCGTGCTACTGACGCCTGGTGCACCCGCGGCGACGGCACCCGGCGCGACATCGTGAGTGCGCCCGGGATTTCTCTACGGCGGCGGATGTTCGTTCCGCGCGGTCGTGGTTTTCGCTAAGCGTGCTACTGACGCCTGGTGCACCCGCGGCGACGGCACCCGGCGCGACATCGTGAGTGTGCCCGGGATTTCTCTACGGCGGCGGATGTTCGTTCCGCGCGGTCGTGGTTTTCGCTAAGCGTGCTACTGACGCCTGGTGCACCCGCGGCGACGGCACCCGGCGCGACATCGTGAGTGTGCCCGGGATTTCTCTACAGCGGCGGATGTTCGTTCCGCGCGGTCGTGGTTTTCGCTAAGCTAGCTACTGACGCCTGGTGCACCCGCGGCGACGGCACCCGGCGCGACATCGTGAGTGTGCCCGGGATTTCTCTACGGCGGCGGATGTTCGTTCCGCGCGGTCGTGGTTTTCGCTAAGCGTGCTACTGACGCCTGGTGCACCCGCGGCGACGGCACCCGGCGCGACATCGTGAGTGTGCCCGGGATTTCTCTACGGCGGCGGATGTTCGTTCCGCGCGGTCGTGGTTTTCGCTAAGCGTGCTACTGACGCCTGGTGCACCCGCGGCGACGGCACCCGGCGCGACATCGTGAGTGTGCCCGGGATTTCTCTACAGCGGCGGATGTTCGTTCCGCGCGGTCGTGGTTTTCGCTAAGCTAGCTACTGACGCCTGGTGCACCCGCGGCGACGGCACCCGGCGCGACATCGTGAGTGTGCCCGGGATTTCTCTACGGCGGCGGATGTTCGTTCCGCGCGGTCGTGGTTTTCGCTAAGCGTGCTACTGACGCCTGGTGCACCCGCGGCGACGGCACCCGGCGCGACATCGTGAGTGTGCCCGGGATTTCTCTACAGCGGCGGATGTTCGTTCCGCGCGGTCGTGGTTTTCGCTAAGCGTGCTACTGACGCCTGGTGCACCCGCGGCGACGGCACCCGGCGCGACATCGTGAGTGTGCCCTTGATTTCTCTACAGCGGCGGATGTTCGTTCCGCGCGGTCGTGGTTTTCGCTAAGCGTGCTACTGACGCCTGGTGCACCCGCGGCGACGGCACCCGGCGCGACATCGTGAGTGTGCCCGGGATTTCTCTACGGCGGCGGATGTTCGTTCCGCGCGGTCGTGGTTTTCGCTAAGCTAGCTACTGACGCCTGGTGCACCCGCGGCGACGGCACCCGGCGCGACATCGTGAGTGTGCCCGGGATTTCTCTACAGCGGCGGATGTTCGTTCCGCGTGGTCGTGGTTTTCGCTAAGCGTGCTACTGACGCCTGGTGCACCCGCGGCGACGGCACCCGGCGCCACATCGTGAGTGTGCCCGGGATTTCTCTACAGCGGCGGATGTTCGTTCCGCGCGGTCGTGATTTTCGCTAAGCTAGCTACTGACGCCTGGTGCACCCGCGGCGACGGCACCCGGCGCGACATCGTGAGTGTGCCCGGGATTTCTCTACGGCGGCGGATGTTCGTTCCGCGCGGTCGTGGTTTTCGCTAAGCTAGCTACTGACGCCTGGTGCACCCGCGGCGACGGCACCCGGCGCCACATCGTGAGTGTGCCCGGGATTTCTCTACGGCGGCGGATGTTCGTTCCGCGCAGTCGTAGTTTTCGCTAAGCGTGCTACTGACGCCTGGTGCACCCGCGGCGACGGCACCCGGCGCCACATCGCGAGTGTGCCCGGGATTTCTCTACGGCGGCGGATGTTCGTTCCGCGCAGTCGTAGTTTTCGCTAAGCTAGCTACTGACGCCTGGTGCACCCGCGGCGACGGCACCCGGCGCCACATCGTGAGTGTGCCCGGGATTTCTCTACAGCGGCGGATGTTCGTTCCGCGCAGTCGTAGTTTTCGCTAAGCGTGCTACTGACGCCTGGTGCACCCGCGGCGACGGCACCCGGCGCCACATCGTGAGTGTGCCCGGGATTTCTCTACGGCGGCGGATGTTCGTTCCGCGCAGTCGTGGTTTTCGCTAAGCGTGCTACTGACGCCTGGTGCACCCGCGGCGACGGCACCCGGCGCCACATCGTGAGTGTGCCCGGGATTTCTCTACGGCGGCGGATGTTCGTTCCGCGCGGTCGTGGTTTTCGCTAAGCGTGCTACTGACGCCTGGTGCACCCGCGGCGACGGCACCCGGCGCGACATCGTGAGTGTGCCCGGGATTTCTCTACGGCGGCGGATGTTCGTTCCGCGCAGTCGTGGTTTTCGCTAAGCTAGCTACTGACGCCTGGTGCACCCGCGGCGACGGCACCCGGCGCCACATCGTGAGTGTGCCCGGGATTTCTCTACGGCGGCGGATGTTCGTTCCGCGCGGTCGTGGTTTTCGCTAAGCTAGCTACTGACGCCTGGTGCACCCGCGGCGACGGCACCCGGCGCGACATCGTGAGTGTGCCCGGGATTTCTCTACGGCGGCGGATGTTCGTTCCGCGCAGTCGTGGTTTTCGCTAAGCTAGCAACTGACGCCTGGTGCACCCGCGGCGACGGCACCCGGCGCCACATCGTGAGTGTGCCCGGGATTTCTCTACGGCGGCGGATGTTCGTTCCGCGCGGTCGTGGTTTTCGCTAAGCTAGCTACTGACGCCTGGTGCACCCGCGGCAACGGCACCCGGCGCCACATTGTGAGTGTGCCCGGGATTTCTCTACGGCGGCGGATGTTCGTTCCGCGCAGTCGTGGTTTTCGCTAAGCGTGCTACTGACGCCTGGTGCACCCGCGGCGACGGCACCCGGCGCCACATCGTGAGTGTGCCCGGGATTTCCCTACGGCGGCGGATGTTCGTTCCGCGCAGTCGTGGTTTTCGCTAAGCGTGCTACTGACGCCTGGTGCACCCGCGGCGACGGCACCCGGCGCCACATCGTGAGTGTGCCCGGGATTTCTCTACGGCGGCGGATGTTCGTTCCGCGCAGTCGTGGTTTTCGCTAAGCTAGCTACTGACGCCTGGTGCACCCGCGGCGACGGCACCCGGCGCCACATCGTGAGTGTGCCCGGGATTTCTCTACGGCGGCGGATGTTCGTTCCGCGCGGTCGTGGTTTTCGCTAAGCTAGCTACTGACGCCTGGTGCACCCGCGGCGACGGCACCCGGCGCGACATCGTGAGTGTGCCCGGGATTTCTCTACGGCGGCGGATGTTCGTTCCGCGCAGTCGTGGTTTTCGCTAAGCTAGCTACTGACGCCTGGTGCACCCGCGGCGACGGCACCCGGCGCGACATCGTGAGTGTGCCCGGGATTTCTCTACGGCGGCGGATGTTCGTTCCGCGCGGTCGTGGTTTTCGCTAAGCGTGCTACTGACGCCTGGTGCACCCGCGGCGACGGCACCCGGCGCCACATCGTGAGTGTGCCCGGGATTTCCCTACGGCGGCGGATGTTCGTTCCGCGCAGTCGTGGTTTTCGCTAAGCGTGCTACTGACGCCTGGTGCACCCGCGGCGACGGCACCCGGCGCGACATCGTGAGTGTGCCCGGGATTTCTCTACGGCGGCGGATGTTCGTTCCGCGCAGTCGTGGTTTTCGCTAAGCTAGCTACTGACGCCTGGTGCACCCGCGGCGACGGCACCCGGCGCCACATCGTGAGTGTGCCCGGGATTTCTCTACGGCGGCGGATGTTCGTTCCGCGCGGTCGTGGTTTTCGCTAAGCTAGCTACTGACGCCTGGTGCACCCGCGGCGACGGCACCCGGCGCGACATCGTGAGTGTGCCCGGGATTTCTCTACGGCGGCGGATGTTCGTTCCGCGCAGTCGTGGTTTTCGCTAAGCTAGCAACTGACGCCTGGTGCACCCGCGGCGACGGCACCCGGCGCCACATCGTGAGTGTGCCCGGGATTTCTCTACGGCGGCGGATGTTCGTTCCGCGCGGTCGTGGTTTTCGCTAAGCTAGCTACTGACGCCTGGTGCACCCGCGGCAACGGCACCCGGCGCCACATTGTGAGTGTGCCCGGGATTTCTCTACGGCGGCGGATGTTCGTTCCGCGCAGTCGTGGTTTTCGCTAAGCGTGCTACTGACGCCTGGTGCACCCGCGGCGACGGCACCCGGCGCCACATCGCGAGTGTGCCCGGGATTTCCCTACGGCGGCGGATGTTCGTTCCGCGCAGTCGTGGTTTTCGCTAAGCTAGCTACTGACGCCTGGTGCACCCGCGGCAACGGCACCCGGCGCGACATTGTGAGTGTGCCCGGGATTTCTCTACGGCGGCGGATGTTCGTTCCGCGCAGTCGTGGTTTTCGCTAAGCGTGCTACTGACGCCTGGTGCACCCGCGGCGACGGCACCCGGCGCCACATCGTGAGTGTGCCCGGGATTTCTCTACGGCGGCGGATGTTCGTTCCGCGCAGTCGTGGTTTTCGCTAAGCGTGCTACTGACGCCTGGTGCACCCGCGGCGACGGCACCCGGCGCCACATCGTGAGTGTGCCCGGGATTTCTCTACGGCGGCGGATGTTCGTTCCGCGCGGTCGTGGTTTTCGCTAAGCGTGCTACTGACGCCTGGTGCACCCGCGGCGACGGCACCCGGCGCCACATCGTGAGTGTGCCCGGGATTTCCCTACGGCGGCGGATGTTCGTTCCGCGCAGTCGTGGTTTTCGCTAAGCGTGCTACTGACGCCTGGTGCACCCGCGGCGAAGGCACCCGGCGCGACATCGTGAGTGTGCCCGGGATTTCTCTACGGCGGCGGATGTTCGTTCCGCGCGGTCGTGGTTTTCGCTAAGCGTGCTACTGACGCCTGGTGCACCCGCGGCGACGGCACCCGGCGCCACATCGTGAGTGTGCCCGGGATTTCTCTACGGCGGCGGATGTTCGTTCCGCGCGGTCGTGGTTTTCGCTAAGCGTGCTACTGACGCCTGGTGCACCCGCGGCGACGGCACCCGGCGCGACATCGTGAGTGTGCCCGGGATTTCTCTACGGCGGCGGATGTTCGTTCCGCGCGGTCGTGGTTTTCGCTAAGCTAGCTACTGACGCCTGGTGCACCCGCGGCGACGGCACCCGGCGCCACATCGTGAGTGTGCCCGGGATTTCTCTACGGCGGCGGATGTTCGTTCCGCGCAGTCGTGGTTTTCGCTAAGCGTGCTACTGACGCCTGGTGCACCCGCGGCGACGGCACCCGGCGCCACATCGTGAGTGTGCCCGGGATTTCTCTACGGCGGCGGATGTTCGTTCCGCGCAGTCGTGGTTTTCGCTAAGCGTGCTACTGACGCCTGGTGCACCCGCGGCGACGGCACCCGGCGCGACATCGCGAGTGTGCCCGGGATTTCCCTACGGCGGCGGATGTTCGTTCCGCGCGGTCGTGGTTTTCGCTAAGCGTGCTACTGACGCCTGGTGCACCCGCGGCGACGGCACCCGGCGCGACATCGTGAGTGTGCCCGGGATTTCTCTACGGCGGCGGATGTTCGTTCCGCGCGGTCGTGGTTTTCGCTAAGCTAGCTACTGACGCCTGGTGCACCCGCGGCGACGGCACCCGGCGCCACATCGTGAGTGTGCCCGGGATTTCTCTACGGCGGCGGATGTTCGTTCCGCGCAGTCGTGGTTTTCGCTAAGCGTGCTACTGACGCCTGGTGCACCCGCGGCGACGGCACCCGGCGCGACATCGTGAGTGTGCCCGGGATTTCTCTACGGCGGCGGATGTTCGTTCCGCGCAGTCGTGGTTTTCGCTAAGCGTGCTACTGACGCCTGGTGCACCCGCGGCGACGGCACCCGGCGCGACATCGCGAGTGTGCCCGGGATTTCCCTACGGCGGCGGATGTTCGTTCCGCGCAGTCGTGGTTTTCGCTAAGCGTGCTACTGACGCCTGGTGCACCCGCGGCGACGGCACCCGGCGCGACATCGTGAGTGTGCCCGGGATTTCTCTACGGCGGCGGATGTTCGTTCCGCGCAGTCGTGGTTTTCGCTAAGCGTGCTACTGACGCCTGGTGCACCCGCGGCGACGGCACCCGGCGCGACATCGTGAGTGTGCCCGGGATTTCTCTACGGCGGCGGATGTTCGTTCCGCGCAGTCGTGGTTTTCGCTAAGCGTGCTACTGACGCCTGGTGCACCCGCGGCGACGGCACCCGGCGCGACATCGCGAGTGTGCCCGGGATTTCCCAACGGCGGCGGATGTTCGTTCCGCGCGGTCGTGGTTTTCGCTAAGCGTGCTACTGACGCCTGGTGCACCCGCGGCGACGGCACCCGGCGCGACATCGTGAGTGTGCCCGGGATTTCTCTACGGCGGCGGATGTTCGTTCCGCGCGGTCGTGGTTTTCGCTAAGCTAGCTACTGACGCCTGGTGCACCCGCGGCGACGGCACCCGGCGCCACATCGTGAGTGTGCCCGGGATTTCTCTACGGCGGCGGATGTTCGTTCCGCGCAGTCGTGGTTTTCGCTAAGCGTGCTACTGACGCCTGGTGCACCCGCGGCGACGGCACCCGGCGCGACATCGTGAGTGTGCCCGGGATTTCTCTACGGCGGCGGATGTTCGTTCCGCGCAGTCGTGGTTTTCGCTAAGCGTGCTACTGACGCCTGGTGCACCCGCGGCGACGGCACCCGGCGCGACATCGCGAGTGTGCCCGGGATTTCCCTACGGCGGCGGATGTTCGTTCCGCGCAGTCGTGGTTTTCGCTAAGCGTGCTACTGACGCCTGGTGCACCCGCGGCGACGGCACCCGGCGCGACATCGTGAGTGTGCCCGGGATTTCTCTACGGCGGCGGATGTTCGTTCCGCGCAGTCGTGGTTTTCGCTAAGCGTGCTACTGACGCCTGGTGCACCCGCGGCGACGGCACCCGGCGCGACATCGTGAGTGTGCCCGGGATTTCTCTACGGCGGCGGATGTTCGTTCCGCGCAGTCGTGGTTTTCGCTAAGCGTGCTACTGACGCCTGGTGCACCCGCGGCGACGGCACCCGGCGCGACATCGTGAGTGTGCCCGGGATTTCTCTACGGCGGCGGATGTTCGTTCCGCGCAGTCGTGGTTTTCGCTAAGCTAGCAACTGACGCCTGGTGCACCCGCGGCGACGGCACCCGGCGCCACATCGTGAGTGTGCCTGGGATTTCTCTACGGCGGCGGATGTTCGTTCCGCGCGGTCGTGGTTTTCGCTAAGCTAGCTACTGACGCCTGGTGCACCCGCGGCAACGGCACCCGGCGCCACATTGTGAGTGTGCCCGGGATTTCTCTACGGCGGCGGATGTTCGTTCCGCGCAGTCGTGGTTTTCGCTAAGCGTGCTACTAACGCCTGGTGCACCCGCGGCGACGGCACCCGGCGCCACATCGTGAGTGTGCCCGGGATTTCTCTACGGCGGCGGATGTTCGTTCCGCGCAGTCGTGGTTTTCGCTAAGCGTGCTACTGACGCCTGGTGCACCCGCGGCAACGGCACCCGGCGCCACATTGTGAGTGTGCCCGGGATTTCTCTACGGCGGCGGATGTTCGTTCCGCGCAGTCGTGGTTTTCGCTAAGCGTGCTACTGACGCCTGGTGCACCCGCGGCGACGGCACCCGGCGCCACATCGTGAGTGTGCCCGGGATTTCTCTACGGCGGCGGATGTTCGTTCCGCGCAGTCGTGGTTTTCGCTAAGCGTGCTACTGACGCCTGGTGCACCCGCGGCAACGGCACCCGGCGCCACATTGTGAGTGTGCCCGGGATTTCTCTACGGCGGCGGATGTTCGTTCCGCGCAGTCGTGGTTTTCGCTAAGCGTGCTACTGACGCCTGGTGCACCCGCGGCGACGGCACCCGGCGCCACATCGTGAGTGTGCCTGGGATTTCTCTACGGCGGCGGATGTTCGTTCCGCGCGGTCGTGGTTTTCGCTAAGCTAGCTACTGACGCCTGGTGCACCCGCGGCAACGGCACCCGGCGCGACATTGTGAGTGTGCCCGGGATTTCTCTACGGCGGCGGATGTTCGTTCCGCGCAGTCGTGGTTTTCGCTAAGCGTGCTACTGACGCCTGGTGCACCCGCGGCGACGGCACCCGGCGCCACATCGTGAGTGTGCCCGGGATTTCTCTACGGCGGCGGATGTTCGTTCCGCGCAGTCGTGGTTTTCGCTAAGCGTGCTACTGACGCCTGGTGCACCCGCGGCGACGGCACCCGGCGCCACATCGTGAGTGTGCCCGGGATTTCTCTACGGCGGCGGATGTTCGTTCCGCGCAGTCGTGGTTTTCGCTAAGCTAGCTACTGACGCCTGGTGCACCCGCGGCAACGGCACCCGGCGCCACATCGTGAGTGTGCCCGGGATTTCTCTACGGCGGCGGATGTTCGTTCCGCGCAGTCGTGGTTTTCGCTAAGCGTGCTACTGACGCCTGGTGCACCCGCGGCGACGGCACCCGGCGCCACATCGTGAGTGTGCCCGGGATTTCTCTACGGCGGCGGATGTTCGTTCCGCGCAGTCGTGGTTTTCGCTAAGCGTGCTACTGACGCCTGGTGCACCCGCGGCGACGGCACCCGGCGCCACATCGTGAGTGTGCCTGGGATTTCTCTACGGCGGCGGATGTTCGTTCCGCGCGGTCGTGGTTTTCGCTAAGCTAGCTACTGACGCCTGGTGCACCCGCGGGAACGGCACCCGGCGCCACATTGTGAGTGTGCCCGGGATTTCTCTACGGCGGCGGATGTTCGTTCCGCGCAGTCGTGGTTTTCGCTAAGCGTGCTACTGACGCCTGGTGCACCCGCGGCGACGGCACCCGGCGCCACATCGTGAGTGTGCCCGGGATTTCTCTACGGCGGCGGATGTTCGTTCCGCGCAGTCGTGGTTTTCGCTAAGCGTGCTACTGACGCCTGGTGCACCCGCGGCAACGGCACCCGGCGCCACATTGTGAGTGTGCCCGGGATTTCTCTACGGCGGCGGATGTTCGTTCCGCGCAGTCGTGGTTTTCGCTAAGCGTGCTACTGACGCCTGGTGCACCCGCGGCGACGGCACCCGGCGCCACATCGTGAGTGTGCCCGGGATTTCTCTACGGCGGCGGATGTTCGTTCCGCGCAGTCGTGGTTTTCGCTAAGCGTGCTACTGACGCCTGGTGCACCCGCGGCAACGGCACCCGGCGCCACATTGTGAGTGTGCCCGGGATTTCTCTACGGCGGCGGATGTTCGTTCCGCGCAGTCGTGGTTTTCGCTAAGCGTGCTACTGACGCCTGGTGCACCCGCGGCGACGGCACCCGGCGCCACATCGTGAGTGTGCCTGGGATTTCTCTACGGCGGCGGATGTTCGTTCCGCGCGGTCGTGGTTTTCGCTAAGCTAGCTACTGACGCCTGGTGCACCCGCGGCAACGGCACCCGGCGCGACATTGTGAGTGTGCCCGGGATTTCTCTACGGCGGCGGATGTTCGTTCCGCGCAGTCGTGGTTTTCGCTAAGCGTGCTACTGACGCCTGGTGCACCCGCGGCGACGGCACCCGGCGCCACATCGTGAGTGTGCCCGGGATTTCTCTACGGCGGCGGATGTTCGTTCCGCGCAGTCGTGGTTTTCGCTAAGCGTGCTACTGACGCCTGGTGCACCCGCGGCAACGGCACCCGGCGCCACATTGTGAGTGTGCCCGGGATTTCTCTACGGCGGCGGATGTTCGTTCCGCGCAGTCGTGGTTTTCGCTAAGCGTGCTACTGACGCCTGGTGCACCCGCGGCGACGGCACCCGGCGCCACATCGTGAGTGTGCCCGGGATTTCTCTACGGCGGCGGATGTTCGTTCCGCGCGGTCGTGGTTTTCGCTAAGCTAGCTACTGACGCCTGGTGCACCCGCGGCAACGGCACCCGGCGCGACATTGTGAGTGTGCCCGGGATTTCTCTACGGCGGCGGATGTTCGTTCCGCGCAGTCGTGGTTTTCGCTAAGCGTGCTACTGACGCCTGGTGCACCCGCGGCGACGGCACCCGGCGCCACATCGTGAGTGTGCCCGGGATTTCTCTACGGCGGCGGATGTTCGTTCCGCGCAGTCGTGGTTTTCGCTAAGCGTGCTACTGACGCCTGGTGCACCCGCGGCAACGGCACCCGGCGCCACATTGTGAGTGTGCCCGGGATTTCTCTACGGCGGCGGATGTTCGTTCCGCGCAGTCGTGGTTTTCGCTAAGCGTGCTACTGACGCCTGGTGCACCCGCGGCGACGGCACCCGGCGCCACATCGTGAGTGTGCCCGGGATTTCTCTACGGCGGCGGATGTTCGTTCCGCGCAGTCGTGGTTTTCGCTAAGCGTGCTACTGACGCCTGGTGCACCCGCGGCAACGGCACCCGGCGCCACATTGTGAGTGTGCCCGGGATTTCTCTACGGCGGCGGATGTTCGTTCCGCGCAGTCGTGGTTTTCGCTAAGCGTGCTACTGACGCCTGGTGCACCCGCGGCGACGGCACCCGGCGCCACATCGTGAGTGTGCCTGGGATTTCTCTACGGCGGCGGATGTTCGTTCCGCGCGGTCGTGGTTTTCGCTAAGCTAGCTACTGACGCCTGGTGCACCCGCGGCAACGGCACCCGGCGCGACATTGTGAGTGTGCCCGGGATTTCTCTACGGCGGCGGATGTTCGTTCCGCGCAGTCGTGGTTTTCGCTAAGCGTGCTACTGACGCCTGGTGCACCCGCGGCGACGGCACCCGGCGCCACATCGTGAGTGTGCCCGGGATTTCTCTACGGCGGCGGATGTTCGTTCCGCGCAGTCGTGGTTTTCGCTAAGCGTGCTACTGACGCCTGGTGCACCCGCGGCGACGGCACCCGGCGCCACATCGTGAGTGTGCCCGGGATTTCTCTACGGCGGCGGATGTTCGTTCCGCGCAGTCGTGGTTTTCGCTAAGCTAGCTACTGACGCCTGGTGCACCCGCGGCAACGGCACCCGGCGCCACATCGTGAGTGTGCCCGGGATTTCTCTACGGCGGCGGATGTTCGTTCCGCGCAGTCGTGGTTTTCGCTAAGCGTGCTACTGACGCCTGGTGCACCCGCGGCGACGGCACCCGGCGCCACATCGTGAGTGTGCCCGGGATTTCTCTACGGCGGCGGATGTTCGTTCCGCGCAGTCGTGGTTTTCGCTAAGCGTGCTACTGACGCCTGGTGCACCCGCGGCGACGGCACCCGGCGCCACATCGTGAGTGTGCCTGGGATTTCTCTACGGCGGCGGATGTTCGTTCCGCGCGGTCGTGGTTTTCGCTAAGCTAGCTACTGACGCCTGGTGCACCCGCGGCAACGGCACCCGGCGCCACATTGTGAGTGTGCCCGGGATTTCTCTACGGCGGCGGATGTTCGTTCCGCGCAGTCGTGGTTTTCGCTAAGCGTGCTACTGACGCCTGGTGCACCCGCGGCGACGGCACCCGGCGCCACATCGTGAGTGTGCCCGGGATTTCTCTACGGCGGCGGATGTTCGTTCCGCGCAGTCGTGGTTTTCGCTAAGCGTGCTACTGACGCCTGGTGCACCCGCGGCAACGGCACCCGGCGCCACATTGTGAGTGTGCCCGGGATTTCTCTACGGCGGCGGATGTTCGTTCCGCGCAGTCGTGGTTTTCGCTAAGCGTGCTACTGACGCCTGGTGCACCCGCGGCGACGGCACCCGGCGCCACATCGTGAGTGTGCCCGGGATTTCTCTACGGCGGCGGATGTTCGTTCCGCGCAGTCGTGGTTTTCGCTAAGCGTGCTACTGACGCCTGGTGCACCCGCGGCAACGGCACCCGGCGCCACATTGTGAGTGTGCCCGGGATTTCTCTACGGCGGCGGATGTTCGTTCCGCGCAGTCGTGGTTTTCGCTAAGCGTGCTACTGACGCCTGGTGCACCCGCGGCGACGGCACCCGGCGCCACATCGTGAGTGTGCCTGGGATTTCTCTACGGCGGCGGATGTTCGTTCCGCGCGGTCGTGGTTTTCGCTAAGCTAGCTACTGACGCCTGGTGCACCCGCGGCAACGGCACCCGGCGCGACATTGTGAGTGTGCCCGGGATTTCTCTACGGCGGCGGATGTTCGTTCCGCGCAGTCGTGGTTTTCGCTAAGCGTGCTACTGACGCCTGGTGCACCCGCGGCGACGGCACCCGGCGCCACATCGTGAGTGTGCCCGGGATTTCTCTACGGCGGCGGATGTTCGTTCCGCGCAGTCGTGGTTTTCGCTAAGCGTGCTACTGACGCCTGGTGCACCCGCGGCGACGGCACCCGGCGCCACATCGTGAGTGTGCCCGGGATTTCTCTACGGCGGCGGATGTTCGTTCCGCGCGGTCGTGGTTTTCGCTAAGCGTGCTACTGACGCCTGGTGCACCCGCGGCGACGGCACCCGGCGCCACATCGTGAGTGTGCCCGGGATTTCGCTACGGCGGCGGATGTTCGTTCCGCGCAGTCGTGGTTTTCGCTAAGCGTGCTACTGACGCCTGGTGCACCCGCGGCGAAGGCACCCGGCGCGACATCGTGAGTGTGCCCGGGATTTCTCTACGGCGGCGGATGTTCGTTCCGCGCGGTCGTGGTTTTCGCTAAGCGTGCTACTGACGCCTGGTGCACCCGCGGCGACGGCACCCGGCGCCACATCGTGAGTGTGCCCGGGATTTCTCTACGGCGGCGGATGTTCGTTCCGCGCGGTCGTGGTTTTCGCTAAGCGTGCTACTGACGCCTGGTGCACCCGCGGCGACGGCACCCGGCGCGACATCGTGAGTGTGCCCGGGATTTCTCTACGGCGGCGGATGTTCGTTCCGCGCGGTCGTGGTTTTCGCTAAGCTAGCTACTGACGCCTGGTGCACCCGCGGCGACGGCACCCGGCGCCACATCGTGAGTGTGCCCGGGATTTCTCTACGGCGGCGGATGTTCGTTCCGCGCAGTCGTGGTTTTCGCTAAGCGTGCTACTGACGCCTGGTGCACCCGCGGCGACGGCACCCGGCGCCACATCGTGAGTGTGCCCGGGATTTCTCTACGGCGGCGGATGTTCGTTCCGCGCAGTCGTGGTTTTCGCTAAGCGTGCTACTGACGCCTGGTGCACCCGCGGCGACGGCACCCGGCGCGACATCGCGAGTGTGCCCGGGATTTCCCTACGGCGGCGGATGTTCGTTCCGCGCGGTCGTGGTTTTCGCTAAGCGTGCTACTGACGCCTGGTGCACCCGCGGCGACGGCACCCGGCGCGACATCGTGAGTGTGCCCGGGATTTCTCTACGGCGGCGGATGTTCGTTCCGCGCGGTCGTGGTTTTCGCTAAGCTAGCTACTGACGCCTGGTGCACCCGCGGCGACGGCACCCGGCGCCACATCGTGAGTGTGCCCGGGATTTCTCTACGGCGGCGGATGTTCGTTCCGCGCAGTCGTGGTTTTCGCTAAGCGTGCTACTGACGCCTGGTGCACCCGCGGCGACGGCACCCGGCGCGACATCGTGAGTGTGCCCGGGATTTCTCTACGGCGGCGGATGTTCGTTCCGCGCAGTCGTGGTTTTCGCTAAGCGTGCTACTGACGCCTGGTGCACCCGCGGCGACGGCACCCGGCGCGACATCGCGAGTGTGCCCGGGATTTCCCTACGGCGGCGGATGTTCGTTCCGCGCAGTCGTGGTTTTCGCTAAGCGTGCTACTGACGCCTGGTGCACCCGCGGCGACGGCACCCGGCGCGACATCGTGAGTGTGCCCGGGATTTCTCTACGGCGGCGGATGTTCGTTCCGCGCAGTCGTGGTTTTCGCTAAGCGTGCTACTGACGCCTGGTGCACCCGCGGCGACGGCACCCGGCGCGACATCGTGAGTGTGCCCGGGATTTCTCTACGGCGGCGGATGTTCGTTCCGCGCAGTCGTGGTTTTCGCTAAGCGTGCTACTGACGCCTGGTGCACCCGCGGCGACGGCACCCGGCGCGACATCGTGAGTGTGCCCGGGATTTCTCTACGGCGGCGGATGTTCGTTCCGCGCAGTCGTGGTTTTCGCTAAGCGTGCTACTGACGCCTGGTGCACCCGCGGCGACGGCACCCGGCGCCACATCGTGAGTGTGCCCGGGATTTCTCTACGGCGGCGGATGTTCGTTCCGCGCAGTCGTGGTTTTCGCTAAGCGTGCTACTGACGCCTGGTGCACCCGCGGCGACGGCACCCGGCGCGACATCGTGAGTGTGCCCGGGATTTCTCTACGGCGGCGGATGTTCGTTCCGCGCAGTCGTGGTTTTCGCTAAGCGTGCTACTGACGCCTGGTGCACCCGCGGCGACGGCACCCGGCGCGACATCGTGAGTGTGCCCGGGATTTCTCTACGGCGGCGGATGTTCGTTCCGCGCAGTCGTGGTTTTCGCTAAGCGTGCTACTGACGCCTGGTGCACCCGCGGCGACGGCACCCGGCGCCACATCGTGAGTGTGCCCGGGATTTCTCTACGGCGGCGGATGTTCGTTCCGCGCGGTCGTGGTTTTCGCTAAGCGTGCTACTGACGCCTGGTGCACCCGCGGCGACGGCACCCGGCGCCACATCGTGAGTGTGCCCGGGATTTCTCTACGGCGGCGGATGTTCGTTCCGCGCGGTCGTGGTTTTCGCTAAGCGTGCTACTGACGCCTGGTGCACCCGCGGCGACGGCACCCGGCGCGACATCGTGAGTGTGCCCGGGATTTCTCTACGGCGGCGGATGTTCGTTCCGCGCAGTCGTGGTTTTCGCTAAGCGTGCTACTGACGCCTGGTGCACCCGCGGCGACGGCACCCGGCGCCACATCGTGAGTGTGCCCGGGATTTCTCTACGGCGGCGGATGTTCGTTCCGCGCGGTCGTGGTTTTCGCTAAGCGTTATACTGACGCCTGGTGCACCCGCGGCGACGGCACCCGGCGCCACATCGTGAGTGTGCCCGGGATTTCTCTACGGCGGCGGATGTTCGTTCCGCGCGGTCGTGGTTTTCGCTAAGCGTGCTACTGACGCCTGGTGCACCCGCGGCGACGGCACCCGGCGCGACATCGTGAGTGTGCCCGGGATTTCTCTACGGCGGCGGATGTTCGTTCCGCGCGGTCGTGGTTTTCGCTAAGCTAGCTACTGACGCCTGGTGCACCCGCGGCGACGGCACCCGGCGCCACATCGTGAGTGTGCCCGGGATTTCTCTACGGCGGCGGATGTTCGTTCCGCGCGGTCGTGGTTTTCGCTAAGCGTTATACTGACGCCTGGTGCACCCGCGGCGACGGCACCCGGCGCCACATCGTGAGTGTGCCCGGGATTTCTCTACGGCGGCGGATGTTCGTTCCGCGCGGTCGTGGTTTTCGCTAAGCGTGCTACTGACGCCTGGTGCACCCGCGGCGACGGCACCCGGCGCCACATCGTGAGTGTGCCCGGGATTTCTCTACGGCGGCGGATGTTCGTTCCGCGCGGTCGTGGTTTTCGCTAAGCGTGCTACTGACGCCTGGTGCACCCGCGGCGACGGCACCCGGCGCCACATCGTGAGTGTGCCCGGGATTTCTCTACGGCGGCGGATGTTCGTTCCGCGCGGTCGTGGTTTTCGCTAAGCGTGCTACTGACGCCTGGTGCACCCGCGGCGACGGCACCCGGCGCCACATCGTGAGTGTGCCCGGGATTTCTCTACGGCGGCGGATGTTCGTTCCGCGCGGTCGTGGTTTTCGCTAAGCGTTATACTGACGCCTGGTGCACCCGCGGCGACGGCACCCGGCGCCACATCGTGAGTGTGCCCGGGATTTCTCTACGGCGGCGGATGTTCGTTCCGCGCGGTCGTGGTTTTCGCTAAGCTAGCTACTGACGCCTGGTGCACCCGCGGCGACGGCACCCGGCGCCACATCGTGAGTGTGCCCGGGATTTCTCTACGGCGGCGGATGTTCGTTCCGCGCGGTCGTGGTTTTCGCTAAGCGTTATACTGACGCCTGGTGCACCCGCGGCGACGGCACCCGGCGCCACATCGTGAGTGTGCCCGGGATTTCTCTACGGCGGCGGATGTTCGTTCCGCGCGGTCGTGGTTTTCGCTAAGCGTGCTACTGACGCCTGGTGCACCCGCGGCGACGGCACCCGGCGCCACATCGTGAGTGTGCCCGGGATTTCTCTACGGCGGCGGATGTTCGTTCCGCGCGGTCGTGGTTTTCGCTAAGCGTGCTACTGACGCCTGGTGCACCCGCGGCGACGGCACCCGGCGCCACATCGTGAGTGTGCCCGGGATTTCTCTACGGCGGCGGATGTTCGTTCCGCGCGGTCGTGGTTTTCGCTAAGCGTTATACTGACGCCTGGTGCACCCGCGGCGACGGCACCCGGCGCGACATCGTGAGTGTGCCCGGGATTTCTCTACGGCGGCGGATGTTCGTTCCGCGCGGTCGTGGTTTTCGCTAAGCGTGCTACTGACGCCTGGTGCACCCGCGGCGACGGCACCCGGCGCCACATCGTGAGTGTGCCCGGGATTTCTCTACGGCGGCGGATGTTCGTTCCGCGCGGTCGTGGTTTTCGCTAAGCGTTATACTGACGCCTGGTGCACCCGCGGCGACGGCACCCGGCGCCACATCGTGAGTGTGCCCGGGATTTCTCTACGGCGGCGGATGTTCGTTCCGCGCGGTCGTGGTTTTCGCTAAGCGTGCTACTGACGCCTGGTGCACCCGCGGCGACGGCACCCGGCGCCACATCGTGAGTGTGCCCGGGATTTCTCTACGGCGGCGGATGTTCGTTCCGCGCGGTCGTGGTTTTCGCTAAGCGTTATACTGACGCCTGGTGCACCCGCGGCGACGGCACCCGGCGCCACATCGTGAGTGTGCCCGGGATTTCTCTACGGCGGCGGATGTTCGTTCCGCGCGGTCGTGGTTTTCGCTAAGCGTGCTACTGACGCCTGGTGCACCCGCGGCGACGGCACCCGGCGCGACATCGTGAGTGTGCCCGGGATTTCTCTACGGCGGCGGATGTTCGTTCCGCGCGGTCGTGGTTTTCGCTAAGCTAGCTACTGACGCCTGGTGCACCCGCGGCGACGGCACCCGGCGCCACATCGTGAGTGTGCCCGGGATTTCTCTACGGCGGCGGATGTTCGTTCCGCGCGGTCGTGGTTTTCGCTAAGCGTGCTACTGACGCCTGGTGCACCCGCGGCGACGGCACCCGGCGCCACATCGTGAGTGTGCCCGGGATTTCTCTACGGCGGCGGATGTTCGTTCCGCGCGGTCGTGGTTTTCGCTAAGCTAGCTACTGACGCCTGGTGCACCCGCGGCGACGGCACCCGGCGCCACATCGTGAGTGTGCCCGGGATTTCTCTACGGCGGCGGATGTTCGTTCCGCGCGGTCGTGGTTTTCGCTAAGCTAGCTACTGACGCCTGGTGCACCCGCGGCGACGGCACCCGGCGCCACATCGTGAGTGTGCCCGGGATTTCTCTACGGCGGCGGATGTTCGTTCCGCGCGGTCGTGGTTTTCGCTAAGCGTTATACTGACGCCTGGTGCACCCGCGGCGACGGCACCCGGCGCGACATCGTGAGTGTGCCCGGGATTTCTCTACGGCGGCGGATGTTCGTTCCGCGCGGTCGTGGTTTTCGCTAAGCTAGCTACTGACGCCTGGTGCACCCGCGGCGACGGCACCCGGCGCGACATCGTGAGTGTGCCCGGGATTTCTCTACGGCGGCGGATGTTCGTTCCGCGCGGTCGTGGTTTTCGCTAAGCTAGCAACTGACGCCTGGTGCACCCGCGGCGACGGCACCCGGCGCCACATCGTGAGTGTGCCCGGGATTTCTCTACGGCGGCGGATGTTCGTTCCGCGCGGTCGTGGTTTTCGCTAAGCGTGCTACTGACGCCTGGTGCACCCGCGGCGACGGCACCCGGCGCCACATCGTGAGTGTGCCCGGGATTTCTCTACGGCGGCGGATGTTCGTTCCGCGCGGTCGTGGTTTTCGCTAAGCGTTATACTGACGCCTGGTGCACCCGCGGCGACGGCACCCGGCGCGACATCGTGAGTGTGCCCGGGATTTCTCTACGGCGGCGGATGTTCGTTCCGCGCGGTCGTGGTTTTCGCTAAGCTAGCTACTGACGCCTGGTGCACCCGCGGCGACGGCACCCGGCGCGACATCGTGAGTGTGCCCGGGATTTCTCTACGGCGACGGATGTTCGTTCCGCGCGGTCGTGGTTTTCGCTAAGCGTTATACTGACGCCTGGTGCACCCGCGGCGACGGCACCCGGCGCGACATCGTGAGTGTGCCCGGGATTTCTCTACGGCGGCGGATGTTCGTTCCGCGCGGTCGTGGTTTTCGCTAAGCGTGCTACTGACGCCTGGTGCACCCGCGGCGACGGCACCCGGCGCCACATCGTGAGTGTGCCCGGGATTTCTCTACGGCGGCGGATGTTCGTTCCGCGCGGTCGTGGTTTTCGCTAAGCGTTATACTGACGCCTGGTGCACCCGCGGCGACGGCACCCGGCGCCACATCGTGAGTGTGCCCGGGATTTCTCTACGGCGGCGGATGTTCGTTCCGCGCGGTCGTGGTTTTCGCTAAGCGTGCTACTGACGCCTGGTGCACCCGCGGCGACGGCACCCGGCGCGACATCGTGAGTGTGCCCGGGATTTCTCTACGGCGGCGGATGTTCGTTCCGCGCGGTCGTGGTTTTCGCTAAGCTAGCTACTGACGCCTGGTGCACCCGCGGCGACGGCACCCGGCGCCACATCGTGAGTGTGCCCGGGATTTCTCTACGGCGGCGGATGTTCGTTCCGCGCGGTCGTGGTTTTCGCTAAGCGTGCTACTGACGCCTGGTGCACCCGCGGCGACGGCACCCGGCGCCACATCGTGAGTGTGCCCGGGATTTCTCTACGGCGGCGGATGTTCGTTCCGCGCGGTCGTGGTTTTCGCTAAGCGTTATACTGACGCCTGGTGCACCCGCGGCGACGGCACCCGGCGCGACATCGTGAGTGTGCCCGGGATTTCTCTACGGCGGCGGATGTTCGTTCCGCGCGGTCGTGGTTTTCGCTAAGCTAGCTACTGACGCCTGGTGCACCCGCGGCGACGGCACCCGGCGCGACATCGTGAGTGTGCCCGGGATTTCTCTACGGCGGCGGATGTTCGTTCCGCGCGGTCGTGGTTTTCGCTAAGCGTTATACTGACGCCTGGTGCACCCGCGGCGACGGCACCCGGCGCGACATCGTGAGTGTGCCCGGGATTTCTCTACGGCGGCGGATGTTCGTTCCGCGCGGTCGTGGTTTTCGCTAAGCTAGCTACTGACGCCTGGTGCACCCGCGGCGACGGCACCCGGCGCCACATCGTGAGTGTGCCCGGGATTTCTCTACGGCGGCGGATGTTCGTTCCGCGCGGTCGTGGTTTTCGCTAAGCGTGCTACTGACGCCTGGTGCACCCGCGGCGACGGCACCCGGCGCGACATCGTGAGTGTGCCCGGGATTTCTCTACGGCGGCGGATGTTCGTTCCGCGCAGTCGTGGTTTTCGCTAAGCGTGCTACTGACGCCTGGTGCACCCGCGGCGACGGCACCCGGCGCGATATCGTGAGTGTGCCCGGGATTTCTCTACGGCGGCGGATGTTCGTTCCGCGCGGTCGTGGTTTTCGCTAAGCGTGCTACTGACGCCTGGTGCACCCGCGGCGACGGCATCCGGCGAGACATCGTGAGTGTGCCCGGGATTTCTCTACGGCGGCGGATGTTCGTTCCGCGCGGTTGTGGTTTTCGCTAAGCTAGCTACTGACGCCTGGTGCACCCGCGGCGACGGCATCCGGCGAGACATCGTGAGTGTGCCCGGGATTTCTCTACGGCGGCGGATGTTCGTTCCGCGCGGTTGTGGTTTTCGCTAAGCTAGCTACTGACGCCTGGTGCACCCGCGGCGACGGCATCCGGCGAGACATCGTGAGTGTGCCCGGGATTTCTCTACGGCGGCGGATGTTCGTTCCGCGCGGTTGTGGTTTTCGCTAAGCTAGCTACTGACGCCTGGTGCACCCGCGGCGACGGCATCCGGCGAGACATCGTGAGTGTGCCCGGGATTTCTCTACGGCGGCGGATGTTCGTTCCGCGCGGTTGTGGTTTTCGCTAAGCTAGCTACTGACGCCTGGTGCACCCGCGGCGACGGCATCCGGCGAGACATCGTGAGTGTGCTCGGGATTTCTCTACGGCGGCGGATGTTCGTTCCGCGCGGTCGTGGTTTTCGCTAAGCTAGCTACTGACGCCTGGTGCACCCGCGGCGACGGCATCCGGCGAGACATCGTGAGTGTGCCCGGGATTTCTCTACGGCGGCGGATGTTCGTTCCGCGCGGTTGTGGTTTTCGCTAAGCGTGCTACTGACGCCTGGTGCACCCGCGGCGACGGCACCCGGCGCGACATCGTGAGTGTGCCCGGGATTTCTCTACGGCGGCGGATGTTCGTTCCGCGCGGTTGTGGTTTTCGGTAAGCTAGCTACTGACGCCTTGTGCACCCGCGGCGACGGCATCCGGCGAGACATCGTGAGTGTGCCCGGGATTTCTCTACGGCGGCGGATGTTCGTTCCGCGCGGTTGTGGTTTTCGCTAAGCGTGCTACTGACGCCTGGTGCACCCGCGGCGACGGCATCCGGCGAGACATCGTGAGTGTGCCCGGGATTTCTCTACGGCGGCGGATGTTCGTTCCGCGCGGTTGTGGTTTTCGCTAAGCTAGCTACTGACGCCTGGTGCACCCGCGGCGACGGCATCCGGCGAGACATCGTGAGTGTGCCCGGGATTTCTCTACGGCAGCGGATGTTCGTTCCGCGCGGTTGTGGTTTTCGCTAAGCGTGCTACTGACGCCTGGTGCACCCGCGGCGACGGCATCCGGCGAGACATCGTGAGTGTGCCCGGGATTTCTCTACGGCGGCGGATGTTCGTTCCGCGCGGTCGTGGTTTTCGCTAAGCTAGCTACTGACGCCTTGTGCACCCGCGGCGACGGCACCCGGCGCGACATCGTGAGTCTGCCCGGGATTTCTCTACGGCGGCGGATGTTCGTTCCGCGCGGTCGTGGTTTTCGCTAAGCTAGCTACTGACGCCTGGTGCACCCGCGGCGACGGCACCCGGCGCGACATCGTGAGTGTGCCCGGGATTTCTCTACGGCGGCGGATGTTCGTTCCGCGCGGTCGTGGTTTTCGCTAAGCTAGCTACTGACGCCTGGTGCACCCGCGGCGACGGCATCCGGCGAGACATCGTGAGTGTGCCCGGGATTTCTCTACGGCGGCGGATGTTCGTTCCGCGCGGTTGTGGTTTTCGCTAAGCTAGCTACTGACGCCTGGTGCACCCGCGGCGACGGCACCCGGCGCGACATCGTGAGTCTGCCCGGGATTTCTCTACGGCGGCGGATGTTCGTTCCGCGCGGTTGTGGTTTTCGCTAAGCTAGCTACTGACGCCTGGTGCACCCGCGGCGACGGCACCCGGCGAGACATCGTGAGTGTGCCCGGGATTTCTCTACGGCGGCGGATGTTCGTTCCGCGCGGTTGTGGTTTTCGCTAAGCGTGCTACTGACGCCTGGTGCACCCGCGGCGACGGCATCCGGCGAGACATCGTGAGTGTGCCCGGGATTTCTCTACGGCGGCGGATGTTCGTTCCGCGCGGTTGTGGTTTTCGCTAAGCTAGCTACTGACGCCTGGTGCACCCGCGGCGACGGCATCCGGCGAGACATCGTGAGTGTGCCCGGGATTTCTCTACGGCGGCGGATGTTCGTTCCGCGCGGTTGTGGTTTTCGCTAAGCTAGCTACTGACGCCTGGTGCACCCGCGGCGACGGCATCCGGCGAGACATCGTGAGTGTGCCCGGGATTTCTCTACGGCGGCGGATGTTCGTTCCGCGCGGTTGTGGTTTTCGCTAAGCTAGCTACTGACGCCTGGTGCACCCGCGGCGACGGCATCCGGCGAGACATCGTGAGTGTGCCCGGGATTTCTCTACGGCGGCGGATGTTCGTTCCGCGCGGTTGTGGTTTTCGCTAAGCTAGCTACTGACGCCTGGTGCACCCGCGGCGACGGCATCCGGCGAGACATCGTGAGTGTGCTCGGGATTTCTCTACGGCGGCGGATGTTCGTTCCGCGCGGTCGTGGTTTTCGCTAAGCTAGCTACTGACGCCTGGTGCACCCGCGGCGACGGCATCCGGCGAGACATCGTGAGTGTGCCCGGGATTTCTCTACGGCGGCGGATGTTCGTTCCGCGCGGTTGTGGTTTTCGCTAAGCGTGCTACTGACGCCTGGTGCACCCGCGGCGACGGCACCCGGCGCGACATCGTGAGTGTGCCCGGGATTTCTCTACGGCGGCGGATGTTCGTTCCGCGCGGTTGTGGTTTTCGGTAAGCTAGCTACTGACGCCTTGTGCACCCGCGGCGACGGCATCCGGCGAGACATCGTGAGTGTGCCCGGGATTTCTCTACGGCGGCGGATGTTCGTTCCGCGCGGTTGTGGTTTTCGCTAAGCGTGCTACTGACGCCTGGTGCACCCGCGGCGACGGCATCCGGCGAGACATCGTGAGTGTGCCCGGGATTTCTCTACGGCGGCGGATGTTCGTTCCGCGCGGTTGTGGTTTTCGCTAAGCTAGCTACTGACGCCTGGTGCACCCGCGGCGACGGCATCCGGCGAGACATCGTGAGTGTGCCCGGGATTTCTCTACGGCGGCGGATGTTCGTTCCGCGCGGTTGTGGTTTTCGCTAAGCGTGCTACTGACGCCTGGTGCACCCGCGGCGACGGCATCCGGCGAGACATCGTGAGTGTGCCCGGGATTTCTCTACGGCGGCGGATGTTCGTTCCGCGCGGTCGTGGTTTTCGCTAAGCTAGCTACTGACGCCTTGTGCACCCGCGGCGACGGCACCCGGCGCGACATCGTGAGTCTGCCCGGGATTTCTCTACGGCGGCGGATGTTCGTTCCGCCCGGTCGCGGTTTTCGCTAAGCGTGCTACTGACGCCTGGTGCACCCGCGGCGACGGCATCCGGCGAGACATCGTGAGTGTGCCCGGGATTTTTCTACGGCGGCGGATGTTCGTTCCGCGCGGTCGTGGTTTTCGCTAAGCTAGCTACTGACGCCTGGTGCACCCGCGGCGACGGCACCCGGCGCGACATCGTGAGTCTGCCCGGGATTTCTCTACGGCGGCGGATGTTCGTTCCGCGCGGTCGTGGTTTTCGCTAAGCTAGCTACTGACGCCTGGTGCACCCGCGGCGACGGCATCCGGCGCGACATCGTGAGTGTGCCCGGGATTTCTCTATGGCGGCGGATGTTCGTTCCGCGCGGTCGTGGTTTTCGCTAAGCTAGCTACTGACGCCTGGTGCACCCGCGGCGACGGCACCCGGCGCGACATCGTGAGTCTGCCCGGGATTTCTCTACGGCGGCGGATGTTCGTTCCGCGCGGTCGTGGTTTTCGCTAAGCGTGCTACTGACGCCTGGTGCACCCGCGGCGACGGCACCCGGCGCGACATCGTGAGTGTGCCCGGGATTTCTCTACGGCGGCGGATGTTCGTTCCGCGCGGTTGTGGTTTTCGCTAAGCGTGCTACTGACGCCTGGTGCACCCGCGGCGACGGCATCCGGCGCGACATCGTGAGTGTGCCCGGGATTTCTCTACGGCGGCGGATGTTCGTTCCGCGCGGTCGTGGTTTTCGCTAAGCTAGCTACTGACGCCTGGTGCACCCGCGGCGACGGCATCCGGCGCGACATCGTGAGTGTGCCCGGGATTTCTCTACGGCGGCGGATGTTCGTTCCGCGCAGTCGTGGTTTTCGCTAAGCGTGCTACTGACGCCTGGTGCACCCGCGGCGACGGCACCCGGCGCGACATCGTGAGTCTGCAAGGGATTTCTCTACGGCGGCAAATGTTCGTTCCGCGCGGTCGTGGTTTTCGCTAAGCGTGCTACTGACGCCTGGTGCACCCGCGGCGACGGCACCCGGCGCGACATCGTGAGTCTGCAAGGGATTTCTCTACGGCGGCAAATGTTCGTTCCGCGCGGTCGTGGTTTTCGCTAAGCGTGCTACTGACGCCTGGTGCACCCGCGGCGACGGCACCCGGCGCGACATCGTGAGTCTGCAAGGGATTTCTCTACGGCGGCAAATGTTCGTTCCGCGCGGTCGTGGTTTTCGCTAAGCGTGCTACTGACGCCTGGTGCACCCGCGGCGACGGCACCCGGCGCGACATCGTGAGTCTGCAAGGGATTTCTCTACGGCGGCAAATGTTCGTTCCGCGCGGTCGTGGTTTTCGCTAAGCGTGCTACTGACGCCTGGTGCACCCGCGGCGACGGCATCCGGCGAGACATCGTGAGTCTGCCCGGGATTTCTCTACGGCGGCGGATGTTCGTTCCGCGCGGTTGTGGTTTTCGCTAAGCTAGCTACTGACGCCTGGTGCACCCGCGGCGACGGCATCCGGCGCGACATCGTGAGTGTGCCCGGGATTTCTCTACGGCGGCGGATGTTCGTTCCGCGCGGTCGTGGTTTTCGCTAAGCGTGCTACTGACGCCTGGTGCACCCGCGGCGACGGCATCCGGCGCGACATCGTGAGTCTGGCCGGGATTTCTCTACGGCGGCGGATGTTCGTTCCGCGCGGTTGTGGTTTTCGCTAAGCTAGCTACTGACGCCTGGTGCACCCGCGGCGACGGCATCCGGCGCGACATCGTGAGTGTGCCCGGGATTTCTCTACGGCGGCGGATGTTCGTTCCGCGCGGTCGTGGTTTTCGCTAAGCGTGCTACTGACGCCTGGTGCACCCGCGGCGACTGCATCCGGCGAGACATCGTGAGTGTGCCCGGGATTTCTCTACGGCGGCGGATGTTCGTTCCGCGCGGTCGTGGTTTTCGCTAAGCTAGCTACTGACGCCTGGTGCACCCGCGGCGACGGCATCCGGCGACACATCGTGAGTGTGCCCGGGATTTCTCTACGGCGGCGGATGTTCGTTCCGCGCGGTTGTGGTTTTCGCTAAGCTAGCTACTGACGCCTGGTGCACCCGCGGCGACGGCATCCGGCGAGACATCGTGAGTGTGCTCGGGATTTCTCTACGGCGGCGGATGTTCGTTCCGCGCGGTCGTGGTTTTCGCTAAGCTAGCTACTGACGCCTGGTGCACCCGCGGCGACGGCATCCGGCGAGACATCGTGAGTGTGCCCGGGATTTCTCTACGGCGGCGGATGTTCGTTCCGCGCGGTTGTGGTTTTCGCTAAGCGTGCTACTGACGCCTGGTGCACCCGCGGCGACGGCACCCGGCGCGACATCGTGAGTGTGCCCGGGATTTCTCTACGGCGGCGGATGTTCGTTCCGCGCGGTTGTGGTTTTCGGTAAGCTAGCTACTGACGCCTTGTGCACCCGCGGCGACGGCATCCGGCGAGACATCGTGAGTGTGCCCGGGATTTCTCTACGGCGGCGGATGTTCGTTCCGCGCGGTTGTGGTTTTCGCTAAGCGTGCTACTGACGCCTGGTGCACCCGCGGCGACGGCATCCGGCGAGACATCGTGAGTGTGCCCGGGATTTCTCTACGGCGGCGGATGTTCGTTCCGCGCGGTTGTGGTTTTCGCTAAGCTAGCTACTGACGCCTGGTGCACCCGCGGCGACGGCATCCGGCGAGACATCGTGAGTGTGCCCGGGATTTCTCTACGGCGGCGGATGTTCGTTCCGCGCGGTTGTGGTTTTCGCTAAGCGTGCTACTGACGCCTGGTGCACCCGCGGCGACGGCATCCGGCGAGACATCGTGAGTGTGCCCGGGATTTCTCTACGGCGGCGGATGTTCGTTCCGCGCGGTCGTGGTTTTCGCTAAGCTAGCTACTGACGCCTTGTGCACCCGCGGCGACGGCACCCGGCGCGACATCGTGAGTCTGCCCGGGATTTCTCTACGGCGGCGGATGTTCGTTCCGCCCGGTCGTGGTTTTCGCTAAGCGTGCTACTGACGCCTGGTGCACCCGCGGCGACGGCATCCGGCGAGACATCGTGAGTGTGCCCGGGATTTTTCTACGGCGGCGGATGTTCGTTCCGCGCGGTCGTGGTTTTCGCTAAGCTAGCTACTGACGCCTGGTGCACCCGCGGCGACGGCACCCGGCGCGACATCGTGAGTCTGCCCGGGATTTCTCTACGGCGGCGGATGTTCGTTCCGCGCGGTCGTGGTTTTCGCTAAGCTAGCTACTGACGCCTGGTGCACCCGCGGCGACGGCATCCGGCGCGACATCGTGAGTGTGCCCGGGATTTCTCTATGGCGGCGGATGTTCGTTCCGCGCGGTCGTGGTTTTCGCTAAGCTAGCTACTGACGCCTGGTGCACCCGCGGCGACGGCACCCGGCGCCACATCGTGAGTCTGCCCGGGATTTCTCTACGGCGGCGGATGTTCGTTCCGCGCGGTCGTGGTTTTCGCTAAGCGTGCTACTGACGCCTGGTGCACCCGCGGCGACGGCACCCGGCGCGACATCGTGAGTGTGCCCGGGATTTCTCTACGGCGGCGGATGTTCGTTCCGCGCGGTTGTGGTTTTCGCTAAGCGTGCTACTGACGCCTGGTGCACCCGCGGCGACGGCATCCGGCGCGACATCGTGAGTGTGCCCGGGATTTCTCTACGGCGGCGGATGTTCGTTCCGCGCGGTCGTGGTTTTCGCTAAGCTAGCTACTGACGCCTGGTGCACCCGCGGCGACGGCATCCGGCGCGACATCGTGAGTGTGCCCGGGATTTCTCTACGGCGGCGGACGTTCGTTCCGCGCGGTCGTGGTTTTCGCTAAGCGTGCTACTGACGCCTGGTGCACCCGCGGCGACGGCACCCGGCGCGACATCGTGAGTCTGCAAGGGATTTCTCTACGGCGGCAAATGTTCGTTCCGCGCGGTCGTGGTTTTCGCTAAGCGTGCTACTGACGCCTGGTGCACCCGCGGCGACGGCACCCGGCGCGACATCGTGAGTCTGCAAGGGATTTCTCTACGGCGGCAAATGTTCGTTCCGCGCGGTCGTGGTTTTCGCTAAGCGTGCTACTGACGCCTGGTGCACCCGCGGCGACGGCACCCGGCGCGACATCGTGAGTCTGCAAGGGATTTCTCTACGGCGGCAAATGTTCGTTCCGCGCGGTCGTGGTTTTCGCTAAGCGTGCTACTGACGCCTGGTGCACCCGCGGCGACGGCACCCGGCGCGACATCGTGAGTCTGCAAGGGATTTCTCTACGGCGGCAAATGTTCGTTCCGCGCGGTCGTGGTTTTCGCTAAGCGTGCTACTGACGCCTGGTGCACCCGCGGCGACGGCATCCGGCGAGACATCGTGAGTCTGCCCGGGATTTCTCTACGGCGGCGGATGTTCGTTCCGCGCGGTTGTGGTTTTCGCTAAGCTAGCTACTGACGCCTGGTGCACCCGCGGCGACGGCATCCGGCGCGACATCGTGAGTGTGCCCGGGATTTCTCTACGGCGGCGGATGTTCGTTCCGCGCGGTCGTGGTTTTCGCTAAGCGTGCTACTGACGCCTGGTGCACCCGCGGCGACGGCATCCGGCGCGACATCGTGAGTCTGGCCGGGATTTCTCTACGGCGGCGGATGTTCGTTCCGCGCGGTTGTGGTTTTCGCTAAGCTAGCTACTGACGCCTGGTGCACCCGCGGCGACGGCATCCGGCGCGACATCGTGAGTGTGCCCGGGATTTCTCTACGGCGGCGGATGTTCGTTCCGCGCGGTCGTGGTTTTCGCTAAGCGTGCTACTGACGCCTGGTGCACCCGCGGCGACTGCATCCGGCGAGACATCGTGAGTGTGCCCGGGATTTCTCTACGGCGGCGGATGTTCGTTCCGCGCGGTCGTGGTTTTCGCTAAGCGTGCTACTGACGCCTGGTGCACCCGCGGCGACGGCATCCGGCGCGACATCGTGAGTGTGCCCGGGATTTCTCTACGGCGGCGGATGTTCGTTCCGCGCGGTCGTGGTTTTCGCTAAGCGTGCTACTGACGCCTGGTGCACCCGCGGCGACGGCATCCGGCGCGACATCGTGAGTGTGCCCGGGATTTCTCTACGGCGGCGGATGTTCGTTCCGCGCGGTCGTGGTTTTCGCTAAGCGTGCTACTGACGCCTGGTGCACCCGCGGCGACGGCATCCGGCGCGACATCGTGAGTGTGCCCGGGATTTCTCTACGGCGGCGGATGTTCGTTCCGCGCGGTCGTGGTTTTCGCTAAGCGTGCTACTGACGCCTGGTGCACCCGCGGCGACGGCATCCGGCGAGACATCGTGAGTGTGCCCGGGATTTCTCTACGGCGGCGGATGTTCGTTCCGCGCGGTCGTGGTTTTCGCTAAGCGTGCTACTGACGCCTGGTGCACCCGCGGCGACGGCATCCGGCGTGACATCGTAAGTGTTCCCGGGATTTCTCTACGGCGGCGGATGTTCGTTCCGCGCGGTCGTGGTTTTCGCTAAGCGTGCTACTGACGCCTGGTGCACCCGCGGCGACGGCATCCGGCGCGACATCGTGAGTGTGCCCGGGATTTCTCTACGGCGGCGGATGTTCGTTCCGCGCGGTCGTGGTTTTCGCTAAGCGTGCTACTGACGCCTGGTGCACCCGCGGCGACGGCATCCGGCGCGACATCGTGAGTGTGCCCGGGATTTCTCTACGGCGGCGGATGTTCGTTCCGCGCGGTCGTGGTTTTCGCTAAGCTAGCTACTGACGCCTGGTGCACCCGCGGCGACGGCATCCGGCGAGACATCGTGAGTGTGCCCGGGATTTCTCTACGGCGGCGGATGTTCGTTCCGCGCGGTTGTGGTTTTCGCTAAGCGTGCTACTGACGCCTGGTGCACCCGCGGCGACGGCATCCGGCGCGACATCGTGAGTGTGCCCGGGATTTCTCTACGGCGGCGGATGTTCGTTCCGCGCGGTTGTGGTTTTCGCTAAGCGTGCTACTGACGCCTGGTGCACCCGCGGCGACGGCATCCGGCGAGACATCGTGAGTGTGCCCGGGATTTCTCTACGGCGGCGGATGTTCGTTCCGCGCGGTTGTGGTTTTCGCTAAGCGTGCTACTGACGCCTGGTGCACCCGCGGCGACGGCATCCGGCGCGACATCGTGAGTGTGCCCGGGATTTCTCTACGGCGGCGGATGTTCGTTCCGCGCGGTTGTGGTTTTCGCTAAGCGTGCTACTGACGCCTGGTGCACCCGCGGCGACGGCATCCGGCGAGACATCGTGAGTGTGCCCGGGATTTCTCTTCGGCGGCGGATGTTCGTTCCGCGCGGTTGTGGTTTTCGCTAAGCTAGCTACTGACGCCTGGTGCACCCGCGGCGACGGCATCCGGCGCGACATCGTGAGTGTGCCCGGGATTTCTCTACGGCGGCGGATGTTCGTTCCGCGCGGTTGTGGTTTTCGCTAAGCGTGCTACTGACGCCTGGTGCACCCGCGGCGACGGCATCCGGCGCGACATCGTGAGTGTGCCCGGGATTTCTCTACGGCGGCGGATGTTCGTTCCGCGCGGTTGTGGTTTTCGCTAAGCGTGCTACTGACGCCTGGTGCACCCGCGGCGACGGCATCCGGCGAGACATCGTGAGTGTGCCCGGGATTTCTCTACGGCGGCGGATGTTCGTTCCGCGCGGTTGTGGTTTTCGCTAAGCGTGCTACTGACGCCTGGTGCACCCGCGGCGACGGCATCCGGCGCGACATCGTGAGTGTGCCCGGGATTTCTCTACGGCGGCGGATGTTCGTTCCGCGCGGTTGTGGTTTTCGCTAAGCGTGCTACTGACGCCTGGTGCACCCGCGGCGACGGCATCCGGCGAGACATCGTGAGTGTGCCCGGGATTTCTCTACGGCGGCGGATGTTCGTTCCGCGCGGTTGTGGTTTTCGCTAAGCTAGCTACTGACGCCTGGTGCACCCGCGGCGACGGCATCCGGCGCGACATCGTGAGTGTGCCCGGGATTTCTCTACGGCGGCGGATGTTCGTTCCGCGCGGTTGTGGTTTTCGCTAAGCGTGCTACTGACGCCTGGTGCACCCGCGGCGACGGCATCCGGCGCGACATCGTGAGTGTGCCCGGGATTTCTCTACGGCGGCGGATGTTCGTTCCGCGCGGTCGTGGTTTTCGCTAAGCTAGCTACTGACGCCTGGTGCACCCGCGGCGACGGCATCCGGCGCGACATCGTGAGTGTGCCCGGGATTTCTCTACGGCGGCGGATGTTCGTTCCGCGCGGTTGTGGTTTTCGCTAAGCGTGCTACTGACGCCTGGTGCACCCGCGGCGACGGCATCCGGCGAGACATCGTGAGTGTGCCCGGGATTTCTCTACGGCGGCGGATGTTCGTTCCGCGCGGTTGTGGTTTTCGCTAAGCTAGCTACTGACGCCTGGTGCACCCGCGGCGACGGCATCCCGCGCGACATCGTGAGTGTGCCCGGGATTTCTCTACGGCGGCGGATGTTCGTTCCGCGCGGTTGTGGTTTTCGCTAAGCTAGCTACTGACGCCTGGTGCACCCGCGGCGACGGCATCCGGCGAGACATCGTGAGTGTGCCCGGGATTTCTCTACGGCGGCGGATGTTCGTTCCGCGCGGTCGTGGTTTTCGCTAAGCTAGCTACTGACGCCTGGTGCACCCGCGGCGACGGCATCCGGCGCGACATCGTGAGTGTGCCCGGGATTTCTCTACGGCGGCGGATGTTCGTTCCGCGCGGTTGTGGTTTTCGCTAAGCGTGCTACTGACGCCTGGTGCACCCGCGGCGACGGCATCCGGCGAGACATCGTGAGTGTGCCCGGGATTTCTCTACGGCGGCGGATGTTCGTTCCGCGCGGTCGTGGTTTTCGCTAAGCTAGCTACTGACGCCTGGTGCACCCGCGGCGACGGCATCCGGCGCGACATCGTGAGTGTGCCCGGGATTTCTCTACGGCGGCGGATGTTCGTTCCGCGCGGTTGTGGTTTTCGCTAAGCGTGCTACTGACGCCTGGTGCACCCGCGGCGACGGCATCCGGCGAGACATCGTGAGTGTGCCCGGGATTTCTCTACGGCGGCGGATGTTCGTTCCGCGCGGTTGTGGTTTTCGCTAAGCTAGCTACTGACGCCTGGTGCACCGGCGGCGACGGCATCCGGCGCGACATCGTGAGTGTGCCCGGGATTTCTCTACGGCGGCGGATGTTCGTTCCGCGCGGTTGTGGTTTTCGCTAAGCTAGCTACTGACGCCTGGTGCACCCGCGGCGACGGCATCCGGCGAGACATCGTGAGTGTGCCCGGGATTTCTCTACGGCGGCGGATGTTCGTTCCGCGCGGTCGTGGTTTCCGCTAAGCTAGCTACTGACGCCTGGTGCACCCGCGGCGACGGCATCCGGCGCGACATCGTGAGTGTGCCCGGGATTTCTCTACGGCGGCGGATGTTCGTTCCGCGCGGTCGTGGTTTTCGCTAAGCTAGCTACTGACGCCTGGTGCACCCGCGGCGACGGCATCCGGCGCGACATCGTGAGTGTGCCCGGGATTTCTCTAGGGCGGCGGATGTTCGTTCCGCGCGGTCGTGGTTTTCGCTAAGCTAGCTACTGACGCCTGGTGCACCCGCGGCGACGGCATCCGGCGCGACATCGTGAGTGTGCCCGGGATTTCTCTACGGCGGCGGATGTTCGTTCCGCGCGGTCGTGGTTTTCGCTAAGCGTGCTACTGACGCCTGGTGCACCCGCGGCGACGGCATCCGGCGAGACATCGTGAGTGTGCCCGGGATTTCTCTACGGCGGCGGATGTTCGTTCCGCGCGGTCGTGGTTTTCGCTAAGCTAGCTACTGACGCCTGGTGCACCCGCGGCGACGGCATCCGGCGCGACATCGTGAGTGTGCCCGGGATTTCTCTACGGCGGCGGATGTTCGTTCCGCGCGGTCGTGGTTTTCGCTAAGCTAGCTACTGACGCCTGGTGCACCCGCGGCGACGGCATCCGGCGCGACATCGTGAGTGTGCCCGGGATTTCTCTACGGCGGCGGATGTTCGTTCCGCGCGGTCGTGGTTTTCGCTAAGCGTGCTACTGACGCCTGGTGCACCCGCGGCGACGGCATCCGGCGAGACATCGTGAGTGTGCCCGGGATTTCTCTACGGCGGCGGATGTTCGTTCCGCGCGGTCGTGGTTTTCGCTAAGCGTGCTACTGACGCCTGGTGCACCCGCGGCGACGGCATCCGGCGCGACATCGTGAGTGTGCCCGGGATTTCTCTACGGCGGCGGATGTTCGTTCCGCGCGGTTGTGGTTTTCGCTAAGCTAGCTACTGACGCCTGGTGCACCCGCGGCGACGGCATCCGGCGCGACATCGTGAGTGTGCCCGGGATTTCTCTACGGCGGCGGATGTTCGTTCCGCGCGGTTGTGGTTTTCGCTAAGCTAGCTACTGACGCCTGGTGCACCCGCGGCGACGGCACCCGGCGCGACATCGTGAGTCTGCCCGAGATTTCTCTACGGCGGCGGATGTTCGTTCCGCGCGGTCGTGGTTTTCGCTAAGCGTGCTACTGACGCCTGGTGCACCCGCGGCGACGGCATCCGGCGCGACATCGTGAGTGTGCCCGGGATTTCTCTACGGCGGTGGATGTTCGTTCCGCGCGGTCGTGGTTTTCGCTAAGCGTGCTACTGACGCCTGGTGCACCCGCGGCGACGGCATCCGGCGAGACATCGTGAGTGTGCCCGGGATTTCTCTACGGCGGCGGATGTTCGTTCCGCGCGGTCGTGGTTTTCGCTAAGCGTGCTACTGACGCCTGGTGCACCCGCGGCGACGGCATCCGGCGCGACATCGTGAGTGTGCCCGGGATTTCTCTACGGCGGCGGATGTTCGTTCCGCGCGGTCGTGGTTTTCGCTAAGCTAGCTACTGACGCCTGGTGCACCCGCGGCGACGGCATCCGGCGCGACATCGTGAGTGTGCCCGGGATTTCTCTACGGCGGCGGATGTTCGTTCCGCGCGGTCGTGGTTTTCGCTAAGCTAGCTACTGACGCCTGGTGCACCCGCGGCGACGGCATCCGGCGCGACATCGTGAGTGTGCCCGGGATTTCTCTACGGCGGCGGATGTTCGTTCCGCGCGGTCGTGGTTTTCGCTAAGCTAGCTACTGACGCCTGGTGCACCCGCGGCGACGGCATCCGGCGCGACATCGTGAGTGTGCCCGGGATTTCTCTACGGCGGCGGATGTTCGTTCCGCGCGGTCGTGGTTTTCGCTAAGCTAGCTACTGACGCCTGGTGCACCCGCGGCGACGGCATCCGGCGCGACATCGTGAGTGTGCCCGGGATTTCTCTACGGCGGCGGATGTTCGTTCCGCGCGGTCGTGGTTTTCGCTAAGCGTGCTACTGACGCCTGGTGCACCCGCGGCGACGGCATCCGGCGCGACATCGTGAGTGTGCCCGGGATTTCTCTACGGCGGCGGATGTTCGTTCCGCGCGGTCGTGGTTTTCGCTAAGCTAGCTACTGACGCCTGGTGCACCCGCGGCGACGGCATCCGGCGCGACATCGTGAGTGTGCCCGGGATTTCTCTACGGCGGCGGATGTTCGTTCCGCGCGGTCGTGGTTTTCGCTAAGCTAGCTACTGACGCCTGGTGCACCCGCGGCGACGGCATCCGGCGCGACATCGTGAGTGTGCCCGGGATTTCTCTACGGCGGCGGATGTTCGTTCCGCGCGGTCGTGGTTTTCGCTAAGCGTGCTACTGACGCCTGGTGCACCCGCGGCGACGGCATCCGGCGCGACATCGTGAGTGTGCCCGGGATTTCTCTACGGCGGCGGATGTTCGTTCCGCGCGGTCGTGGTTTTCGCTAAGCGTGCTACTGACGCGTGGTGCACCCGCGGCGACGGCATCCGGCGCGACATCGTGAGTGTGCCCGGGATTTCTCTACGGCGGCGGATGTTCGTTCCGCGCGGTCGTGGTTTTCGCTAAGCTAGCTACTGACGCCTGGTGCACCCGCGGCGACGGCATCCGGCGCGACATCGTGAGTGTGCCCGGGATTTCTCTACGGCGGCGGATGTTCGTTCCGCGCGGTCGTGGTTTTCGCTAAGCTAGCTACTGACGCCTGGTGCACCCGCGGCGACGGCATCCGGCGCGACATCGTGAGTGTGCCCGGGATTTCTCTACGGCGGCGGATGTTCGTTCCGCGCGGTCGTGGTTTTCGCTAAGCGTGCTACTGACGCCTGGTGCACCCGCGGCGACGGCATCCGGCGCGACATCGTGAGTGTGCCCGGGATTTCTCTACGGCGGCGGATGTTCGTTCCGCGCGGTCGTGGTTTTCGCTAAGCGTGCTACTGACGCCTGGTGCACCCGCGGCGAAGGCATCCGGCGCGACATCGTGAGTCTGCCCGGGATTTCTCTACGGCGGCGGATGTTCGTTCCGCGCGGTCGTGGTTTTCGCTAAGCTAGCTACTGACGCCTGGTGCACCCGCGGCGACGGCATCCGGCGCGACATCGTGAGTGTGCCCGGGATTTCTCTACGGCGGCGGATGTTCGTTCCGCGCGGTCGTTGTTTTCGCTAAGCGTGCTACTGACGCCTGGTGCACCCGCGGCGACGGCATCCGGCGCGACATCGTGAGTGTGCCCGGGATTTCTCTACGGCGGCGGATGTTCGTTCCGCGCGGTCGTGGTTTTCGCTAAGCTAGCTATTGACGCCTGGTGCACCCGCGGCGACGGCATCCGGCGCGACATCGTGAGTGTGCCCGGGATTTCTCTACAGCGGCGGATGTTCGTTCCGCGCGGTCGTGGTTTTCGCTAAGCGTGCTACTGACGCCTGGTGCACCCGCGGCGACGGCATCCGGCGCGACATCGTGAGTGTGCCCGGGATTTCTCTACGGCGGCGGATGTTCGTTCCGCGCGGTCGTGGTTTTCGCTAAGCTAGCTACTGACGCCTGGTGCACCCGCGGCGACGGCATCCGGCGCGACATCGTGAGTCTGCCCGGGATTTCTCTACGGCGGCGGATGTTCGTTCCGCGCGGTCGTGGTTTTCGCTAAGCTAGCTACTGACGCCTGGTGCACCCGCGGCGACGGCATCCGGCGCGACATCGTGAGTGCGCCCGGGATTTCTCTACGGCGGCGGATGTTCGTTCCGCGCGGTCGTGGTTTTCGCTAAGCTAGCTACTGACGCCTGGTGCACCCGCGGCGACGGCATCCTGCGCGACATCGTGAGTGTGCCCGGGATTTCTCTACGGCGGCGGATGTTCGTTCCGCGCGGTCGTGGTTTTCGCTAAGCGTGCTACTGACGCCTGGTGCACCCGCGGCGACGGCATCCGGCGCGACATCGTGAGTGTGCCCGGGATTTCTCTACGGCGGCGGATGTTCGTTCCGCGCGGTCGTGGTTTTCGCTAAGCGTGCTACTGACGCCTGGTGCACCCGCGGCGCCGGCATCCGGCGCGACATCGTGAGTGTGCCCGGGATTTCTCTACGGCGGCGGATGTTCGTTCCGCACGGTCGTGGTTTTCGCTAAGCGTGCTACTGACGCCTGGTGCACCCGCGGCGACGGCATCCGGCGCGACATCGTGAGTGTGCCCGGGATTTCTCTACGGCGGCGGATGTTCGTTCCGCGCGGTCGTGGTTTTCGCTAAGCGTGCTACTGACGCCTGGTGCACCCGCGGCGACGGCATCCGGCGCGACATCGTGAGTCTGCCCGGGATTTCTCTACGGCGGCGGATGTTCGTTCCGCGCGGTTGTGGTTTTCGCTAAGCTAGCTACTGACGCCTGGTGCACCCGCGGCGACGGCATCCGGCGCGACATCGTGAGTGTGCCCGGGATTTCTCTACGGCGGCGGATGTTCGTTCCGCGCGGTCGTGGTTTTCGCTAAGCGTGCTACTGACGCCTGGTGCACCCGCGGCGACGGCATCCGGCGCGACATCGTGAGTGTGCCCGGGATTTCTCTACGGCGGCGGATGTTCGTTCCGCGCGGTCGTGGTTTTCGCTAAGCGTGCTACTGACGCCTGGTGCACCCGCGGCGACGGCATCCGGCGCGACATCGTGAGTGTGCCCGGGATTTCTCTACGGCGGCGGATGTTCGTTCCGCGCGGTCGTGGTTTTCGCTAAGCGTGCTACTGACGCCTGGTGCACCCGCGGCGACGGCATCCGGCGCGACATCGTGAGTGTGCCCGGGATTTCTCTACGGCGGCGGATGTTCGTTCCGCGCGGTCGTGGTTTTCGCTAAGCTAGCTACTGACGCCTGGTGCACCCGCGGCGACGGCATCCGGCGCGACATCGTGAGTGTGCCCGGGATTTCTCTACGGCGGCGGATGTTCGTTCCGCGCGGTCGTGGTTTTCGCTAAGCTAGCTACTGACGCCTGGTGCACCCGCGGCGACGGCATCCGGCGCGACATCGTGAGTGTGCCCGGGATTTCTCTACGGCGGCGGATGTTCGTTCCGCGCGGTCGTGGTTTTCGCTAAGCGTGCTACTGACGCCTGGTGCACCCGCGGCGACGGCATCCGGCGCGACATCGTGAGTGTGCCCGGGATTTCTCTACGGCGGCGGATGTTCGTTCCGCGCGGTCGTGGTTTTCGCTAAGCGTGCTACTGACGCGTGGTGCACCCGCGGCGACGGCATCCGGCGCGACATCGTGAGTGTGCCCGGGATTTCTCTACGGCGGCGGATGTTCGTTCCGCGCGGTCGTGGTTTTCGCTAAGCTAGCTACTGACGCCTGGTGCACCCGCGGCGACGGCATCCGGCGCGACATCGTGAGTGTGCCCGGGATTTCTCTACGGCGGCGGATGTTCGTTCCGCGCGGTCGTGGTTTTCGCTAAGCTAGCTACTGACGCCTGGTGCACCCGCGGCGACGGCATCCGGCGCGACATCGTGAGTGTGCCCGGGATTTCTCTACGGCGGCGGATGTTCGTTCCGCGCGGTCGTGGTTTTCGCTAAGCGTGCTACTGACGCCTGGTACACCCGCGGCGACGGCATCCGGCGCGACATCGTGAGTGTGCCCGGGATTTCTCTACGGCGGCGGATGTTCGTTCCGCGCGGTCGTGGTTTTCGCTAAGCGTGCTACTGACGCCTGGTGCACCCGCGGCGAAGGCATCCGGCGCGACATCGTGAGTCTGCCCGGGATTTCTCTACGGCGGCGGATGTTCGTTCCGCGCGGTCGTGGTTTTCGCTAAGCTAGCTACTGACGCCTGGTGCACCCGCGGCGACGGCATCCGGCGCGACATCGTGAGTGTGCCCGGGATTTCTCTACGGCGGCGGATGTTCGTTCCGCGCGGTCGTGGTTTTCGCTAAGCGTGCTACTGACGCCTGGTGCACCCGCGGCGACGGCATCCGGCGCGACATCGTGAGTGTGCCCGGGATTTCTCTACGGCGGCGGATGTTCGTTCCGCGCGGTCGTGGTTTTCGCTAAGCTAGCTATTGACGCCTGGTGCACCCGCGGCGACGGCATCCGGCGCGACATCGTGAGTGTGCCCGGGATTTCTCTACAGCGGCGGATGTTCGTTCCGCGCGGTCGTGGTTTTCGCTAAGCGTGCTACTGACGCCTGGTGCACCCGCGGCGACGGCATCCGGCGCGACATCGTGAGTGTGCCCGGGATTTCTCTACGGCGGCGGATGTTCGTTCCGCGCGGTCGTGGTTTTCGCTAAGCTAGCTACTGACGCCTGGTGCACCCGCGGCGACGGCATCCGGCGCGACATCGTGAGTCTGCCCGGGATTTCTCTACGGCGGCGGATGTTCGTTCCGCGCGGTCGTGGTTTTCGCTAAGCTAGCTACTGACGCCTGGTGCACCCGCGGCGACGGCATCCGGCGCGACATCGTGAGTGCGCCCGGGATTTCTCTACGGCGGCGGATGTTCGTTCCGCGCGGTCGTGGTTTTCGCTAAGCTAGCTACTGACGCCTGGTGCACCCGCGGCGACGGCATCCGGCGCGACATCGTGAGTGTGCCCGGGATTTCTCTACGGCGGCGGATGTTCGTTCCGCGCGGTCGTGGTTTTCGCTAAGCGTGCTACTGACGCCTGGTGCACCCGCGGCGACGGCATCCGGCGCGACATCGTGAGTGTGCCCGGGATTTCTCTACGGCGGCGGATGTTCGTTCCGCGCGGTCGTGGTTTTCGCTAAGCGTGCTACTGACGCCTGGTGCACCCGCGGCGCCGGCATCCGGCGCGACATCGTGAGTGTGCCCGGGATTTCTCTACGGCGGCGGATGTTCGTTCCGCGCGGTCGTGGTTTTCGCTAAGCGTGCTACTGACGCCTGGTGCACCCGCGGCGACGGCATCCGGCGCGACATCGTGAGTGTGCCCGGGATTTCTCTACGGCGGCGGATGTTCGTTCCGCGCGGTCGTGGTTTTCGCTAAGCGTGCTACTGACGCCTGGTGCACCCGCGGCGACGGCATCCGGCGCGACATCGTGAGTCTGCCCGGGATTTCTCTACGGCGGCGGATGTTCGTTCCGCGCGGTTGTGGTTTTCGCTAAGCTAGCTACTGACGCCTGGTGCACCCGCGGCGACGGCATCCGGCGCGACATCGTGAGTGTGCCCGGGATTTCTCTACGGCGGCGGATGTTCGTTCCGCGCGGTCGTGGTTTTCGCTAAGCGTGCTACTGACGCCTGGTGCACCCGCGGCGACGGCATCCGGCGCGACATCGTGAGTGTGCCCGGGATTTCTCTACGGCGGCGGATGTTCGTTCCGCGCGGTCGTGGTTTTCGCTAAGCGTGCTACTGACGCCTGGTGCACCCGCGGCGACGGCATCCGGCGCGACATCGTGAGTGTGCCCGGGATTTCTCTACGGCGGCGGATGTTCGTTCCGCGCGGTCGTGGTTTTCGCTAAGCGTGCTACTGACGCCTGGTGCACCCGCGGCGACGGCATCCGGCGCGACATCGTGAGTGTGCCCGGGATTTCTCTACGGCGGCGGATGTTCGTTCCGCGCGGTCGTGGTTTTCGCTAAGCTAGCTACTGACGCCTGGTGCACCCGCGGCGACGGCATCCGGCGCGACATCGTGAGTGTGCCCGGGATTTCTCTACGGCGGCGGATGTTCGTTCCGCGCGGTCGTGGTTTTCGCTAAGCTAGCTACTGACGCCTGGTGCACCCGCGGCGACGGCATCCGGCGCGACATCGTGAGTGTGCCCGGGATTTCTCTACGGCGGCGGATGTTCGTTCCGCGCGGTCGTGGTTTTCGCTAAGCGTGCTACTGACGCCTGGTGCACCCGCGGCGACGGCATCCGGCGCGACATCGTGAGTGTGCCCGGGATTTCTCTACGGCGGCGGATGTTCGTTCCGCGCGGTTGTGGTTTTCGCTAAGCTAGCTACTGACGCCTGGTGCACCCGCGGCGACGGCATCCGGCGCGACATCGTGAGTGTGCCCGGGATTTCTCTACGGCGGCGGATGTTCGTTCCGCGCGGTCGTGATTTTCGCTAAGCGTGCTATTGACGCCTGGTGCACCCGCGGCGACGGCATCCGGCGCGACATCGTGAGTCTGCCCGGGATTTCTCTACGGCGGCGGATGTTCGTTCCGCGCGGTTGTGGTTTTCGCTAAGCTAGCTACTGACGCCTGGTGCACCCGCGGCGACGGCATCCGGCGCGACATCGTGAGTGTGCCCGGGATTTCTCTACGGCGGCGGATGTTCGTTCCGCGCGGTCGTGGTTTTCGCTAAGCGTGCTACTGACGCCTGGTGCACCCGCGGCGACGGCATCCGGCGCGACATCGTGAGTCTGCCCGGGATTTCTCTACGGCGGCGGATGTTCGTTCCGCGCGGTCGTGGTTTTCGCTAAGCTAGCTACTGACGCCTGGTGCACCCGCGGCGACGGCATCCGGCGCGACATCGTGAGTGTGCCCGGGATTTCTCTACGGCGGCGGATGTTCGTTCCGCGCGGTCGTGGTTTTCGCTAAGCGTGCTACTGACGCCTGGTGCACCCGCGGCGACGGCATCCGGCGAGACATCGTGAGTGTGCCCGGGATTTCTCTACGGCGGCGGATGTTCGTTCCGCGCGGTTGTGGTTTTCGCTAAGCGTGCTACTGACGCCTGGTGCACCCGCGGCGACGGCATCCGGCGCGACATCGTGAGTGTGCCCGGGATTTCTCTACGGCGGCGGATGTTCGTTCCGCGCGGTTGTGGTTTTCGCTAAGCGTGCTACTGACGCCTGGTGCACCCGCGGCGACGGCATCCGGCGAGACATCGTGAGTGTGCCCGGGATTTCTCTACGGCGGCGGATGTTCGTTCCGCGCGGTTGTGGTTTTCGCTAAGCTAGCTACTGACGCCTGGTGCACCCGCGGCGACGGCATCCGGCGCGACATCGTGAGTGTGCCCGGGATTTCTCTACGGCGGCGGATGTTCGTTCCGCGCGGTTGTGGTTTTCGCTAAGCGTGCTACTGACGCCTGGTGCACCCGCGGCGACGGCATCCGGCGCGACATCGTGAGTGTGCCCGGGATTTCTCTACGGCGGCGGATGTTCGTTCCGCGCGGTTGTGGTTTTCGCTAAGCGTGCTACTGACGCCTGGTGCACCCGCGGCGACGGCATCCGGCGAGACATCGTGAGTGTGCCCGGGATTTCTCTACGGCGGCGGATGTTCGTTCCGCGCGGTTGTGGTTTTCGCTAAGCGTGCTACTGACGCCTGGTGCACCCGCGGCGACGGCATCCGGCGCGACATCGTGAGTGTGCCCGGGATTTCTCTACGGCGGCGGATGTTCGTTCCGCGCGGTTGTGGTTTTCGCTAAGCGTGCTACTGACGCCTGGTGCACCCGCGGCGACGGCATCCGGCGAGACATCGTGAGTGTGCCCGGGATTTCTCTACGGCGGCGGATGTTCGTTCCGCGCGGTTGTGGTTTTCGCTAAGCTAGCTACTGACGCCTGGTGCACCCGCGGCGACGGCATCCGGCGCGACATCGTGAGTGTGCCCGGGATTTCTCTACGGCGGCGGATGTTCGTTCCGCGCGGTTGTGGTTTTCGCTAAGCGTGCTACTGACGCCTGGTGCACCCGCGGCGACGGCATCCGGCGCGACATCGTGAGTGTGCCCGGGATTTCTCTACGGCGGCGGATGTTCGTTCCGCGCGGTCGTGGTTTTCGCTAAGCTAGCTACTGACGCCTGGTGCACCCGCGGCGACGGCATCCGGCGCGACATCGTGAGTGTGCCCGGGATTTCTCTACGGCGGCGGATGTTCGTTCCGCGCGGTTGTGGTTTTCGCTAAGCGTGCTACTGACGCCTGGTGCACCCGCGGCGACGGCATCCGGCGAGACATCGTGAGTGTGCCCGGGATTTCTCTACGGCGGCGGATGTTCGTTCCGCGCGGTTGTGGTTTTCGCTAAGCTAGCTACTGACGCCTGGTGCACCCGCGGCGACGGCATCCGGCGAGACATCGTGAGTGTGCCCGGGATTTCTCTACGGCGGCGGATGTTCGTTCCGCGCGGTCGTGGTTTTCGCTAAGCTAGCTACTGACGCCTGGTGCACCCGCGGCGACGGCATCCGGCGCGACATCGTGAGTGTGCCCGGGATTTCTCTACGGCGGCGGATGTTCGTTCCGCGCGGTTGTGGTTTTCGCTAAGCGTGCTACTGACGCCTGGTGCACCCGCGGCGACGGCATCCGGCGAGACATCGTGAGTGTGCCCGGGATTTCTCTACGGCGGCGGATGTTCGTTCCGCGCGGTCGTGGTTTTCGCTAAGCTAGCTACTGACGCCTGGTGCACCCGCGGCGACGGCATCCGGCGCGACATCGTGAGTGTGCCCGGGATTTCTCTACGGCGGCGGATGTTCGTTCCGCGCGGTTGTGGTTTTCGCTAAGCGTGCTACTGACGCCTGGTGCACCCGCGGCGACGGCATCCGGCGAGACATCGTGAGTGTGCCCGGGATTTCTCTACGGCGGCGGATGTTCGTTCCGCGCGGTTGTGGTTTTCGCTAAGCTAGCTACTGACGCCTGGTGCACCCGCGGCGACGGCATCCGGCGCGACATCGTGAGTGTGCCCGGGATTTCTCTACGGCGGCGGATGTTCGTTCCGCGCGGTTGTGGTTTTCGCTAAGCTAGCTACTGACGCCTGGTGCACCCGCGGCGACGGCATCCGGCGAGACATCGTGAGTGTGCCCGGGATTTCTCTACGGCGGCGGATGTTCGTTCCGCGCGGTCGTGGTTTTCGCTAAGCTAGCTACTGACGCCTGGTGCACCCGCGGCGACGGCATCCGGCGCGACATCGTGAGTGTGCCCGGGATTTCTCTACGGCGGCGGATGTTCGTTCCGCGCGGTTGTGGTTTTCGCTAAGCGTGCTACTGACGCCTGGTGCACCCGCGGCGACGGCATGCGGCGAGACATCGTGAGTGTGCCCGGGATTTCTCTACGGCGGCGGATGTTCGTTCCGCGCGGTTGTGGTTTTCGCTAAGCTAGCTACTGACGCCTGGTGCACCCGCGGCGACGGCATCCGGCGCGACATCGTGAGTGTGCCCGGGATTTCTCTACGGCGGCGGATGTTCGTTCCGCGCGGTTGTGGTTTTCGCTAAGCTAGCTACTGACGCCTGGTGCACCCGCGGCGACGGCATCCGCCGCGACATCGTGAGTGTGCCCGGGATTTCTCTACGGCGGCGGATGTTCGTTCCGCGCGGTCGTGGTTTTCGCTAAGCTAGCTACTGACGCCTGGTGCACCCGCGGCGACGGCATCCGGCGCGACATCGTGAGTGTGCCCGGGATTTCTCTACGGCGGCGGATGTTCGTTCCGCGCGGTCGTGGTTTTCGCTAAGCTAGCTACTGACGCCTGGTGCACCCGCGGCGACGGCATCCGGCGCGACATCGTGAGTGTGCCCGGGATTTCTCTACGGCGGCGGATGTTCGTTCCGCGCGGTCGTGGTTTTCGCTAAGCTAGCTACTGACGCCTGGTGCACCCGCGGCGACGGCATCCGGCGCGACATCGTGAGTGTGCCCGGGATTTCTCTACGGCGGCGGATGTTCGTTCCGCGCGGTCGTGGTTTTCGCTAAGCGTGCTACTGACGCCTGGTGCACCCGCGGCGACGGCATCCGGCGAGACATCGTGAGTGTGCCCGGGATTTCTCTACGGCGGCGGATGTTCGTTCCGCGCGGTCGTGGTTTTCGCTAAGCTAGCTACTGACGCCTGGTGCACCCGCGGCGACGGCATCCGGCGCGACATCGTGAGTGTGCCCGGGATTTCTCTACGGCGGCGGATGTTCGTTCCGCGCGGTCGTGGTTTTCGCTAAGCTAGCTACTGACGCCTGGTGCACCCGCGGCGACGGCATCCGGCGCGACATCGTGAGTGTGCCCGGGATTTCTCTACGGCGGCGGATGTTCGTTCCGCGCGGTCGTGGTTTTCGCTAAGCGTGCTACTGACGCCTGGTGCACCCGCGGCGACGGCATCCGGCGAGACATCGTGAGTGTGCCCGGGATTTCTCTACGGCGGCGGATGTTCGTTCCGCGCGGTCGTGGTTTTCGCTAAGCGTGCTACTGACGCCTGGTGCACCCGCGGCGACGGCATCCGGCGCGACATCGTGAGTGTGCCCGGGATTTCTCTACGGCGGCGGATGTTCGTTCCGCGCGGTTGTGGTTTTCGCTAAGCTAGCTACTGACGCCTGGTGCACCCGCGGCGACGGCATCCGGCGCGACATCGTGAGTGTGCCCGGGATTTCTCTACGGCGGCGGATGTTCGTTCCGCGCGGTTGTGGTTTTCGCTAAGCTAGCTACTGACGCCTGGTGCACCCGCGGCGACGGCACCCGGCGCGACATCGTGAGTCTGCCCGAGATTTCTCTACGGCGGCGGATGTTCGTTCCGCGCGGTCGTGGTTTTCGCTAAGCGTGCTACTGACGCCTGGTGCACCCGCGGCGACGGCATCCGGCGCGACATCGTGAGTGTGCCCGGGATTTCTCTACGGCGGTGGATGTTCGTTCCGCGCGGTCGTGGTTTTCGCTAAGCGTGCTACTGACGCCTGGTGCACCCGCGGCGACGGCATCCGGCGAGACATCGTGAGTGTGCCCGGGATTTCTCTACGGCGGCGGATGTTCGTTCCGCGCGGTCGTGGTTTTCGCTAAGCGTGCTACTGACGCCTGGTGCACCCGCGGCGACGGCATCCGGCGCGACATCGTGAGTGTGCCCGGGATTTCTCTACGGCGGCGGATGTTCGTTCCGCGCGGTCGTGGTTTTCGCTAAGCTAGCTACTGACGCCTGGTGCACCCGCGGCGACGGCATCCGGCGCGACATCGTGAGTGTGCCCGGGATTTCTCTACGGCGGCGGATGTTCGTTCCGCGCGGTCGTGGTTTTCGCTAAGCTAGCTACTGACGCCTGGTGCACCCGCGGCGACGGCATCCGGCGCGACATCGTGAGTGTGCCCGGGATTTCTCTACGGCGGCGGATGTTCGTTCCGCGCGGTCGTGGTTTTCGCTAAGCTAGCTACTGACGCCTGGTGCACCCGCGGCGACGGCATCCGGCGCGACATCGTGAGTGTGCCCGGGATTTCTCTACGGCGGCGGATGTTCGTTCCGCGCGGTCGTGGTTTTCGCTAAGCGTGCTACTGACGCCTGGTGCACCCGCGGCGACGGCATCCGGCGCGACATCGTGAGTGTGCCCGGGATTTCTCTACGGCGGCGGATGTTCGTTCCGCGCGGTCGTGGTTTTCGCTAAGCGTGCTACTGACGCCTGGTGCACCCGCGGCGACGGCATCCGGCGCGACATCGTGAGTCTGCCCGGGATTTCTCTACGGCGGCGGATGTTCGTTCCGCGCGGTCGTGGTTTTCGCTAAGCTAGCTACTGACGCCTGGTGCACCCGCGGCGACGGCATCCGGCGCGACATCGTGAGTGTGCCCGGGATTTCTCTACGGCGGCGGATGTTCGTTCCGCGCGGTCGTGGTTTTCGCTAAGCGTGCTACTGACGCCTGGTGCACCCGCGGCGACGGCATCCGGCGCGACATCGTGAGTGTGCCCGGGATTTCTCTACGGCGGCGGATGTTCGTTCCGCGCGGTCGTGGTTTTCGCTAAGCTAGCTACTGACGCCTGGTGCACCCGCGGCGACGGCATCCGGCGCGACATCGTGAGTGTGCCCGGGATTTCTCTACGGCGGCGGATGTTCGTTCCGCGCGGTCGTGGTTTTCGCTAAGCGTGCTACTGACGCCTGGTGCACCCGCGGCGACGGCATCCGGCGCGACATCGTGAGTGTGCCCGGGATTTCTCTACGGCGGCGGATGTTCGTTCCGCGCGGTCGTGGTTTTCGCTAAGCTAGCTACTGACGCCTGGTGCACCCGCGGCGACGGCATCCGGCGCGACATCGTGAGTGTGCCCGGGATTTCTCTACGGCGGCGGATGTTCGTTCCGCGCGGTCGTGGTTTTCGCTAAGCTAGCTACTGACGCCTGGTGCACCCGCGGCGACGGCATCCGGCGCGACATCGTGAGTGTGCCCGGGATTTCTCTACGGCGGCGGATGTTCGTTCCGCGCGGTCGTGGTTTTCGCTAAGCTAGCTACTGACGCCTGGTGCACCCGCGGCGACGGCATCCGGCGCGACATCGTGAGTGTGCCCGGGATTTCTCTACGGCGGCGGATGTTCGTTCCGCGCGGTCGTGGTTTTCGCTAAGCGTGCTACTGACGCCTGGTGCACCCGCGGCGACGGCATCCGGCGCGACATCGTGAGTGTGCCCGGGATTTCTCTACGGCGGCGGATGTTCGTTCCGCGCGGTCGTGGTTTTCGCTAAGCGTGCTACTAACGCGTGGTGCACCCGCGGCGACGGCATCCGGCGCGACATCGTGAGTGTGCCCGGGATTTCTCTACGGCGGCGGATGTTCGTTCCGCGCGGTCGTGGTTTTCGCTAAGCTAGCTACTGACGCCTGGTGCACCCGCGGCGACGGCATCCGGCGCGACATCGTGAGTGTGCCCGGGATTTCTCTACGGCGGCGGATGTTCGTTCCGCGCGGTCGTGGTTTTCGCTAAGCTAGCTACTGACGCCTGGTGCACCCGCGGCGACGGCATCCGGCGCGACATCGTGAGTGTGCCCGGGATTTCTCTACGGCGGCGGATGTTCGTTCCGCGCGGTCGTGGTTTTCGCTAAGCGTGCTACTGACGCCTGGTGCACCCGCGGCGACGGCATCCGGCGCGACATCGTGAGTGTGCCCGGGATTTCTCTACGGCGGCGGATGTTCGTTCCGCGCGGTCGTGGTTTTCGCTAAGCGTGCTACTGACGCCTGGTGCACCCGCGGCGACGGCATCCGGCGCGACATCGTGAGTCTGCCCGGGATTTCTCTACGGCGGCGGATGTTCGTTCCGCGCGGTCGTGGTTTTCGCTAAGCTAGCTACTGACGCCTGGTGCACCCGCGGCGACGGCATCCGGCGCGACATCGTGAGTGTGCCCGGGATTTCTCTACGGCGGCGGATGTTCGTTCAGCGCGGTCGTGGTTTTCGCTAAGCGTGCTACTGACGCCTGGTGCACCCGCGGCGACGGCATCCGGCGCGACATCGTGAGTGTGCCCGGGATTTCTCTACGGCGGCGGATGTTCGTTCCGCGCGGTCGTGGTTTTCGCTAAGCTAGCTACTGACGCCTGGTGCACCCGCGGCGACGGCATCCGGCGCGACATCGTGAGTGTGCCCGGGATTTCTCTACGGCGGCGGATGTTCGTTCCGCGCGGTCGTGGTTTTCGCTAAGCGTGCTACTGACGCCTGGTGCACCCGCGGCGACGGCATCCGGCGCGACATCGTGAGTGTGCCCGGGATTTCTCTACGGCGGCGGATGTTCGTTCCGCGCGGTCGTGGTTTTCGCTAAGCTAGCTACTGACGCCTGGTGCACCCGCGGCGACGGCATCCGGCGCGACATCGTGAGTCTGCCCGGGATTTCTCTACGGCGGCGGATGTTCGTTCCGCGCGGTCGTGGTTTTCGCTAAGCTAGCTACTGACGCCTGGTGCACCCGCGGCGACGGCATCCGGCGCGACATCGTGAGTGTGCCCGGGATTTCTCTACGACGGCGGATGTTCGTTCCGCGCGGTCGTGGTTTTCGCTAAGCTAGCTACTGACGCCTGGTGCACCCGCGGCGACGGCATCCGGCGCGACATCGTGAGTGTGCCCGGGATTTCTCTACGGCGGCGGATGTTCGTTCCGCGCGGTCGTGGTTTTCGCTAAGCGTGCTACTGACGCCTGGTGCACCCGCGGCGACGGCATCCGGCGCGACATCGTGAGTGTGCCCGGGATTTCTCTACGGCGGCGGATGTTCGTTCCGCGCGGTCGTGGTTTTCGCTAAGCGTGCTACTGACGCCTGGTGCACCCGCGGCGACGGCATCCGGCGCGACATCGTGAGTGTGCCCGGGATTTCTCTACGGCGGCGGATGTTCGTTCCGCGCGGTCGTGGTTTTCGCTAAGCGTGCTACTGACGCCTGGTGCACCCGCGGCGACGGCATCCGGCGCGACATCGTGAGTGTGCCCGGGATTTCTCTACGGCGGCGGATGTTCGTTCCGCGCGGTCGTGGTTTTCGCTAAGCGTGCTACTGACGCCTGGTGCACCCGCGGCGACGGCATCCGGCGCGACATCGTGAGTCTGCCCGGGATTTCTCTACGGCGGCGGATGTTCGTTCCGCGCGGTTGTGGTTTTCGCTAAGCTAGCTACTGACGCCTGGTGCACCCGCGGCGACGGCATCCGGCGCGACATCGTGAGTGTGCCCGGGATTTCTCTACGGCGGCGGATGTTCGTTCCGCGCGGTCGTGGTTTTCGCTAAGCGTGCTACTGACGCCTGGTGCACCCGCGGCGACGGCATCCGGCGCGACATCGTGAGTGTGCCCGGGATTTCTCTACGGCGGCGGATGTTCGTTCCGCGCGGTCGTGGTTTTCGCTAAGCGTGCTACTGACGCCTGGTGCACCCGCGGCGACGCATCCGGCGCGACATCGTGAGTGTGCCCGGGATTTCTCTACGGCGGCGGATGTTCGTTCCGCGCGGTCGTGGTTTTCGCTAAGCTAGCTACTGACGCCTGGTGCACCCGCGGCGACGGCATCCGGCGCGACATCGTGAGTGTGCCCGGGATTTCTCTACGGCGGCGGATGTTCGTTCCGCGCGGTCGTGGTTTTCGCTAAGCTAGCTACTGACGCCTGGTGCACCCGCGGCGACGGCATCCGGCGCGACATCGTGAGTGTGCCCGGGATTTCTCTACGGCGGCGGATGTTCGTTCCGCGCGGTCGTGGTTTTCGCTAAGCGTGCTACTGACGCCTGGTGCACCCGCGGCGACGGCATCCGGCGCGACATCGTGAGTGTGCCCGGGATTTCTCTACGGCGGCGGATGTTCGTTCCGCGCGGTTGTGGTTTTCGCTAAGCTAGCTACTGACGCCTGGTGCACCCGCGGCGACGGCATCCGGCGCGACATCGTGAGTGTGCCCGGGATTTCTCTACGGCGGCGGATGTTCGTTCCGCGCGGTCGTGGTTTTCGCTAAGCGTGCTACTGACGCCTGGTGCACCCGCGGCGACGGCATCCGGCGCGACATCGTGAGTCTGCCCGGGATTTCTCTACGGCGGCGGATGTTCGTTCCGCGCGGTCGTGGTTTTCGCTAAGCTAGCTACTGACGCCTGGTGCACCCGCGGCGACGGCATCCGGCGCGACATCGTGAGTGTGCCCGGGATTTCTCTACGGCGGCGGATGTTCGTTCCGCGCGGTCGTGGTTTTCGCTAAGCGTGCTACTGACGCCTGGTGCACCCGCGGCGACGGCATCCGGCGCGACATCGTGAGTCTGCCCGGGATTTCTCTACGGCGGCGGATGTTCGTTCCGCGCGGTTGTGGTTTTCGCTAAGCTAGCTACTGACGCCTGGTGCATCCGCGGCGACGGCATCCGGCGCGACATCGTGAGTGTGCCCGGGATTTCTCTACGGCGGCGGATGTTCGTTCCGCGCGGTCGTGGTTTTCGCTAAGCGTGCTACTGACGCCTGGTGCACCCGCGGCGACGGCATCCGGCGCGACATCGTGAGTGTGCCCGGGATTTCTCTACGGCGGCGGATGTTCGTTCCGCGCGGTCGTGGTTTTCGCTAAGCTAGCTACTGACGCCTGGTGCACCCGCGGCGACGGCATCCGGCGCGACATCGTGAGTGTGCCCGGGATTTCTCTACGGCGGCGGATGTTCGTTCCGCGCGGTCGTGGTTTTCGCTAAGCTAGCTACTGACGCCTGGTGCACCCGCGGCGACGGCACCCGGCGCGACATCGTGAGTCTGCCCGGGATTTCTCAACGGCGGCGGATGTTCGTTCCGCGCGGTCGTGGTTTTCGCTAAGCGTGCTACTGACGCCTGGTGCACCCGCGGCGACGGCACCCGGCGCGACATCGTGAGTGTGCCCGGGATTTCTCTACGGCGGCGGATGTTCGTTCCGCGCGGTTGTGGTTTTCGCTAAGCGTGCTACTGACGCCTGGTGCACCCGCGGCGACGGCATCCGGCGCGACATCGTGAGTGTCCCCGGGATTTCTCTACGGCGGCGGATGTTCGTTCCGCGCGGTCGTGGTTTTCGCTAAGCTAGCTACTGACGCCTGGTGCACCCGCGGCGACGGCATCCGGCGCGACATCGTGAGTGTGCCCGGGATTTCTCTACGGCGGCGGATGTTCGTTCCGCGCGGTCGTGGTTTTCGCTAAGCGTGCTACTGACGCCTGGTGCACCCGCGGCGACGGCACCCGGCGCGACATCGTGAGTCTGCAAGAGATTTCTCTACGGCGGCAAATGTTCGTTCCGCGCGGTCGTGGTTTTCGCTAAGCGTGCTACTGACGCCTGGTGCACCCGCGGCGACGGCACCCGGCGCGACATCGTGAGTGTGCCCGGGATTTCTCTACGGCGGCGGATGTTCGTTCCGCGCGGTTGTGGTTTTCGCTAAGCGTGCTACTGACGCCTGGTGCACCCGCGGCGACGGCATCCGGCGCGACATCGTGAGTGTGCCCGGGATTTCTCTACGGCGGCGGATGTTCGTTCCGCGCGGTCGTGGTGTTCGCTAAGCTAGCTACTGACGCCTGGTGCACCCGCGGCGACGGCATCCGGCGCGACATCGTGAGTGTGCCCGGGATTTCTCTACGGCGGCGGATGTTCGTTCCGCGCGGTCGTGGTTTTCGCTAAGCGTGCTACTGACGCCTGGTGCACCCGCGGCGACGGCATCCGGCGCGACATCGTGAGTCTGCAAGGGATTTCTCTACGGCGGCGGATGTTCGTTCCGCGCGGTTGTGGTTTTCGCTAAGCGTGCTACTGACGCCTGGTGCACCCGCGGCGACGGCACCCGGCGCGACATCGTGAGTCTGCAAGGGATTTCTCTACGGCGGCAAATGTTCGTTCCGCGCGGTCGTGGTTTTCGCTAAGCGTGCTACTGACGCCTGGTGCACCCGCGGCGACGGCACCCGGCGCGACATCGTGAGTCTGCAAGGGATTTCTCTACGGCGGCGGATGTTCGTTCCGCGCGGTTGTGGTTTTCGCTAAGCGTGCTACTGACGCCTGGTGCACCCGCGGCGACGGCATCCGGCGCGACATCGTGAGTGTGCCCGGGATTTCTCTACGGCGGCGGATGTTCGTTCCCCGCGGTTGTGGTTTTCGCTAAGCGTGCTACTGACGCCTGGTGCACCCGCGGCGACGGCATCCGGCGCGACATCGTGAGTGTGCCCGGGATTTCTCTACGGCGGCGGATGTTCGTTCCGCGCGGTTGTGGTTTTCGCTAAGCGTGCTACTGACGCCTGGTGCACCCGCGGCGACGGCACCCGGCGCGACATCGTGAGTCTGCAAGGGATTTCTCTACGGCGGCAAATGTTCGTTCCGCGCGGTCGTGGTTTTCGCTAAGCGTGCTACTGACGCCTGGTGCACCCGCGGCGACGGCACCCGGCGCGACATCGTGAGTGTGCCCGGGATTTCTCTACGGCGGCGGATGTTCGTTCCGCGCGGTTGTGGTTTTCGCTAAGCGTGCTACTGACGCCTGGTGCACCCGCGGCGACGGCACCCGGCGCGACATCGTGAGTGTGCCCGGGATTTCTCTACGGCGGCGGATGTTCGTTCCGCGCGGTTGTGGTTTTCGCTAAGCGTGCTACTGACGCCTGGTGCACCCGCGGCGACGGCATCCGGCGCGACATCGTGAGTGTGCCCGGGATTTCTCTACGGCGGCGGATGTTCGTTCCGCGCGGTCGTGGTTTTCGCTAAGCTAGCTACTGACGCCTGGTGCACACGCGGCGACGGCACCCGGCGCGACATCGTGAGTCTGCAAGGGATTTCTCTACGGCGGCAAATGTTCGTTCCGCGCGGTCGTGGTTTTCGCTAAGCGTGCTACTGACGCCTGGTGCACCCGCGGCGACGGCACCCGGCGCGACATCGTGAGTGTGCCCGGGATTTCTCTACGGCGGCGGATGTTCGTTCCGCGCGGTCGTGGTTTTCGCTAAGCTAGCTACTGACGCCTGGTGCACACGCGGCGACGGCACCCGGCGCGACATCGTGAGTCTGCAAGGGATTTCTCTACGGCGGCAAATGTTCGTTCCGCGCGGTCGTGGTTTTCGCTAAGCTAGCTACTGACGCCTGGTGCACACGCGGCGACGGCACCCGGCGCGACATCGTGAGTCTGCAAGGGATTTCTCTACGGCGGCGGATGTTCGTTCCGCGCGGTCGTGGTTTTCGCTAAGCTAGCTACTGACGCCTGGTGCACACGCGGCGACGGCACCCGGCGCGACATCGTGAGTGTGCCCGGGATTTCTCTACGGCGGCGGATGTTCGTTCCGCGCGGTCGTGGTTTTCGCTAAGCTAGCTACTGACGCCTGGTGCACACGCGGCGACGGCATCCGGCGCGACATCGTGAGTGTGCCCGGGATTTCTCTACGGCGGCGGATGTTCGTTCCGCGCGGTCGTGGTTTTCGCTAAGCTAGCTACTGACGCCTGGTGCACACGCGGCGACGGCATCCGGCGCGACATCGTGAGTGTGCCCGGGATTTCTCTACGGCGGCGGATGTTCGTTCCGCGCGGTCGTGGTTTTCGCTAAGCTAGCTACTGACGCCTGGTGCACACGCGGCGACGGCACCCGGCGCGACATCGTGAGTGTGCCCGGGATTTCTCTACGGCGGCGGATGTTCGTTCCGCGCGGTCGTGGTTTTCGCTAAGCTAGCTACTGACGCCTGGTGCACACGCGGCGACGGCATCCGGCGCGACATCGTGAGTGTGCCCGGGATTTCTCTACGGCGGCGGATGTTCGTTCCGCGCGGTCGTGGTTTTCGCTAAGCTAGCTACTGACGCCTGGTGCACACGCGGCGACGGCATCCGGCGCGACATCGTGAGTGTGCCCGGGATTTCTCTACGGCGGCGGATGTTCGTTCCGCGCGGTCGTGGTTTTCGCTAAGCTAGCTACTGACGCCTGGTGCACACGCGGCGACGGCACCCGGCGCGACATCGTGAGTGTGCCCGGGATTTCTCTACGGCGGCGGATGTTCGTTCCGCGCGGTCGTGGTTTTCGCTAAGCTAGCTACTGACGCCTGGTGCACACGCGGCGACGGCATCCGGCGCGACATCGTGAGTGTGCCCGGGATTTCTCTACGGCGGCGGATGTTCGTTCCGCGCGGTCGTGGTTTTCGCTAAGCTAGCTACTGACGCCTGGTGCACACGCGGCGACGGCACCCGGCGCGACATCGTGAGTGTGCCCGGGATTTCTCTACGGCGGCGGATGTTCGTTCCGCGCGGTCGTGGTTTTCGCTAAGCTAGCTACTGACGCCTGGTGCACACGCGGCGACGGCATCCGGCGCGACATCGTGAGTGTGCCCGGGATTTCTCTACGGCGGCGGATGTTCGTTCCGCGCGGTCGTGGTTTTCGCTAAGCTAGCTACTGACGCCTGGTGCACACGCGGCGACGGCATCCGGCGCGACATCGTGAGTGTGCCCGGGATTTCTCTACGGCGGCGGATGTTCGTTCCGCGCGGTCGTGGTTTTCGCTAAGCTAGCTACTGACGCCTGGTGCACACGCGGCGACGGCACCCGGCGCGACATCGTGAGTGTGCCCGGGATTTCTCTACGGCGGCGGATGTTCGTTCCGCGCGGTCGTGGTTTTCGCTAAGCTAGCTACTGACGCCTGGTGCACACGCGGCGACGGCATCCGGCGCGACATCGTGAGTGTGCCCGGGATTTCTCTACGGCGGCGGATGTTCGTTCCGCGCGGTCGTGGTTTTCGCTAAGCTAGCTACTGACGCCTGGTGCACACGCGGCGACGGCACCCGGCGCGACATCGTGAGTCTGCAAGGGATTTCTCTACGGCGGCAAATGTTCGTTCCGCGCGGTCGTGGTTTTCGCTAAGCGTGCTACTGACGCCTGGTGCACCCGCGGCGACGGCACCCGGCGCGACATCGTGAGTGTGCCCGGGATTTCTCTACGGCGGCGGATGTTCGTTCCGCGCGGTCGTGGTTTTCGCTAAGCTAGCTACTGACGCCTGGTGCACACGCGGCGACGGCACCCGGCGCGACATCGTGAGTCTGCAAGGGATTTCTCTACGGCGGCAAATGTTCGTTCCGCGCGGTCGTGGTTTTCGCTAAGCGTGCTACTGACGCCTGGTGCACCCGCGGCGACGGCACCCGGCGCGACATCGTGAGTGTGCCCGGGATTTCTCTACGGCGGCGGATGTTCGTTCCGCGCGGTCGTGGTTTTCGCTAAGCGTGCTACTGACGCCTGGTGCACCCGCGGCGACGGCATCCGGCGCGACATCGTGAGTGTGCCCGGGATTTCTCTACGGCGGCGGATGTTCGTTCCGCGCGGTCGTGGTTTTCGCTAAGCGTGCTACTGACGCCTGGTGCACCCGCGGCGACGGCATCCGGCGCGACATCGTGAGTGTGCCCGGGATTTCTCTACGGCGGCGGATGTTCGTTCCGCGCGGTCGTGGTTTTCGCTAAGCGTGCTACTGACGCCTGGTGCACCCGCGGCGACGGCATCCGGCGCGACATCGTGAGTGTGCCCGGGATTTCTCTACGGCGGCGGATGTTCGTTCCGCGCGGTCGTGGTTTTCGCTAAGCGTGCTACTGACGCCTGGTGCACCCGCGGCGACGGCATCCGGCGCGACATCGTGAGTGTGCCCGGGATTTCTCTACGGCGGCGGATGTTCGTTCCGCACGGTCGTGGTTTTCGCTAAGCTAGCTACTGACGCCTGGTGCACCCGCGGCGACGGCACCCGGCGCGACATCGTGAGTGTGCCCGGGATTTCTCTACGGCGGCGGATGTTCGTTCCGCGCGGTCGTGGTTTTCGCTAAGCGTGCTACTGACGCCTGGTGCACCCGCGGCGACGGCATCCGGCGCGACATCGTGAGTGTGCCCGGGATTTCTCTACGGCGGCGGATGTTCGTTCCGCGCGGTCGTGGTTTTCGCTAAGCGTGCTACTGACGCCTGGTGCACCCGCGGCGACGGCATCCGGCGCGACATCGTGAGTGTGCCCGGGATTTCTCTACGGCGGCGGATGTTCGTTCCGCGCGGTCGTGGTTTTCGCTAAGCGTGCTACTGACGCCTGGTGCACCCGCGGCGACGGCATCCGGCGCGACATCGTGAGTGTGCCCGGGATTTCTCTACGGCGGCGGATGTTCGTTCCGCGCGGTCGTGGTTTTCGCTAAGCGTGCTACTGACGCCTGGTGCACCCGCGGCGACGGCACCCGGCGCGACATCGTGAGTGTGCCCGGGATTTCTCTACGGCGGCGGATGTTCGTTCCGCGCGGTCGTGGTTTTCGCTAAGCGTGCTACTGACGCCTGGTGCACCCGCGGCGACGGCATCCGGCGCGACATCGTGAGTGTGCCCGGGATTTCTCTACGGCGGCGGATGTTCGTTCCGCGCGGTCGTGGTTTTCGCTAAGCGTGCTACTGACGCCTGGTGCACCCGCGGCGACGGCACCCGGCGCGACATCGTGAGTGTGCCCGGGATTTCTCTACGGCGGCGGATGTTCGTTCCGCGCGGTCGTGGTTTTCGCTAAGCGTGCTACTGACGCCTGGTGCACCCGCGGCGACGGCATCCGGCGCGACATCGTGAGTGTGCCCGGGATTTCTCTACGGCGGCGGATGTTCGTTCCGCGCGGTCGTGGTTTTCGCTAAGCGTGCTACTGACGCCTGGTGCACCCGCGGCGACGGCATCCGGCGCGACATCGTGAGTGTGCCCGGGATTTCTCTACGGCGGCGGATGTTCGTTCCGCGCGGTCGTGGTTTTCGCTAAGCGTGCTACTGACGCCTGGTGCACCCGCGGCGACGGCACCCGGCGCGACATCGTGAGTGTGCCCGGGATTTCTCTACGGCGGCGGATGTTCGTTCCGCGCGGTCGGGGTTTTCGCTAAGCGTGCTACTGACGCCTGGTGCACCCGCGGCGACGGCATCCGGCGCGACATCGTGAGTGTGCCCGGGATTTCTCTACGGCGGCGGATGTTCGTTCCGCGCGGTCGTGGTTTTCGCTAAGCTAGCTACTGACGCCTGGTGCACCCGCGGCGACGGCACCCGGCGCGACATCGTGAGTGTGCCCGGGATTTCTCTACGGCGGCGGATGTTCGTTCCGCGCGGTCGTGGTTTTCGCTAAGCGTGCTACTGACGCCTGGTGCACCCGCGGCGACGGCATCCGGCGCGACATCGTGAGTGTGCCCGGGATTTCTCTACGGCGGCGGATGTTCGTTCCGCGCGGTCGTGGTTTTCGCTAAGCTAGCTACTGACGCCTGGTGCACCCGCGGCGACGGCACCCGGCGCGACATCGTGAGTGTGCCCGGGATTTCTCTACGGCGGCGGATGTTCGTTCCGCGCGGTCGTGGTTTTCGCTAAGCGTGCTACTGACGCCTGGTGCACCCGCGGCGACGGCATCCGGCGCGACATCGTGAGTGTGCCCGGGATTTCTCTACGGCGGCGGATGTTCGTTCCGCGCGGTCGTGGTTTTCGCTAAGCGTGCTACTGACGCCTGGTGCACCCGCGGCGACGGCATCCGGCGCGACATCGTGAGTGTGCCCGGGATTTCTCTACGGCGGCGGATGTTCGTTCCGCGCGGTCGTGGTTTTCGCTAAGCGTGCTACTGACGCCTGGTGCACCCGCGGCGACGGCATCCGGCGCGACATCGTGAGTGTGCCCGGGATTTCTCTACGGCGGCGGATGTTCGTTCCTCGCGGTCGTGGTTTTCGCTAAGCGTGCTACTGACGCCTGGTGCACCCGCGGCGACGGCACCCGGCGCGACATCGTGAGTGTGCCCGGGATTTCTCTACGGCGGCGGATGTTCGTTCCGCGCGGTCGTGGTTTTCGCTAAGCGTGCTACTGACGCCTGGTGCACCCGCGGCGACGGCATCCGGCGCGACATCGTGAGTGTGCCCGGGATTTCTCTACGGCGGCGGATGTTCGTTCCGCGCGGTCGTGGTTTTCGCTAAGCGTGCTACTGACGCCTGGTGCACCCGCGGCGACGGCACCCGGCGCGACATCGTGAGTGTGCCCGGGATTTCTCTACGGCGGCGGATGTTCGTTCCGCGCGGTCGTGGTTTTCGCTAAGCGTGCACTGACGCCTGGTGCACCCGCGGCGACGGCATCCGGCGCGACATCGTGAGTGTGCCCGGGATTTCTCTACGGCGGCGGATGTTCGTTCCGCGCGGTCGTGGTTTTCGCTAAGCGTGCTACTGACGCCTGGTGCACCCGCGGCGACGGCATCCGGCGCGACATCGTGAGTGTGCCCGGGATTTCTCTACGGCGGCGGATGTTCGTTCCGCGCGGTCGTGGTTTTCGCTAAGCGTGCTACTAACGCGTGGTGCACCCGCGGCGACGGCATCCGGCGCGACATCGTGAGTGTGCCCGGGATTTCTCTACGGCGGCGGATGTTCGTTCCGCGCGGTCGTGGTTTTCGCTAAGCTAGCTACTGACGCCTGGTGCACCCGCGGCGACGGCATCCGGCGCGACATCGTGAGTGTGCCCGGGATTTCTCTACGGCGGCGGATGTTCGTTCCGCGCGGTCGTGGTTTTCGCTAAGCTAGCTACTGACGCCTGGTGCACCCGCGGCGACGGCATCCGGCGCGACATCGTGAGTGTGCCCGGGATTTCTCTACGGCGGCGGATGTTCGTTCCGCGCGGTCGTGGTTTTCGCTAAGCGTGCTACTGACGCCTGGTGCACCCGCGGCGACGGCATCCGGCGCGACATCGTGAGTGTGCCCGGGATTTCTCTACGGCGGCGGATGTTCGTTCCGCGCGGTCGTGGTTTTCGCTAAGCGTGCTACTGACGCCTGGTGCACCCGCGGCGACGGCATCCGGCGCGACATCGTGAGTCTGCCCGGGATTTCTCTACGGCGGCGGATGTTCGTTCCGCGCGGTCGTGGTTTTCGCTAAGCTAGCTACTGACGCCTGGTGCACCCGCGGCGACGGCATCCGGCGCGACATCGTGAGTGTGCCCGGGATTTCTCTACGGCGGCGGATGTTCGTTCAGCGCGGTCGTGGTTTTCGCTAAGCGTGCTACTGACGCCTGGTGCACCCGCGGCGACGGCATCCGGCGCGACATCGTGAGTGTGCCCGGGATTTCTCTACGGCGGCGGATGTTCGTTCCGCGCGGTCGTGGTTTTCGCTAAGCGTGCTACTGACGCCTGGTGCACCCGCGGCGACGGCATCCGGCGCGACATCGTGAGTGTGCCCGGGATTTCTCTACGGCGGCGGATGTTCGTTCCGCGCGGTCGTGGTTTTCGCTAAGCTAGCTACTGACGCCTGGTGCACCCGCGGCGACGGCATCCGGCGCGACATCGTGAGTCTGCCCGGGATTTCTCTACGGCGGCGGATGTTCGTTCCGCGCGGTCGTGGTTTTCGCTAAGCTAGCTACTGACGCCTGGTGCACCCGCGGCGACGGCATCCGGCGCGACATCGTGAGTGTGCCCGGGATTTCTCTACGACGGCGGATGTTCGTTCCGCGCGGTCGTGGTTTTCGCTAAGCTAGCTACTGACGCCTGGTGCACCCGCGGCGACGGCATCCGGCGCGACATCGTGAGTGTGCCCGGGATTTCTCTACGGCGGCGGATGTTCGTTCCGCGCGGTCGTGGTTTTCGCTAAGCGTGCTACTGACGCCTGGTGCACCCGCGGCGACGGCATCCGGCGCGACATCGTGAGTGTGCCCGGGATTTCTCTACGGCGGCGGATGTTCGTTCCGCGCGGTCGTGGTTTTCGCTAAGCGTGCTACTGACGCCTGGTGCACCCGCGGCGACGGCATCCGGCGCGACATCGTGAGTGTGCCCGGGATTTCTCTACGGCGGCGGATGTTCGTTCCGCGCGGTCGTGGTTTTCGCTAAGCGTGCTACTGACGCCTGGTGCACCCGCGGCGACGGCATCCGGCGCGACATCGTGAGTGTGCCCGGGATTTCTCTACGGCGGCGGATGTTCGTTCCGCGCGGTCGTGGTTTTCGCTAAGCGTGCTACTGACGCCTGGTGCACCCGCGGCGACGGCATCCGGCGCGACATCGTGAGTCTGCCCGGGATTTCTCTACGGCGGCGGATGTTCGTTCCGCGCGGTTGTGGTTTTCGCTAAGCTAGCTACTGACGCCTGGTGCACCCGCGGCGACGGCATCCGGCGCGACATCGTGAGTGTGCCCGGGATTTCTCTACGGCGGCGGATGTTCGTTCCGCGCGGTCGTGGTTTTCGCTAAGCGTGCTACTGACGCCTGGTGCACCCGCGGCGACGGCATCCGGCGCGACATCGTGAGTGTGCCCGGGATTTCTCTACGGCGGCGGATGTTCGTTCCGCGCGGTCGTGGTTTTCGCTAAGCGTGCTACTGACGCCTGGTGCACCCGCGGCGACGCATCCGGCGCGACATCGTGAGTGTGCCCGGGATTTCTCTACGGCGGCGGATGTTCGTTCCGCGCGGTCGTGGTTTTCGCTAAGCTAGCTACTGACGCCTGGTGCACCCGCGGCGACGGCATCCGGCGCGACATCGTGAGTGTGCCCGGGATTTCTCTACGGCGGCGGATGTTCGTTCCGCGCGGTCGTGGTTTTCGCTAAGCTAGCTACTGACGCCTGGTGCACCCGCGGCGACGGCATCCGGCGCGACATCGTGAGTGTGCCCGGGATTTCTCTACGGCGGCGGATGTTCGTTCCGCGCGGTCGTGGTTTTCGCTAAGCGTGCTACTGACGCCTGGTGCACCCGCGGCGACGGCATCCGGCGCGACATCGTGAGTGTGCCCGGGATTTCTCTACGGCGGCGGATGTTCGTTCCGCGCGGTTGTGGTTTTCGCTAAGCTAGCTACTGACGCCTGGTGCACCCGCGGCGACGGCATCCGGCGCGACATCGTGAGTGTGCCCGGGATTTCTCTACGGCGGCGGATGTTCGTTCCGCGCGGTCGTGGTTTTCGCTAAGCGTGCTACTGACGCCTGGTGCACCCGCGGCGACGGCATCCGGCGCGACATCGTGAGTCTGCCCGGGATTTCTCTACGGCGGCGGATGTTCGTTCCGCGCGGTCGTGGTTTTCGCTAAGCTAGCTACTGACGCCTGGTGCACCCGCGGCGACGGCATCCGGCGCGACATCGTGAGTGTGCCCGGGATTTCTCTACGGCGGCGGATGTTCGTTCCGCGCGGTCGTGGTTTTCGCTAAGCGTGCTACTGACGCCTGGTGCACCCGCGGCGACGGCATCCGGCGCGACATCGTGAGTCTGCCCGGGATTTCTCTACGGCGGCGGATGTTCGTTCCGCGCGGTTGTGGTTTTCGCTAAGCTAGCTACTGACGCCTGGTGCATCCGCGGCGACGGCATCCGGCGCGACATCGTGAGTGTGCCCGGGATTTCTCTACGGCGGCGGATGTTCGTTCCGCGCGGTCGTGGTTTTCGCTAAGCGTGCTACTGACGCCTGGTGCACCCGCGGCGACGGCATCCGGCGCGACATCGTGAGTGTGCCCGGGATTTCTCTACGGCGGCGGATGTTCGTTCCGCGCGGTCGTGGTTTTCGCTAAGCTAGCTACTGACGCCTGGTGCACCCGCGGCGACGGCATCCGGCGCGACATCGTGAGTGTGCCCGGGATTTCTCTACGGCGGCGGATGTTCGTTCCGCGCGGTCGTGGTTTTCGCTAAGCTAGCTACTGACGCCTGGTGCACCCGCGGCGACGGCACCCGGCGCGACATCGTGAGTCTGCCCGGGATTTCTCAACGGCGGCGGATGTTCGTTCCGCGCGGTCGTGGTTTTCGCTAAGCGTGCTACTGACGCCTGGTGCACCCGCGGCGACGGCACCCGGCGCGACATCGTGAGTGTGCCCGGGATTTCTCTACGGCGGCGGATGTTCGTTCCGCGCGGTTGTGGTTTTCGCTAAGCGTGCTACTGACGCCTGGTGCACCCGCGGCGACGGCATCCGGCGCGACATCGTGAGTGTGCCCGGGATTTCTCTACGGCGGCGGATGTTCGTTCCGCGCGGTCGTGGTTTTCGCTAAGCTAGCTACTGACGCCTGGTGCACCCGCGGCGACGGCATCCGGCGCGACATCGTGAGTGTGCCCGGGATTTCTCTACGGCGGCGGATGTTCGTTCCGCGCGGTCGTGGTTTTCGCTAAGCGTGCTACTGACGCCTGGTGCACCCGCGGCGACGGCACCCGGCGCGACATCGTGAGTCTGCAAGAGATTTCTCTACGGCGGCAAATGTTCGTTCCGCGCGGTCGTGGTTTTCGCTAAGCGTGCTACTGACGCCTGGTGCACCCGCGGCGACGGCACCCGGCGCGACATCGTGAGTGTGCCCGGGATTTCTCTACGGCGGCGGATGTTCGTTCCGCGCGGTTGTGGTTTTCGCTAAGCGTGCTACTGACGCCTGGTGCACCCGCGGCGACGGCATCCGGCGCGACATCGTGAGTGTGCCCGGGATTTCTCTACGGCGGCGGATGTTCGTTCCGCGCGGTCGTGGTGTTCGCTAAGCTAGCTACTGACGCCTGGTGCACCCGCGGCGACGGCATCCGGCGCGACATCGTGAGTGTGCCCGGGATTTCTCTACGGCGGCGGATGTTCGTTCCGCGCGGTCGAGGTTTTCGCTAAGCGTGCTACTGACGCCTGGTGCACCCGCGGCGACGGCATCCGGCGCGACATCGTGAGTCTGCAAGGGATTTCTCTACGGCGGCGGATGTTCGTTCCGCGCGGTTGTGGTTTTCGCTAAGCGTGCTACTGACGCCTGGTGCACCCGCGGCGACGGCACCCGGCGCGACATCGTGAGTCTGCAAGGGATTTCTCTACGGCGGCAAATGTTCGTTCCGCGCGGTCGTGGTTTTCGCTAAGCGTGCTACTGACGCCTGGTGCACCCGCGGCGACGGCACCCGGCGCGACATCGTGAGTCTGCAAGGGATTTCTCTACGGCGGCGGATGTTCGTTCCGCGCGGTTGTGGTTTTCGCTAAGCGTGCTACTGACGCCTGGTGCACCCGCGGCGACGGCATCCGGCGCGACATCGTGAGTGTGCCCGGGATTTCTCTACGGCGGCGGATGTTCGTTCCCCGCGGTTGTGGTTTTCGCTAAGCGTGCTACTGACGCCTGGTGCACCCGCGGCGACGGCATCCGGCGCGACATCGTGAGTGTGCCCGGGATTTCTCTACGGCGGCGGATGTTCGTTCCGCGCGGTTGTGGTTTTCGCTAAGCGTGCTACTGACGCCTGGTGCACCCGCGGCGACGGCACCCGGCGCGACATCGTGAGTCTGCAAGGGATTTCTCTACGGCGGCAAATGTTCGTTCCGCGCGGTCGTGGTTTTCGCTAAGCGTGCTACTGACGCCTGGTGCACCCGCGGCGACGGCACCCGGCGCGACATCGTGAGTGTGCCCGGGATTTCTCTACGGCGGCGGATGTTCGTTCCGCGCGGTTGTGGTTTTCGCTAAGCGTGCTACTGACGCCTGGTGCACCCGCGGCGACGGCACCCGGCGCGACATCGTGAGTGTGCCCGGGATTTCTCTACGGCGGCGGATGTTCGTTCCGCGCGGTTGTGGTTTTCGCTAAGCGTGCTACTGACGCCTGGTGCACCCGCGGCGACGGCATCCGGCGCGACATCGTGAGTGTGCCCGGGATTTCTCTACGGCGGCGGATGTTCGTTCCGCGCGGTCGTGGTTTTCGCTAAGCTAGCTACTGACGCCTGGTGCACACGCGGCGACGGCACCCGGCGCGACATCGTGAGTCTGCAAGGGATTTCTCTACGGCGGCAAATGTTCGTTCCGCGCGGTCGTGGTTTTCGCTAAGCGTGCTACTGACGCCTGGTGCACCCGCGGCGACGGCACCCGGCGCGACATCGTGAGTGTGCCCGGGATTTCTCTACGGCGGCGGATGTTCGTTCCGCGCGGTCGTGGTTTTCGCTAAGCGTGCTACTGACGCCTGGTGCACCCGCGGCGACGGCATCCGGCGCGACATCGTGAGTGTGCCCGGGATTTCTCTACGGCGGCGGATGTTCGTTCCGCGCGGTCGTGGTTTTCGCTAAGCGTGCTACTGACGCCTGGTGCACCCGCGGCGACGGCATCCGGCGCGACATCGTGAGTGTGCCCGGGATTTCTCTACGGCGGCGGATGTTCGTTCCGCGCGGTCGTGGTTTTCGCTAAGCGTGCTACTGACGCCTGGTGCACCCGCGGCGACGGCATCCGGCGCGACATCGTGAGTGTGCCCGGGATTTCTCTACGGCGGCGGATGTTCGTTCCGCGCGGTCGTGGTTTTCGCTAAGCGTGCTACTGACGCCTGGTGCACCCGCGGCGACGGCATCCGGCGCGACATCGTGAGTGTGCCCGGGATTTCTCTACGGCGGCGGATGTTCGTTCCGCACGGTCGTGGTTTTCGCTAAGCTAGCTACTGACGCCTGGTGCACCCGCGGCGACGGCACCCGGCGCGACATCGTGAGTGTGCCCGGGATTTCTCTACGGCGGCGGATGTTCGTTCCGCGCGGTCGTGGTTTTCGCTAAGCGTGCTACTGACGCCTGGTGCACCCGCGGCGACGGCATCCGGCGCGACATCGTGAGTGTGCCCGGGATTTCTCTACGGCGGCGGATGTTCGTTCCGCGCGGTCGTGGTTTTCGCTAAGCGTGCTACTGACGCCTGGTGCACCCGCGGCGACGGCATCCGGCGCGACATCGTGAGTGTGCCCGGGATTTCTCTACGGCGGCGGATGTTCGTTCCGCGCGGTCGTGGTTTTCGCTAAGCGTGCTACTGACGCCTGGTGCACCCGCGGCGACGGCATCCGGCGCGACATCGTGAGTGTGCCCGGGATTTCTCTACGGCGGCGGATGTTCGTTCCGCGCGGTCGTGGTTTTCGCTAAGCGTGCTACTGACGCCTGGTGCACCCGCGGCGACGGCACCCGGCGCGACATCGTGAGTGTGCCCGGGATTTCTCTACGGCGGCGGATGTTCGTTCCGCGCGGTCGTGGTTTTCGCTAAGCGTGCTACTGACGCCTGGTGCACCCGCGGCGACGGCATCCGGCGCGACATCGTGAGTGTGCCCGGGATTTCTCTACGGCGGCGGATGTTCGTTCCGCGCGGTCGTGGTTTTCGCTAAGCGTGCTACTGACGCCTGGTGCACCCGCGGCGACGGCACCCGGCGCGACATCGTGAGTGTGCCCGGGATTTCTCTACGGCGGCGGATGTTCGTTCCGCGCGGTCGTGGTTTTCGCTAAGCGTGCTACTGACGCCTGGTGCACCCGCGGCGACGGCATCCGGCGCGACATCGTGAGTGTGCCCGGGATTTCTCTACGGCGGCGGATGTTCGTTCCGCGCGGTCGTGGTTTTCGCTAAGCGTGCTACTGACGCCTGGTGCACCCGCGGCGACGGCATCCGGCGCGACATCGTGAGTGTGCCCGGGATTTCTCTACGGCGGCGGATGTTCGTTCCGCGCGGTCGTGGTTTTCGCTAAGCGTGCTACTGACGCCTGGTGCACCCGCGGCGACGGCACCCGGCGCGACATCGTGAGTGTGCCCGGGATTTCTCTACGGCGGCGGATGTTCGTTCCGCGCGGTCGGGGTTTTCGCTAAGCGTGCTACTGACGCCTGGTGCACCCGCGGCGACGGCATCCGGCGCGACATCGTGAGTGTGCCCGGAATTTCTCTACGGCGGCGGATGTTCGTTCCGCGCGGTCGTGGTTTTCGCTAAGCTAGCTACTGACGCCTGGTGCACCCGCGGCGACGGCACCCGGCGCGACATCGTGAGTGTGCCCGGGATTTCTCTACGGCGGCGGATGTTCGTTCCGCGCGGTCGTGGTTTTCGCTAAGCGTGCTACTGACGCCTGGTGCACCCGCGGCGACGGCATCCGGCGCGACATCGTGAGTGTGCCCGGGATTTCTCTACGGCGGCGGATGTTCGTTCCGCGCGGTCGTGGTTTTCGCTAAGCTAGCTACTGACGCCTGGTGCACCCGCGGCGACGGCACCCGGCGCGACATCGTGAGTGTGCCCGGGATTTCTCTACGGCGGCGGATGTTCGTTCCGCGCGGTCGTGGTTTTCGCTAAGCGTGCTACTGACGCCTGGTGCACCCGCGGCGACGGCATCCGGCGCGACATCGTGAGTGTGCCCGGGATTTCTCTACGGCGGCGGATGTTCGTTCCGCGCGGTCGTGGTTTTCGCTAAGCGTGCTACTGACGCCTGGTGCACCCGCGGCGACGGCATCCGGCGCGACATCGTGAGTGTGCCCGGGATTTCTCTACGGCGGCGGATGTTCGTTCCGCGCGGTCGTGGTTTTCGCTAAGCGTGCTACTGACGCCTGGTGCACCCGCGGCGACGGCATCCGGCGCGACATCGTGAGTGTGCCCGGGATTTCTCTACGGCGGCGGATGTTCGTTCCTCGCGGTCGTGGTTTTCGCTAAGCGTGCTACTGACGCCTGGTGCACCCGCGGCGACGGCACCCGGCGCGACATCGTGAGTGTGCCCGGGATTTCTCTACGGCGGCGGATGTTCGTTCCGCGCGGTCGTGGTTTTCGCTAAGCGTGCTACTGACGCCTGGTGCACCCGCGGCGACGGCATCCGGCGCGACATCGTGAGTGTGCCCGGGATTTCTCTACGGCGGCGGATGTTCGTTCCGCGCGGTCGTGGTTTTCGCTAAGCGTGCTACTGACGCCTGGTGCACCCGCGGCGACGGCACCCGGCGCGACATCGTGAGTGTGCCCGGGATTTCTCTACGGCGGCGGATGTTCGTTCCGCGCGGTCGTGGTTTTCGCTAAGCGTGCTACTGACGCCTGGTGCACCCGCGGCGACGGCATCCGGCGCGACATCGTGAGTGTGCCCGGGATTTCTCTACGGCGGCGGATGTTCGTTCCGCGCGGTCGTGGTTTTCGCTAAGCGTGCTACTGACGCCTGGTGCACCCGCGGCGACGGCATCCGGCGCGACATCGTGAGTGTGCCCGGGATTTCTCTACGGCGGCGGATGTTCGTTCCGCGCGGTCGTGGTTTTCGCTAAGCGTGCTACTGACGCCTGGTGCACCCGCGGCGACGGCACCCGGCGCGACATCGTGAGTGTGCCCGGGATTTCTCTACGGCGGCGGATGTTCGTTCCGCGCGGTCGGGGTTTTCGCTAAGCGTGCTACTGACGCCTGGTGCACCCGCGGCGACGGCATCCGGCGCGACATCGTGAGTGTGCCCGGGATTTCTCTACGGCGGCGGATGTTCGTTCCGCGCGGTCGTGGTTTTCGCTAAGCTAGCTACTGACGCCTGGTGCACCCGCGGCGACGGCACCCGGCGCGACATCGTGAGTGTGCCCGGGATTTCTCTACGGCGGCGGATGTTCGTTCCGCGCGGTCGTGGTTTTCGCTAAGCGTGCTACTGACGCCTGGTGCACCCGCGGCGACGGCATCCGGCGCGACATCGTGAGTGTGCCCGGGATTTCTCTACGGCGGCGGATGTTCGTTCCGCGCGGTCGTGGTTTTCGCTAAGCATGCTACTGACGCCTGGTGCACCCGCGGCGACGGCACCCGGCGCGACATCGTGAGTGTGCCCGGTATTTCTCTACGGCGGCGGATGTTCGTTCCGCGCGGTCGTGGTTTTCGCTAAGCTAGCTACTGACGCCTGGTGCACCCGCGGCGACGGCACCCGGCGCGACATCGTGAGTGTGCCCGGGATTTCTCTACGGCGGCGGATGTTCGTTCCGCGCGGTCGTGGTTTTCGCTAAGCGTGCTACTGACGCCTGGTGCACCCGCGGCGACGGTATCAGGGACGACATCATGACTGTGCCCGGAATTTCTCAACGGCGGCGGATGCTCGCTCAGCGCGTTCGAGGTTTTCGCTAAATGTGCTGCTGACAGTATACGTGTGTGTGTCCGTGTGGTGCACCTGCGCGGTTTTATTAGTTGAACTACCGTGCGTCTAGGAATTTACCCAGCGGCATTGTGAGTACCTTGAAAGATATCCTTTGCGGCAAAGGGCTTGGTATGATTGCTTTTGCCTACAGCTCTGCAAATTGTTTCACTGGTATCGACCCTGTTAAATAAATACATAGAACCTTCAGGCCTGTATGGACTACCCACTTTTGTTGTTAGCGAATCGTCCAGCATCTGGTAAACATACACCAACCACGGCTCACCGGCTTCCTCCTAAGTGCCTTCCGTTGACGTCCGAAAAAAGAAAGAAAAACTCGGTAAATTCCGGCCAGTCTGGTGATCTTCTACTAAATTCTGGATTTACTGGAAGTGAAAACAGTCCCATAATCCAGTAAAATAGACTTTTACTGGAAATGACATTCCGGTAAAAAATATTTTTCAATAGGGTAGCGCGAAGAACACGAGCGGACATTCCATCACTCGGGATAAGTGTGTTTCGGCGTTTCGCCGCAGCGGGGCGCCCCTCACGTGGCTCTCCTAGAGTTCCTGTATAGCTACCTACGGTAGCAGAGTTGCGCATTCAGCCTCGGCGCGTGGCCGTAGCGCCGGCTTTCCCGCACGAGCTGGATGCTTTGCTCCTCACGTGACTAAATTTGGCGAATAGCGGCGCCGCGCGCGCCGCCGCGCATGGCAAACAGGAGAGGAGGAAAAGGAGGCGGAAGGCAGGGAAACATACGCCGGGGCAAGAGAAACGTCGGCGGAGCGACCGTAAAGGTGGCTTTCTTGCACGCCAACGGATGCTTTGCTCCTCACGTGATGGATCTCGGCGAATAGCGGCGTGGCGGCGCGGGGAAAACAAATGCGCAACTCTGGCTCCCGTAGGGAGCCTATACAGGAACTCTAGGCTCTCCTCTCACCCGTTGTCTGGCACTTTACCTTTTCAATTTCCGCGGCCGCTTGTCTAGGCGATCTGCCAGGCTTTGTCAGTATAGTGGACGCTATGATTTTAGGCGTTTGCTTTAGATTCTAGAACATTTAATGCTGCAGGCGCAGGCGCCGCACGCGTGCGCTTCCCCACGCGCGGCGTCTCTCCCCCCTGACATTGTGCAACGCCGCGCGCTCTTCGGCGGCCACCTGCCGAAGATCGCGCCACTGCGCTTATCAGTTGGACTTACGCGGGTCGCACCCGTGTTGTACGTACCGAAGAGGAGCAGCGGCAGTACGAGGAGCGTCGGCGCGCCCAGAAGCGAGAATGGGCACGCCGCCAACGTGAAACCGCCGTTGCTACTGCTCCCAGCCCGACATAGCAAATACCACCAGAGCACCAGCTTCGCTGACATGGGCGTCGACAGGGAGGTGCAAAAGGGGCATTTGCCCCCCCCCCCCACTTCCCCAGATCTCTCGGGTACGGGGGATCGGATGACGTCGAGCTATAACTTTCCTAGCAAGCGGAGAAACCGAAAGCAATCCTAAAAAATAAAATCCACGCACTTTCGTTTCCCTTTGCATCCTTCAGCAATAAATACAAAAAAGAATAAGTTCTCCCCTCGATTTATTGCCTGGCTTGCAACCAGCCGCGCCCAGCTGAAAAAAAAAAGCATAGGGAGGGGCATCCACGGACCACTTCCGAGAACATCCCAGTCCTGAGTTGTCAAGAATCACAGACATTCGGGTGAAAGTCGGTAATAGGCCCCTAAAAGAGAGCGTCTTCTACACAGAGCGGGATTCTTCCAAAAAGCCCAACAGAACAAATCGGCGCAGGCTATGTGCTGCAGATAGTCCGCGCTCCCCCTTCGCTTAGTGCCCCTCGTAAAACCGTGAGCAGTGGAGCGAGCCGGGGGGGGGGGGGGGGGGAGGAGGGGAGGGTTTCGACGTCTTATACAGAGCACTGCTCACGCCAGTGCTCTGTTTTGTATATGTGCCTTTGGGTTTTTCTCCTTTTTCCGTAGTATGTTGTGGTCATGGGAAAGGAGAAGAGGGGGTCAAAATTAAGGCCAGGCGTCCTCTTTCGGACAATGCAGTTCTGCGAAACTCTGTCCGCACCATGTCAACAACGATGCTCCCCAGGGCCATTATTCAGGCGGGAGCGGCGTGTCGGACAGTCCTCGTTGACACCATCGTGTTCACACACGTGACACTGTCAAATATCTGTGACAGAGTTACACACTTTGCTTCTGCTGGCTCTCTCTTCCTGGCCCAGTGGCTAGAAAGAGCCACAATCCGCACCCAATCCCACTTTTTTTTTATATAACCGCGGGCTGATATGGGGTCAGAAGTGAAGATGGACATCAGGGCCCCTAAACTCGTCAAACGCAAAGTTGGGGCCGAAGTTGACGGAGCGCACCGATTGGTCTATCACCACGATGACTTCGCGCTTTTTTCGCAAACGTTCAATCAGCGCGCTCTGCGAACTTTCGGCTCCAACTTTGTGTTTGAGGAGTTTAGGGCCCCAGAAGCTTTTTTAAACGGAAAGCTGCAACGAAGAAGCACGTGACCTCAGAGCCGTGTCATGACCCGGAATCTATCGATGCACCTGCTGTTTCCGTCACTCTTGATCATGCTCCGGCTTTAAAGAACCAGCAGGACATTGGCTTTGCCCTCAACTCGACTCTCACAGGCATGACAATCTCGTCTTTAACTGAGTATTCATGCAAAGCTGAGCTTGATCAGATTGCCGCTGCTGCCAGATTTCTGGCAGCAGCGGCAACAAGCAACGAACACCGGGCTAACCGCTCCTCTGCCATTGCAGTGAGCATCGACGTACCTAACGCTGCGGTTCCAACTGCGACGCAAGTCAGGCTGCTGGCCCATCTGCATCACAGTCTGCACTGCTGGAGGCCACGAGCACAGTCCCGCCCCCGCAAATCAACCTCCAGCGTCATCCGGGTGCAGTGCCTTGTCTAGGCGATAAAAGGGCAGCCCGAGCGCCGAACACGTCATTTCTGGCAGCAGCGGCAACAAGCAACGAACACCGGGCTAACCGCTCCTCTGCCATTGCAGTGAGCATCGACGTACCTAACGCTGCGGTTCCAACTGCGACGCAAGTCAGGCTGCTGGCCCATCTGCATCACAGTCTGCACTGCTGGAGGCCACGAGCACAGTCCCGCCCCCGCAAATCAACCTCCAGCGTCATCCGGGTGCAGTGCCTTGTCTAGGCGATAAAAGGGCAGCCCGAGCGCCGAACACGTCATTTCTGGCAGCAGCGGCAACAAGCAACGAACACCGGGCTAACCGCTCCTCTGCCATTGCAGGTTGGTTGGCATATTAGTGTATTACTTTTTTTTTTTTTTTTTTTTTTTTTTTTTTTTTTTTTTTTTTTTCACGTTGCTGCTGCTGCCAGCGGTGTTTCTATTGCTTTGTCGGCGAGTGTTTCGTATATATGGCGGAAGCATTGTGTTCAAAATGTAAAGAGGAGATACCCCATAGGGAGCAGTCTATTTCGTGCTGTGAATGTGAATACCCGTACCACATCGGAAACTGTGCGGGAATTTCCGAAACAACGCTAAAAACGAAAGGAGAAGCATACCGTAAAGCATGGAAGTGTCCCACTTGCCGAGCAGCTAAACTAAAAGGTGGCGCGACAAGTAAACAGAGGCAAGATGGTGACATGTGGGTCTTGTTAGCGGCCATGAACGAAAAATTAGATAATCTGTTAGCCCTAAAGGAAACAGTTGGTAACATTGAAGCGTCAGTGCAAGTTATGTCAGACAAATATGATGAAATACTGAGCCATATTACTGAGCAGAAGCAAGATATAAAGGATTTAAAGAGGCGGGTTGAAAAAATCGAAAACGCTAACAAAAAAGACGAGCTTAGCAAAATGAAAACTGAACTTCACGAGCTTGAATGGAGAAGTCGCAGGCTGAATCTGGAATTCCATGGTGTTCCGAAGACTGACGGTGAAGACTTGTTGAACAAGGTCAATGAAGTAGCGCGCAGCCTAGACGTTTCTGCACTGAATATTTCCGACGTAGCGGCAATTCACCGACTGCCATCAAAGTCTGACAGGACACCAGGTATTATTGTCAGGTTCGTATCTCAACTGACAAGAGACCTGTGGCTGAGCAGGAAGGCTAGACTTCGTACCATCGGGAACAAACTTTACATCAATGAGAACATGACCAAACAAAACAGAGAATTACTGGCCAAGGCAAAAGATTGGGCAAAAAGTGCAGATTTTACTTACGTTTGGCACAAGGACGGAAAGATCTTCGTTCGTCGCCAAAGTGGTGAACGAGCGTTTGTGATAAGGTGCGAGGATGATCTGCAAGCGATAGTTTCCTGATCAAATTCTTGCTCGCCTTCAACTCTTGTTTAATAAAAAAAAAAAAAAAAAAAAGTTATGGCAGAGTGTTCATACTTGCTTCCTGTTGATATCGTGCAACATATTGGTCGTAGTTTTGATTCATCATTCAAAGCATTTCACTTGAACGTACGGTCAGCTAAGCATAAGGCGGCAGATCTTGAATGTCTTTTTAGCCAGTTTTCAGTTCGATTTAATGTGATCATGTTAACTGAAACGTGGTATTCTGACGAAGCGGATGCATTTCATTTGCCATCGTACAAATGCTTATGTTTAAATCGTACCTTTAGTCGTGGCGGAGGTGTTTCAGTATTGATAGATGAAAGCATGTCACATAATTTATTGCCAAATTTCTGTATGATTACCCATGATTACGAGGTGTTATCACTCATATCAGGCGATATGCTTATCTCTGTCGTCTATCGTCCACCAGACGGTAACGTTTCAAATTTTTTAGCATTTTTTGAGAGCCTTCTGGGATTCGTTAGTGACAACAACCTGAACGTGATAATTGGCGGGGACTTTAATATCAATATGCTGCTGTGTGCTATGCCTAGTATTGAGTTAGAAATGTTGCTTACAACATATGGATGTGTCAACGTAATCACGAAGCCAACAAGGATTACACAGCAGTCGGAGACCTGTATCGACCTTTTTATAACAAACGCTGAGGTTACCCGCCTAAAAGGAGGGATTTTTATGTCTCATATTAGCGACCATCTCCCAATATTCCTATGCATAAAAGATGCACGTTGTCTCAAAAATAGTGTGCACTCACCTATATATTTTCAAGTTATTACACCTGATAATCTTGAAAGGTTTTGTAATGATATTGCAAATGAAAACTGGAATGACGTTCTTAACGCAACAGATCCCGATGTAGCTTACAATGTATTTCTGGACCAGTTCAAAATTCTTTATGCAAAAAACTTTCCTTATAAGAAAATTAAAAAATCAGGTAAAATTCGAAAGCCTTGGATTACCCAAGATCATCTAGCTAAAATCAATATAAAAGATCGCCTCTTTCAGAAATTTAACAGATCGAAAAATCCAGACGACCTTAAGAAATTCAAATTTTATCGGAACCAGCTGACAAAGGAGCTTCGAAATGCCAGGACCCGTTATTACTACAATAGTTTTAAGTCACCCAATGGACGTGTGGACGAAATTTGGAAAAAGGTTAATTCAGTCCTACAAGACAATAGGGCGCATGACTACGTTGAAACCCTACGCGTAAATGGCAAAAGACTCAAGGGTACTGATCTGGCTAATGCATTTAATGATCACTTTGTTAACCTGGCTACTTTGACACATGATTCAGATGCCTGCAAATATATTAAAAATAGGAACATGAATTCAATCTTCTTGGATCCTGTCACCGAGTTCGAGGTATCAAATGTGTTTATAAACCTAAAAAATACGAAAAGCAGAGACATAGATGATATCCAGATCAAACCTGTGAAATATGTTGTACCTTTAGTGGCACGATACTTAACGCATATATTTAACTTGTGCATATCGGCTGGCGTTTTTCCCAAACGTATGCAGATTGCTAAAGTCTGTGTACTGCACAAGAAAGGTGATAAGAACGATATTAACAATTATAGGCCAGTGTCGATTCTCCCTGTTTTCTCGAAAGGACTTGAAAAAGTTATTTATGCACGTCTGGTAAATTTTTTTGATAAGCACAGCTTAATTACCAAATCGCAGTTCGGGTTTCGTAAACATCGTTCAACTGAACTAGCCCTCCTTGAAGAAAAAGAATTTATTTTAAGAAGTCTTGAGGATCGAAAACTAGTGCTTGCGGTTTATGTTGATTTCACGAAAGCATTCGATTATTTGAATCATAAATTGCTGTTACTAAAACTCGAATCTTATGGTGTCAGGGGTCAGGCTTTACTTCTGCTCCAGTCTTACCTAGAAAGCCGAAAGCAATATGTGTGCTACAATAACTTTTCTTCTGTAATAAAACCGATAGTTGTTGGAGTACCACAAGGAAGTATATTAGGTCCTTTTCTTTTTAATGTGTATGTAAACGACATCCTAAATATTGACCCATCAATAAAATTTGTAATGTACGCAGATGACACGACATTACTTTACAAGGCTAAGGATGCAGATGAGCTTGTACATAAAATAAACTCAGTACTGGGGGAAATGTTTCTATGGACTAATAAGAACGCTTTGAAAATAAACATAAATAAAACAAAGGCTGTTATGTTCCGTCCTAAGAATAAAGTTCTCGAATCTATAGAGCCAATTATTCTTGACTCTACCGAAATCGAATTGGTCGACAATTTTAAAACGTTGGGAGTTGTTTTCTCTCAGAATATGTCATGGGACTTACATATTCAGGATTTATGTAGGAAATTGTCAAAAACTATTGGATTAGTTTGCCGCCATCGATATACATTTCCACCATCTGTCAAAATGTTGTTATATAAATCACTGTTTTATTCATACCTAAATTACTGCTCTTTGGTCTGGGGCACAACTACGGCAACGAACCTAGAAAAAATATACTTATTTCAAAAAAGAATGCTACGGATTATTGCAAATACAAGTTATTTATCACACACAGAAAGCTTGTTTAAAAGATATAATGTACTTAGTGTTCATGAGCTTTACAATTATAGACTTTCCTTAAGGCTTAAGGCAGAAGCACAAAATAATACTTCATTCTTGATTGATCTATCTTGTTTGCAGCAACATGTGGCACCATATACGCTTCGAAACTCTGATCCTTGGCAAGTACCTACTTGCCGATTGAATTCCGGGATGGAAATGTTGGCCTACCGTATCCCAAGGCTTCTCAACTTTTTGCATTCATGTGATGTTTGCCTGCATGAAACACCTCTGAAAGGGCTACGTATCACTTTGCTTAATTTATCAACGTAGATATTATCACGCTTTATTGTCAAACCCTAAAAAGTATGCGTTTTTTTCTTGTTTTGTTATTATCTTTTGTATAAACTAAAGTTTCCACTGCTGCTGCAGAATGTACTGGGGCCGAGAGCTCGTCAAGCCGCCTAGTGCGGCTTTTTTTCTCGGCTCCGCCATTACCTGTAATGGAAATAAAGCTATTATTATTATTATTATTATATATAAAAACCAAGGTAAAGATAAGAAGCAGAGGGCTAAAATTTTACTCCAGTTCTGAAACGAGACACAGCGATCACGGAAAGGCCAAATTAGGGGATGGGGGGGGGGGGGGGGGGGGGTGTCCTCATTAAATGCCTAGTACATACAAGGTATACTCGCAAATACGGGCCAACTCGCTTCTGCGAAAAGTACGCATCGCAAAAAAAAAAAAAAAAATTAATGCCCCTACGATAATGTGTACCAACGGCACACACGACCACACACACACACACACACATATATATATATATATATATATATATATATGTTAACGTTTTAGAAAATTAGTTTTTCATTATTTGTTTAGGAATTAACTTTATATTAGGAACTAGCTCAGACGCCCGTCTCCTTCTCGCCTGCCTCCCCCTAGGAAAGAGGGGGGAGGCAGGCGAGAGAAAGAGGAGGAGGGGAAGCGTAGCGGCACCCAGAAGTCAAAGCTCAACCTTATTGACGTGTTCATTCGCATAGCGAGGCGTTTCTTCTCGCCACGGCACGCGCGCGCGCGTCTTTTCCCATTTTTTTTACGAGAGGGGAGGCAGCCGAGGGCTAAACGGGCGAAACGTCTGTGCCGTGGTCTCATGGCCTCCAGGATCGGCTCGCGTCACAAGTGAGCGCGCCGATCTCGGAGGCCGCGGTGGCCTGTACCTAGTTCCGCGTGTCGGCCGCGGGAGGTCAGAACAGCTGCCGCCAAAATAACCAAAACACGCAAAAAAAAAAAAAAAAAAAAAGAATTCGAGAGTGCGTTTAAAATTGAAGGGTTCTTCAAAACGGGGTAAAATGCCCAGGGAGTGTTCTATACCTGCCTAAAAACGGTTGATGGAAAGGTTTTCGTGATGCCTAGCAAGTTTCGAATTGAAACGATAAAGTGAACAAATAAGAAGTTTCTTTCGAAAGAATTAATAAAAACTTAATTTTCCTAACCATTAGTAGTTTTCCTAAATAGGCCATTGGGCACGCACCAACACAGCATCAACCTTTTTCCGTGCGATGCGTAGTCTTCGAAGGACCGATTTGGCCCGTGTTTCCAAAAACAGCCTTTATATAGCTTTATTGTTAATTCTGGAATTAATTAATGTTGTCCAGCTGTAGATGATTTCGGCCGTATTGTACCCCGGATTTATTGCAGGGGTTCCACGTTTGCCAGCTTTGTATTTCGCGATAGTAACTGTCTTTTCAGCTACACTTTTAACTTATTTTTCAAGTTTTGGAAGCGCATGAATAATGTATTAGCAAGAGTGAAATCCGGAATATTTTTCCAGTTTTACTCCACATAGAATTAAGATTTGTGGATGTGTATAGAACTATGAAATATTATTGAAATTAAAACATCTTTCTCTCCGTTCGTTTTAAATATATATAAAGAATACATAAAACCCTCCTCGTCGGGAGATGTTTAGATCAAGAACTATATCCCTAAGGGAGAGAGCGTTAAAACATTTAAAGGGAAAACACGGGAACGGGAGACGGACATGACACAATTTTCACGTTGCGCCCTTCATCGTCCGTGTGCTTAATTTATATTTGCTATTATTCTTGCGTACTATCGCTTTTCATGTGTTTAGAAAACAATCAAGGCATGACTCAACCTCTTCATCCGTCGGAGAAAGGACCAACCAAAATCGGCGTTTGCCACTAAGGCGCTCTATAATTTCCACGAATAAATATTTTTACCCTCTGGTTTCCGTACTTGGATTCCCTGCTGTCAGCCCTCGAAGAAAAGTTCGGGGAAAATAAAACACCCGCGTTCGCTTTGCTGTTGCTGCACCCAAGGTCCCTGAAGCAGCTTTCTGAAGATGATGTCAGGGTCAAACTTTGCCAGCCGGTTGCGGAGCATTTTGATTTTGACAACTTCGAATGCGAAGTTGAACTGTGCCGTAGATCGTGGAGGAATAGCGACTTCGATGAGGACCTCATGAGCCTCCTCACGTTTGCTGAGGGGATTTATCCCGACGAACCGTGCCCTGCAAACGGCAATAACGTTCCCCGCAACGACGTGCTGTCCCGAGCGTTCGTTCAGCACAATGCGACGTGTAAAAACGTGGCTCCGCTCTATGATGTCGGATGACCGACTGTCCGGTCTTTGCATGATATTCCTTCATCGGGAAAAAATCGAAAAGACAGGACAGAGAAAGTTCGCGGAGAGAGTGGTTGAAGAGTTTGCGATGCGTGCGCCTAGACGGACGCTCCTTGTCTTTCGTGATTGAAGTCCTTCAAACAGCCGCGTCCGACTGTGCCGAGGCAAGCTAAGGGAACCCGCGTCGAGGAAATACGGAAAGTTACCATGGCAACTAACCCTCCGATGGTAGCCCGCCCTGCTAGCTTTTCAACAGAGCCAACGCAGCTTTCAGATATCTTCCACAGACCACAACCCGGGAAACGCTTCGAATTAATATAACGAGCGAAGACAATTTTCTGCAGAAAATTAGAGTTGTAAATTTGAACATAGGCCAACTTGGGGTAGCTTTTAAAAACTTGTATAAACGACAAATACTGTTAAATATGGAAATAAAAGGGTATTGTTCATTGCAGTACATATGATGCCAATACTTCCATATAAAATCTTCGTACTTTTTTATCTTTGAGATAATTATAAACTAAGTGAACTATTTTGCTGTTTTGCCGCCATCATGGACTATATTCTTTACTTTTTTCACTGTGTGTATATATCTATAGAGGTGCTTTTTTCTTACGTTGAAATTACTGATGCATTGTACTTTTTAAAGTGATTGTTTAATAAAAAATATCTGCATCTTGCAAGCTGTATTTAGCTTTTTCGTATTTTACTCTTGAACGACCCCCCCCCCCCCCCCCCCGCCTTGGGCGCATATGCCGAAGGGCCGTCAATTTGTTCCCCCTCCTCCCCCCCCCCCCCCCCCCCCCCAAGACAAAACCCTGCCGACGCCCATGTTCGCTGAACGTCTCTCTTCACGGGGTGGATGGGCTCTCAATTGTTTTTAAGGTGTGTTGATTGAGTGGTTTTTGTAGCGTGAGCTACACTGGCCGAGGTTGAGCAGTTTCGCGTGGCTTAAAGGAGCCGTGCTGCGCAAGCGCGAGGAGCAGTGACGTCACACGGCGCACAGCTGGCGCGCCAGAGCCGCCGCGCGCGCCTCGCCGGTCTGCACATGCGCGAGGAGCAGTGACGTCACACGGCGCACAGCTGGAACGCCGGAGCTGCCGCGCGCTCCGACGCCACCGCGCGCGCCTCCCGGTCTGCCCATTCCAGAGTGACGTCATAGCCGCGCCGTCGCGTGCCCAGCTGTGCGCCTCCGTTGCGCAGTAGCTAAGTTTAACGCTGCACCGGAGCCGCTTGATAGCCTCTCATTTTGTGCGCATAAGCTCACGCTACGTATACACCTTCCTAAAAAACGCTCCTAGGCCGCCATGTTGCTGATGTTGATGCGGCTGGTGCGACTCTCGCGCCCTCTATCAGCTAGAAATTTTCTGCTACTCTCTTGGACTGTGTAGACCCGCTCAGCGCGGTTCTCTACCTACGTTTTGGCGGTTTTGCATTCAACGTTTTCTTGCCCCTCTTGAAAGTTTCCACTTAATTTTTTATGCGTGCTGCGTACCCTTTCTGTGTTATCTTCCATTGTGAGAAAAAAGGCTGTTAAGTGCCTGCCATTCAAGTTTTAGAGCGCAGCTCTTAGGCACCCGTTTCCGGCTTGAGCGGCGTCGGCGTCGCCGTAACCCAGGTCACGTGACCCCCCCTAAGGTGACCCCACATCACCCTCAAGGCCACCCAAGGTCACGTGTCCCCCTCCCCCCGAAGTCACGTGACACCCCCAAAGTCACGTGACCCCCTCCCCCCGAGGTCACGTGACCCCCCGGAACATTAAAGAATGAGGAGAGGAGGAGGAGGGGTCTACCCTCCCCTCAGTACCCTTCCCTCAATTTTTTTTTATGCGTGCTGCGTACCCTTTCTGTGTTATCTTCCATTGTGAGAAAAAAAGGCTGGTAAGTGCCTGCCATTCAAGTTTTTCTGCTTTATTGGGCAGGAGATCGAACTATAGGGGGCGCTCTGACCCGTTTGTTTTCCCCACGCTTGGTGTTTACTCAACACAAGGCCTGTGCACATGCCGACAGGCCTTATGGGCATGGCCATGTCATCTTCTACAATAGAGCGCGGGGCGCAGTTTAATAAAAGAAATACTAACAATCGACGAAGCGACGTTAAGTGCCGGATCTATCCTCAGAGAATGCGAGCTTAACCCACTTCGGCTTTTGTGATGAGCTGGGATCGTGCATGCTGCATTGTTCATGCAGGCCGAGTGGAAACAAAAGAGCCCCTCCTCCCCTTCGCCGGAGAACACGAACTCCAGCCGAACGCTGAGGCCGCGTTCGGTTATGTCGGCCGAACGCTGCGTCATTGTATTTGTTGTCCCCATCCGTGTAGTTGTTAGGTTAACCGCTTGGGGCGTCGCGGTCTGTCCTCCTCCCCAATATTGACGGGAAACGAAGGAGGTGAAGAACGTTGAATGACCCTCGACGCGATTTTGCGAAACTCCCCCCTCTTACAGATAATCCGCGTAGAATCCACAGTCGTCTCCAAAAATAGTTGTCCGGGTTGGGGTGGGAAACGGGTCAGTCGCGTTCGTTCCTTTGCCTTGGTGCGGTTGTGAAAAAGGAGGCTCTCTCCAAAACGTGCCCCAAAACAAAGTCATCTCGGATTCCGTCCGATAGTCAAAATGTGACTGTCGTCTACTGTGACTGTGTTATTTGAGATCTTTCTCAAATAAATTCTTTTCGGATAACGCTGCATCGTGTGGTACGTACGATATATTGTTCGAATGTTAACACTTCCTTCAATTGTATGTCCGTCTCTTGTCCATCGGTAAACACGTTATTTGTGGACGTTAAAATGCACGCCTTTCGGCCCTCTTCTGTTGCAATTTATTTTTGACAGCAAAGCGCTTTGTCGTTTCACATGCGGCGAATCCTGCAACGCCGTCAAACCTTACCGTAAGAAAAGAACACAAATAACTAGAACTATACATTCCAGTCGCATTCGTTCTGTCGCGCGCGTACCCAACAAAAATAGATTACAGCTTGTTTTGTTTTTCGCTTTTTTTTTTTTTTTTTTTCAAATGTGATACAATGCTTTCTCAATGTCCCCGGGAAAATACATGTACCATGAAACACAAAATATATTGGGAAAATATGAGAATTTAGCCACCAGCATTTGAAACTGCGCCTACGCAGTTTCAAACGTAGGCCGCGCCAACGCAGGCCGCGCCTATTGAAATCACAGTCCACTCGTTTAGGGTTAGGAGGGATGCCGGTGAGAGTCTAGCCTCAAACTCAGTGACTGGGCTCGAAAACGGTTTGTTGCCTCTGGGGTCGAGTGTTTTTTAGAAAGGTGTATATCCTGGCATAGCCGAGCTAAGCCACCGCAATTTTTAATGATGGCCGGAGTTTTTAGTCAACCCCCCCCCCCCCCCCCCCAAAACCATTAAATACTGCTACCAACTGTATCTTTAAAAACAGCTACCAACCTCTAAGTGGCCAGTATTTCCAGCAAAGTGCAAATCTTTATGGTACACTCCTGCAGTGTCACACAATCTACAATCTCAACTACAGTTCTTAAAATGTTGCCGATTATAGAAATATTTAATTACGAGGTAAGTACTATTGAATACTTTGGAATATACGTTAAAATTAAAGGCGCATTTTCTTATGAACATGAACGTGCATACTTATTAAAGGGGCACTGAAGTCGATTCTGAGTTCATTCTTTTGTGGCGACAACTCGGTCTAGAAGCTCTGCGCATCCCAACAGACCAGAAATCACAATCGTGCGTAGCTTCTTTCCTCGTTAAAAGCGTGTTCAAAAATCGCGACACACCCGTTTTGGGAAGGATTTTCTTCCGAGTGAAGTGGTCGATGAAGCGCGCTTGTCGGCGAGTTGCAAGCGATGGCTTTGCCCGCGGTGAAAAAAAAGGAGTCTTATCCGAATGTGTACTTATCACTCTCTTCGAAACGAGTTATAATAAAATCATTCGGAATCTGCACGTATGTGAGGCTTTCACTGGTCCACACAATGTAGTCCGCAAAAAAAAAAAAAAAAATCACATATTTTTTTGTTGCCCCGAGATGAATAGGCAGTTTTGTAATATAGGATTTTGTATATGTGGGAACTAACACCTTTTAAACAATATAAGATCAAAAACGACCATTTCCAAAAATGACTTCAGTGCCCCTTTAAAAAAAACCTCAAAGCTAATAAAGCAGAATACAAGAGCATTTAGGAACAATCGCTTCTTTTGTGACCATCGCAAATTCATTTGGCATACCAAATAACAAAACATTGGCATTTTTAGCATTTATTTTACAGAGCACAAATGTTGCAAACACTGTCCTCATTTCTGCTTCTTTTTCTTCTTCTGTGGCTTCTCCGGCGTGTCTGTTTCTTGGGGTCGCTTGTTGATGCTGAAAAAATACAAGCCTGTCTTGATTACAGAATACCACCTCAACTCAATTAAGGACAGCAACGAGTTAGGAAAAATATTAGTCGCCCAATTTTGTAGTACTGTACTACATAGAACATACAAGGCAACCTCGTACGAGCTATAGCTTCCGGTTCCTACACTATAGAAACCAATCCTATGAACAGATGTATCACAAACAAGATTAAACATACACACATTAAGTAAAAGAGACCTCTGTTTGCACTTTCTTTATGTAAAATAGTGCATTAACTTTATTCACCTTTTTGTAGTTTTTTCTTCGTGCTGTCGTTTTTTTGAGACATATATTTTCTCACATTTTTATCATGTTTCTGTCGCCAATATAATAGGGAATCCAGGCCTCGTCAAGCTATTTTCCTAACAACTTTCTGTCTGCAGAATTCTACGTAAGTTTCTAGAAAATAAAACTTGATTGATCGATTGATTGATTGGCTTACTGCTAATTTTATATTAATAAATTTGGCAGTTAGTCTGAGAAAAATAATTGGCTTAAAATGTAACGCATATCCTGCCTATTGCTGATCAGAAAATATGGCCCTGCATACTGTTCACCGATCATGCAATGCAGAGTGCTTTTTCCCATCTTGAGTATGGGGATTTCTCCCGTGTTGCACATTCTTCCTGTACTAAACATGAGCCGAGTTTCCTGTGCATGGTTGAGTTGATCTCTTCCAGGGTCACGACATATGGTAGCTTGAGATGCAAATAGACCTAGTTGAAAGTCAGAAGTGCCAATAGTGATCTCCATTTTAGGCCTGGTGGTTACCATGGTAACCGAGCAGCTAGCGGCCCCTGGCCACCTTTATTAGTATGGCTCCTCTTACATCTCCGTCTGCTCACTGAAAGGAGGTAAGAGTTGCTAAAAGTGAGCAAAAGCATCAGGAAAGCTTGGTTGGCACTCTGGTACGGGCATATCTCAAGTTATGGACGAGGCGTCCATAACTTGAGACGAGGCGTCCATAACTTGAGACTTGAGATAACTTGAGACTCACTGTACAACCAACGAACATAGAGACGGACACCAACAATTTGGACTAGGCGCTACTTGAGAAGCGAAAGCAGCAAACTACAGGTACGCAAGCAGCGCCCCAAGATATATAAACGCTACTAGAGCAATCATTGGCCTCGCTCAGCTCTGTCGGTTGCTATGGGAACTAAGCCAGTTTGGCCGGTTGCTACAATACCGCACTATAATTAAAATAAGAACACCGACTTGACATAACAGAAAAAACAATTTCATTAGACATTTCGCCTCCCATGCGGGAGGCATCATCAGCAGTTATACAGCAAATGCAACGTTCAACCTGAAGTCAACGCTATTTATCACGAATGTCCGTGTAGGCTTCATGGAGAAGGCCGCGGTTTTTGTTGCACACGGATGTGTCCCTGCGAACAAACCACGATTCTAGGAGCTTTCTAGGCCCCCATCTGTCCTCCCTCGCCAAGGTCGTCGTGGCCGGAAAGTCGAAGGAATGCCCCATTGTCCACGCATGGTCCACCAGTTCAGTCTTCAGTCGCGTCGCGTGGGATGCGTACGTGACGTCACGCTTGTGTTCTTTGAGTCTGGTATATCTCCTCCATCCGGTTTCACCAATGTAGGACGCTGGGCAGTCACTGCAGGGGATCTTGTAGATAACGCCTCTTTGGACGTTCGCCGGGGTTGGGTCCTTTGGTTTGGAAACGGAATTTCCAATAGTTCTGTATGGCCTGAAAACAGTTTGAATGCCAAGGGGCCTCAAAGCGCGACTAAGAGGTTCGGAGACTCCTTCGACATAGGGGATGCACACTACATTCTTATCTCTTTCCCTTTCGCACGGTTGCACATTTTGTTTCATTTTGTTTTTGACTTCGTCAACAAAACGCTTTGAGTAGTGACGTTTCACCAAAGCTTCCTGTAAATGAGTCATCTCATTTGCGCCATGGAGCTCATTAGATAACACGGTATTTGATCTCTGTACAAACGATCGCACTACTGATTTCTTGTGTTGCACTGGGTGATGGGACAAAAAATCCAAAAAATTATCTGTTTCACATGGTTTGCGGTATACACCCGTTTCAATCCTGTGGTTCGGTTCACCTGTACTCATTACAAAGAGGCGTTGTAAGGTTCCGGAACCTTTTTATTTGTTGTCTTACTTCGTCTGGAGGCCCTGCACGAACGATTTTGGGGGAGACGTGTGGGATTCACTAGGGGATGTTTACGACCTTTGGAAGGGAGTAGTTGTGCGTGGGACGAGGAGCCCCCTTTGTGGCGCCGGTGTCCCGTTACTAGGGAACAGGCCCCGGCATGTTCGCCCCGCTCGGCTGCCTGCAGTTGGGGAGGCTCCGCAGTTAAGTGTTTTTCTCTGGTGGTCGACCAGTGCCACCGCTTGGGGTTGCTTGGAAAGTCGTTCGTCGCTTCCCATTGACAAGTGCCAGTCGCTTTCCTGGAAATGTCTCGGGCGCTGTGCTTCGTCTGTCGGCACCTGTCTCTCCAGCCGGTGTTCGGAGTGCCAGGGGTGATTTGTCGTGTCTGGGGGCCAGACTCGTCTGCGCCTCCTACGTCTGACCCTGGGCTCGGAGCGCCGGATGAGAATGTTGACCTCCATGGGAAAATGGGAAAGAGGGACAGGCTCCTCTCGATAAGAGCACAGGCGAGACAAAGCAGGGCGTCTTCGGTTCGGTACCTTTGGAGAGAAAGGAGCCGCTCTCTAACGGTGGCCAAGTCCGGGGCTCGGGTTGTCGATATTTGTATTTCTGAATCCCGTATGTTAAATTGTCTTATATTAAACTGTTGCAAAGAAGCATTTGCGTAAACAGTTGTCTGGCCCAAACTGCTACACCACCGCCACCGTCCAACGCAAGCCATCCTCCTCCACACCATCGAGGAGGAACCACCTACCAAGAACCTTACTGGCGTTATCTACAAGATCCCCTGCAGTGACTGCCCAGCGTCCTACATTGGTGAAACCGGACGGAGGAGATATACCAGACTCAAAGAACACAAGCGTGACGTCACGTGCACATCCCACGCGACGCGACTGAAGACTGAACTGGTGGACCATGCGTGGACAATGGGGCATTCCTTCGACTTTCCGGCCACGACGACCTTGGCGAGGGAGGACAGATGGGGGCCTAGAAAGCTCCTAGAATCGTGGTTTGTTCGCAGGGGCACATCCGTGTGCAACAAAAACCGCGGCCCTCTCCACGAAGCCTACACGGATATTCGTGATTAATAGCGTTAACTTCAGGTTGAACCCTGCGTTTGCTGTGCAACTACTGATGATGCCTCCCGCATGGGAGGCGAAACGTCTAATGAAATTGTTTTTTCTGTTATGTCAAGTCGGTGTTCTTATTTTAATTATGACGTCTCCCGGCTTTTGGAGTATTTTTGCAAATACCGCACTAGACCAATGGCGGCGAGAGGCAGCGCGGGGAAAAGCATAGCGCTGCTCTGGCAGCTAAAGCTTACATATACAGAGGCTCTCGTTCCTCCCAGGCACATGATCTAGTCAGTGTTGCTCATGTTTCGTCTTACAGAACGCAATGCTAATCTAGTTGAGTGGTACGAATGAAACGGCAGAACGTGCCGTTTCATTCATGCGCCACCTGGAGGCTCCTGGCAAGGGATAAAACTGAAGTAGAAAGTAGGCTCTGCGAGTGCGTGTCCGACGTGTCTGACCCTCGCTCGGGCGCAGCCCAAGCTTCGACGCTGCGCCGGCCATGCACGGGTGCTTTCATAGCAGCCATTGTCCTACAAAGGCAGAACACAAAACGGGGAGGACTGAAGCTCCTTTCTGCATTCTGCCTTCCTCGTGCGGCACATGGTATCGGCGACGGCCGCGACAAAAGTATACACTGCTTCATTGGGAGTGAGCGAAGCAGAAGCTAAAAGATAGAGCATTACATTATCAGGGCGTCCACCAAATTTTTTTTTCTTCAAATACCCTGATTTTTTATGTTTTCTCTGACTCGTTTATTTAAATTCCCTAACCCACACCCAGAAACGACTACTGACACCAAAACGCAACACAATATAGATAGAGACTATTCACAATGTAAAATATTTTATTTAAGTTAGATAAAGCAACTACCTCACTCTTGAAGATGTTTAGAATACAGCATTGACCAGGGCTAACTGTTTCAGGGAGTCAATTTCTTTGTCAAAACGAGAAGTATGCAACTGTGCTTCGTTTATGACCCTCTGCTTCCACCTTCTTCTTTTCAGCTTCTGATGCATCCAATCTCTCCTGCCTCTTTCTCTGTAGCCCCTCCTTCCATTGGGCATTGGCACCACAAACCATCTGCTCCATCCTGTTCGTAAGATCAACTCTGGCCACCCCTTCCATTGCTGAGACTTTATCATACACCACTCTTTGTGCTATCAGTAACACTTCCTTGAGGTTTTCGATAAGGCACTCTTTGTTCACGGAGAACCTTCGTTCCACAGCTGCGCTGCCATGAGACAAGCAGAGAATTAGCTTGAGAAACAAAAATAGCTCTTTGTGAACACAACTCAAACCAGCGTGCGTCCAGCCTCTGCTCTTTCCTGTCAAAGTCCTTCAACGCTGCCTGTACAGAGCTGAGTGAGCATATACCTAGATACATAGGAACGGTGCGTCCGCTCTGCTTCAAAGCCAGCCATCCACTGATGCTCCGTTTGCACCTCCAGTGCAATGCACAGTTGTTTCTCACCAACCTCCGGAGACAACGCACTAGCCGGATCCAAGCAGCTTGCACCTCTAGTCAACTTGTAATTCATAGGTGACCTTTCCATCACTTTTTGTGAACACCTCTCCACAAAGGAAATCCAGTCTTTTTTGAAGCTGAGCACAGTCAATTGCAATGGTTTCTGGATCTCGCGAAGCTCATTCTTAGCAGCAAACCCAATGTCGTTGCAGCAGCTGCACAGCATTGTCAGGCCTCTCCAAGTAAATTCTAAGCAGCTTGGAAGATGCGTTGGCAGCTTGTAAAATATCTTTCCTGATGATTCTAGCCAGCAGTGACCGTAAGAGGTGATCCAATGCAGGGGCAAGGAAGGGAAGCATGGGCTTGTCTGTCTGGAATTCAGCCAGAAATTGAGAGCGTAAAGGCTAATTTCACTGGCAGCATCTGCTCACCTCCTGTCTTTTCAACAGTGCTGCAGCTTCCTTTGAGCATTCCACAAACTTAACCAAGTTTGGAATAACATCAAGCGTTCTCGAGATCACCTTGCTATTCTCAAACCACGTTGCTCAGTTGAACTTCAACGGAAACAAAGCACTTCCCGTGAAGTGGACGTAGTGTGCACGACATGCTGGCCCACAATTGAACAGGTTATAGCTCCCACGAAGAAACACTACCAGATCCCAGTGCGTCGCAGCGTGACCTGCCTTGAATGCACCACTGATGACGTGGAGTCCACAGCTTCCAATGTCCAGGATCTAGTTATTGGCGTTGGAGGTGCTGAGTTCTTCTTTGAGAGACCTTAAAAACTTCAAATTTACGTCGGGTCCATCCACTGACACTCGTAGTACCTTTGTCTGATTAATGACTTCTGTGCCTCCCCTGAAAGCAGATGTGAGGTCTGCTGCGCAGGTGTGCCCCAGGAAACACAAGGTTAGCTAGCACATTTTTACAGTGGCGTCAGTTCGGTCCCAGTAACTTATCAATACATTCATTTGTTCTCTCAAGCTACTTTGTTTAGTGACTCATCAAAAGCAACCACCAGGTAGGGCACGCTAGAGAGGCTGGCTAGCAACTTCTCTTGAAAGTATGAACCGATACCATGACCTATGGTCAGGGATGGGCAGTATTTCAAATACAAGTATTTGAAATACGTATTTAAAATACTTTGTGTATTTTGCATTTGTATTCAATTACAAATTGGGTAATGTATTTGACGTGTGTATTTAAATACTAAAACGTGGGTATTTCAAATACAATTGTAATTGAATACAATTTTGTGGGCGAAAATACATTCTCAAATTTATTGTCACTGTCCAGAGCAGGAAGAAAACTTTGTTCTGCACCGAATGTAGTGTATCTCAATCAGACACAAGCGTTTAGTGACTTTGTGATTACGGTGCTAGTTTAGGGCAAGAATAGTGACGAAATCGACGTTCACAGGCAGACTGGCTAAATAAGTGCCTGTGACAACTTGTGATGTTTTCCAGCCTGATTTCCATCCATATTTTTGCCTGGAACTTCTAAGTGCGCGGGTCGTCCAGATTTTTGTAACTGGTGCGAGTTCCAACAATAAAAAAATCTCTAGCTAGTGCTGCGCGTCTTGGTCGTCTCGGTTCTTTGTTGGTCTATACCAAAATGTAATCGACAAAAAAAGCTGCTTGAAGCTCTGTACTTTTTTTCACCTATTATGTCCAAGCTGATTACATTTGTTTTTTGTGATTATATTTCTATTGCGGTACTAGAGCCTCGCACACTAACTCCCGAGTGTGCGATGCAAAATTGAAATGAGATACCCAGAAACCCGTTGCAGGTGCCCTGAAGCCGCTGACGCAAATTTTGAGGAATGTATTTGGAAAAGTATTTGGAGGAGACCAAATACATTTGGTTGTATTTGTATCTCGTATTTAAATGCTTTTTTGGAAATGTAATTAGATTTATAATTAAATACTTTTTTGACGAAGTATTTTGTATTTGTATTTCGATACATATTTGCATGTATTTTGCCCATCCCTGCATATGGTGTATTCAACTTTGGCTTTTCCAAGCTGCATTTTTCTGGCGGTCTCGCACGTGGGGAACATCAACGGAAACAGCAACGCAGACGCTGAACGGAAAGATCCATGAGTCATTATAGTGTTCAAGTACCACATGATCTCGGCCTTTGTGACTTCCTTCTTAAATAAAAAAGCCACCCACTGACTAATTCACGGGGGGGCTAAAAGCTCCTGTGGCGGTGCTTGGCTGCATTGCTGGAGCGCTACAAGCACTAGCGTTACCTCTGTAAAAAAAGGCCCGTTGCTGTCGGGGAAGGCAAGTCCACATTTGTCGCAGTCTCGAAAAATGATACGATTGGGGCCTGGGAAGCGTTCTGCAGAGATTTCATAGCAGCTTGATGTTTCTTACCCTCGACATGACTAGTAATCACCCTTTTTCCAATGTTGCTCAGGGAGAACTTCTGGCAGCACATTGTGCAATGCAGTGAGCACTATTTGGGTCATTTGGAATGGGCCGAATCCAACTTGCATTCGTGGATATGTGCACATTTGTCCAGTCGAGGTTGAAGGAGCACTACTTCGACAGCGACGGAGTAACTTTCGTATATCTCCACTTCAGGAAAATAATGCAATAGAAAATCCAACCTGAAGCCACAAATGCACGTGGCAGAGCTCGCAAAGTGCAGGCGTCCAGTTGCGTTTATGGAGAAGCGCGAAAACACCATATCTGACGAAGTAATAGATCACTAGGCGTGCGCCTCTCAGAGGGTAGATGAATAACGGCTGTTTTCTTTTAAATAAGTGGTGACTCGCGCAGCCTAGTATCGGTTAGAGTAACTGTTTCTCCTGCATCACGATAAAGCTAGAGCGTAGTAGAGCAACAGCACCTAACTAGAGTCACGAACTAAGCAAAGTGCCCGCTGCTAATCCGCTTTACTAGTAACTCTTTAGTCGCCATACTTTTGTGCTACTACTCTAAAGTAGTTTATTCAGTAGCTCGAGAGTGTACTAGAAGAACGACGAGCCGCCAGCTTCGCACATGCTCTTGTGTGAAGCGCAGCGCGTGGAAAGTTGGCGTGACGGCGCTGCGGCCGTAACCGCCCGTCAGCTTGGGCAGGTCGCGTTGTCCCTAGGGTGCCTTCATGAGTTGCACCTGGTTAACAGCATTAGCAGCATCCTCCAGCGTTCGCACCGCGGCTGGCTCACGGCACGTGCAGCTGCGTGTAGCGGCGTTCGTAAGCATTTGCAACAGCCGCGCTCCGCGTCGCTGTATCGCATCCTAAGCTAGCTCGATTGCAGCGCTGCCACACCAACCTTAGACACTCGGCATTCGGCACTTCAGCCGGACCCAGCAGCTTGTTTCACTCAGACGTTTTTAGTCCAATCTAACAACGCACAAACAATGCGCAGACGTCGCGCCACTGCACCCGACTGCGCTAGTCGCTAGAACTGCCCATGCCTGCCGCTTCTAGCACAAGCAGGCGAGCATAGAATAAATTCCCTGACTCGGTAATCTTTTTTGGAAATCTCCCTGACAGTTCCCTGACTTTTCCAAGTGACTGGGAGTGTAGTACACATTCTTCTTCCCATGAGAAGTTCTGCCATGAGAAGTTCTGTAACAACTCTTTTAAGCTGAAACGAAGTATAACTAGGGATGTTGCATACCTGCCCAGGTTAAAGTTTGACGAAGCTGAACTTTCTCAAACATTGATGTTCGACAAGGGTTTGACGACCTTCGCGCACATGTGCGAAAATTAGAACACCAATTGACTCCACCTGGCGGAGGTGGGGTGCAATATTTGTTGGGTGTATTGGCATCACTGGTTCACATTACCAACTAATGAAAGCATTAAAAGTGTATATTTACGCTTTTTTATGGTGAAAACATTGGTAACCATTCTATAAAATATAAGATAAATTACTTTCTAAACTATTTGTTTGCCAAAATTTGAAATATTTGTGTAGAAACCAGGCAACACTTTCCTCAAGTTGAACTTCTTTTGCTTACATTTAAGTACCTTCACACCAGTGATGGGGCTGAGCAGACTACTTCAGTAAAGAAGGGAGTGAAAGAGGAAGGAAAATGTGGGAGGGAAGAATGCAGGGAAAATCAGCTCCAAGAATATACAGGTCACAAAAACAGGACGTGAGAAAGGAAAATATGTCTGAGAATTCACCGGGGAGTTCTTTGCTGTTTGAGGCGAGAACGGGAGTTTTGAGGAGGGGGACGTGCAAGGCTAAATTCCAGGAGTCGGACATATGATGTGCCGCCTGTCATAATGAGAGCGAGACACTAGAGCACCGGTTTTGAAGTGCAAGGAGCTTCGCCCTGCCCTCCCTGAAGGGGTAAGGGATTGGGCCGGGGCTCTGGGTTTTGCTGGCGACGATGGAAGGACGGAAGAGAAAAGGATTCAGTCACAAAGCGGCGATTAGAAGATTGGCGGAAATTATTGAGGGAAAATTTATTCATGCACAACTAACTAGCACAGCTGGGGACAGGCAAAACGGAGGAAAGTTGGGACTCCCTTCCGCGTGGCTCCAGCCCCAAGATTTAATCCTGTCTCTCAGTGGGTCTTGTGCTCGGGGTAAGGCTGACAAGGTTTGACCAGAGGAAAATCGGCGACTCCCTCGCTTTAGGAAAGAGTTGGTCCACGTGAGTTGGTCCACGTGAGTTGGTCCACGTGAGTTGGTCCCGCGTGTATAATGCATCCTGAAGTATGATTCTGCTGCATTCGCGATCTGCAGGACTTCTGATGTTTTTAGTTTTTTTGCCGATCCCCCGAAGGTCGTCTAGGTGATATCCCACACTGCCTGGTGCTAGTTAGGGGGAGAAAATTGGTCTTAGAAGGGTGGGAGGAACCCTATGCTGGTCCTTTTAGACTTAGGCTAGGTGGTGCAAGCTACCACCCGCTACAAAGGGTTTAGCCATTAACATCCATCCATACATCCAGCTTCTAACTTCAGTGAAAGGTCGAAGGGGGTTCGACGTCAAAATCGAAGTTCGACGAAAGTTTGCAACAGCCCCAAGTATAAGCATGGCAGCGACCTTCGACTTCGGATTCAGACTCACCGGCGTTCCCTTTGGGCCGGAAGTTCCGATGTCAATGTTGCCAACAAAAACTGCGAGACAGCTAATTATGACGATGCTCGTTTCTAATTTCAGTTTGGGTGCACCTTGGCGCAATATCGTTTTTACTTATACCGTAAAGTTCCGAGAGAACGCCCGCCCCCGAGAGAGCCCCCCTCCCGTATTTCTGGCTAAATAACTGCAACATAAAAATTCCGAAACCTCGCCCACCCCTCGACGTCACACAATGTGCGACGGAAACCACATCAACTGCACAATATGCTGCACCGGCACGTCTGACAAGCGTGTTCATAGCGGGTTCCCACATTTTTGTCCACGATCTACGCGCGCGATATCGGCTCCTGTAACACGAGTTGCTCCTGTGTGTATGTTGCACCGTGAAAGGCAAATCTGCTGCGTCTGCAATATGTGATATCCGTTCCCGTGACATAAAGTTTATAGCTGATTCACGCGTTTTTGTCCGTGATCTGCGCGCGCGATGTCGGTTCCCGTGCCAGAAAAGTTTGTAGCGAGTTCCCGAGTGTTTATAGCACCATACAACTTGAACCTGCTGGATCCGTGATTTGCGGTATTCATTCCCGTGAGATGCGAGTTCTCGGCGGGTTTATGCGGGTCCTTTGCACCGTGAAACACGAATGTGCTGCGTTTGCAACCTGTGGTATCCTTTCCCATGATACGGAAGTTCATAGCGAATTCCCGCGTGTTTATTGCATCGTAAAACGCAAATTTGCAGTGTCCACAATCTGCAGTATCAGTTCCCGTGCCACGTGGTATGGCCGGTGCCAGGGTGTTTATCATTTATTTTTGATAATGTTTTGCTGTCGCATCCCCAAAGATAGCCCACCCCATGTTTTTCACTGTTTACCTCTTCATTTTGGGTGGGTGTTCTTTTGGAACTTTACGGTACTTTTGTATCAGTGTGGCGTATGAAAAGTCATTAGGCGCACAATGGCACAACTGGCGCAGCAGTTCTATCCCCGATATCAAGATGTCATTCATTTGACAAAGTTCTTTGACTAAAAGAATCTGCACTCGTGACAAGTAGGGCAGATCGCACCTCTCATAAGTATCGTCAGCGCACTGATGCCGCGCATCACTAAAGTCGCAGAGCCATAGCCACGTGTTCCGTATTTGTTTTCAAGGGATGCCATCTTCTTTTCCACAGCGCTGACAAACGTGAGCTGCGCATCGATTGCATCAGAACCACTGCCGTTACTGCGGTTAGGCTTAGGATTAAACGTTCCCCCGCCGATGTTCTCCGCTCGCGTTCGGGCCTCTTTTCTTCAAACTTGCGCTTGCTTCGGTAGTTCCAAAAGCAAAAATCACTCTTTTTAGTGCTCTCTATCGCAAGTCGAAATGGAGAAACATAGAAAGTGAGAGAAACAGAAGTGGTGCTGTCCCAAGCGACAGCCTCTGGAAGACAGTCAGCATTTGCGTAGACTCGACTTTTCGAGCCGCCGCGAGCCAGTCAGATATCCTTTTCCTTAACTTCTCGTTCGAATATTGTTTCGATTTTCTTACTCGTAAGAGTAGGATGTCCGAGGATAATGAAGCGAGCAATAACAAAACATCGACCAGTCCAAAAATGAACTCGGTTTTTTAACCCGGATCTCCCTTTAGGAAAGACTAGCGTTGTGGGGGACGGAAGAGCTTTTCAACGCACCTCTTGATGCTGACAAGCTGCTTGCCGGGCTGCTGAAGCGCGTCCTTCCACTCGGAGTCCGAGCCTTTGATGGAGTACTGGCTCAGGTCCATCTGCTGAAGTTTCTTCAGCTCCTTCTTCTGACGGGCCTCGATCTCCCGCGCTGCACCACTCTGCACGCACCCAGACTCCCATTACCACCTCCCGGAAAATGCGGGCAGTCGAGAGCGCATGCATCATGCGGGTTTCGCAAGCAGGCGACTCTTGCCGGTGCAGTTTTGGGGGTGCGAGGATTACGCGAGGAAATTGAAAATCCAATTTTTGGTGGCTCACATTAGGGGTGCGAGGATTACGTGAGTGTGAGGATTATGCGAGTAAATACGGTATTCTTCCTTCCACACAACGGCCGATCTCCAAATGCAGGGGGAACATGACGAGAGCAGAAAGAAAAAAGGGGGGATGTGAAAGGCATAGATAAAGAATATAACACTTGCATCACAATTTCCACCATAAAAAGCACAATCTTAAAAAACCCCCAATATGGTGGTTCTGTCAAATAGTATCTCACAGTTGCACTAATTTTCGTGACATCAGGAATGCACAAAACAAGCGTTAGTGCGCCGTAAACTTGTTACCAAAAGAAAATGAGATGTTTACAATTCCCTGTAATGCCGAATTAGAGCACAGCTCTTGAGGAAGAGGAGAGGAGGGAGTGGACAGGAGGGTATGACCCTCATCCCCCTTCCTACTCTCTCCTCCTTCTCCTCTTCCTCCTCTCATTTCTCCTCTTTCCTTCCTCCTCCCCCCTCGTGACGTCACTCGTGAAAGTCACGTGAAGGTCGTGACCTTCACAAGTGACCTTCGTGACGTCACAAGCGCATTGCATTATGGGAAATGTCCCATAAGGCAATGTGCACTTACGCCAACAGCAACGGTGACGGCAACACCGCTCAAGCTAGAAGTGGGCACCTAAGAGCTGCGCTCTAAAAGAAAATAGTTACTTAAAAAGACATTGTATCACAGGTCACATGCGCAAACTCCTTTGGTGCTTCAAATGTGGAAATGGTAAAACAATAGTTCATTCTTTGTCTAGTACGTCTTTCACCTTCACCCCCTGGGCGGTCCCTCACCAGTTCGTCGCCAAGGGACTGCACGACGGGCTGGAGGGGCAGCAAAGCGGGCGAGGGACGGGGCAGTGCCGCGTCCAGGGACTTCTCCAGCAGGGCCCCGAGGAAAGTGGCACACTTGCGCACCGTGCGGTTGAACAGGCCCAGCAGTTGGCTGGTCGGGAGGTCCAGCTCCCGGGACAGCTCGTCCACCGTGCGGTGCTGCAGCCCCAGGCCCAGCAGTATCGCCTGCGGGGAGCTCCGCCTCATCAGGGGGAGAGTGCATGCGGCCTAGAGCACCAGACCCGCTCCCCCCAAACGTTGCCGCCGGTTCCGCGTACCAAACTCACAATATCCGCAAACTCACCAACTTGGCGAGTCATCATTTCACAACTCACTGAACTCACAAACTCTTTTGGGGAACTCTAAAAACTCACGGACTGCACGGCAGACAGGTGGACATCCCCAAGGGCCTTGAGGAAGTGCATGCGTGCCAGGGCCGGCAGCAGATCCGTCACCAGGTGGTGGTCCACCAGGTTGCGAGCATACAGCTCCAGGCGCCGCAGGTCGTACGCCGTGAACTCCCGCTCCACTTCCGCCAAGGAGGGCACTGCCGAGTTCATTTCAAAAAGGATGAGTGCGCATTCCAAACTTTTCTGCGTACAAACCAGCATTTACCCATTGTGTACCAATGCGTTGTGGGCACTTAAACCGTTCAACAAAGAGTGCGAAGAGAGAAAATGACGAGGCTACCTCTGGGGTGGACGGAGTCCTCGAGGGGGTTGCGTAGCACGCTCAGGGCAGTGGCCGGCTTCAGGACCCGGAACTGGTAGCCCAGCAGGGACAGGAAGCGGCGCCGGAAGTCTGCCCACAGCTGGGGCAGCCACTGCGCCCCCTCCTGCAGGCACCGCAGCATGATGGTCGAGTGCTCTCCGGTCAGCTCGCTCTGCAAAGGGACACCGGGCACGCTTTTTAAACCCCACCCGTTTTTCACCAAAGTAGAGAATAGTTCCTCATTATAACAAAATCTCCTTAATATAATTACCGCTCTATTCGAAGTTCAACTCGATCCCGACCGAAATGCAAGCATTTTGAACCAGGATTATTCTAAGTAAATCGGCGGCCAACCAGGTTCATACAGAGACTGAGGTGCTGATAGCACGTGAGCCTACAGCACATGGAAACCCTCCTGTCCCCTCCACCTCCCCTACCGAAGCAAACAGAAAACAGGGCAAACAGGTGACAGGGGGCACAGCACCACCAGGGAGTGGTGCTGGAGATTAGCGTGCCTACATTTCAGAGTGTTTCCAACTGCTCCATCACAGTCACGGGATTAATGGGCCGCGTTTGCAACACGAGCTGAAGGGAGATGCGGTGCTCGTTCGCAAGCGTCTTCGCCCGCTTCTGTCCTCGCCACGCGACTACTCGACGCATACACGCTTGCAACCGATCTAGCAAAGAGGTGTCCGCCTAAATTGCAAACGCTCCATGGTTTAAGTTGCTACCACTCTTAAATCTAGGCTCCCTACCAGGGAGCAGTTTCATTCCAGCTCTACATTCTGAGGCTACACACGGTGCCCGCGGCGGAACTCTCGTTGGAATTGGCTCCAGAAATTGAAGGAGCCCGGAGATCATACCTTCGGGAGCCCGCGATACGCATGCCTACAGATGCAGCATAGACATGTAGTATTGCCGCGTGTATGATCTAGAAGATACGTGTAGTTTCGGCCAAAGGAAGGCGGACGAGCAAACGACCCGAGCCAGCCGGTAGCAAAAACGCAGTAGACGTATTCCGTGGTTTTCTGCCTGTTCGACTCAAGCAGTACAATCTTTTATTGGCATCAGACGTCAGCGTTCCAGCAAACAAACAAAACATACAAGAGTTGGCAAGGTTGCCGACGCGTTACAACATCTCTCCCCCCTTGCAAGAAGTTAACTTATGCAATGTCTAACTTCTACGAAATATCTAACTTCTACGCACTTCCACTTTAATCAAAAGAATGTCTATTTCTTGTAGTACTTTTGAAGCCATGCTGGTGGTCGCCGCTCTTGAGTCAACCTCCTCGGTAGCGGCCGGCTTTGATCTTTCCCCGGCACTCGCTCCTCTGCAGGCTCTCCTCCGCTATCCAGGGGTGTCTCAAGCTGCTCCACGTCCTCGCCTTCATCTGAAACTTCGGAAGCACTAAAATCTCTCAATACTCTTGTCGAGGGAGATGACATGGGCTTGGCTGGACTCGGCGTATCACCTGCAGGCATCTGCGGTACACTTGACAACTTTGAAGCGTTCCACGTGTGGTGATCTTCAAGAATAAAAGAACTTGGACCCTTCTGTCCCACAATTTTCAGTGGCTTACTGTAGGACAGGTCACCTTTCTTGGTGATAGTCGGTTTCTTCACCCTCACAAAGTCGCCTGGACGAAACTTTGGAGTCTTCACACCTCTTTCAATCCATAGACTCCTTGCTGTATTTCTGCTTAGTCTTCACTCGCTCCCGTAGTTTGGCCATCTCTGAACTGGGGTCACCAAAGAATCTTGGGCTAGGCCACCCAACGATGTCCAGCATGGTCCGAGGGGCACGACCGTGCAGCAATACAGCCGGTGGCATACCTGTCGTTGCCTGGGGGGTACTCCGATAAACAGCAAGGTACTCCAGTACTGCAGTTTCTAGAGGACGTTGCTCCAATGATGCCAGCTGAACGAAGTCCTTCAGCACCCTATTGAAGTGCTCTATTTGCCCGACGTCAGTTGTGGTCCATGGTTGTTCACAAGTTCGTCGGGATATCCTTCACGGTCGAAGACCGCTGTCAGGAACTTCATTGCCGTTTCCGATGTCACGTTCGACGCGAAAAAGACCTCTGGCCACTTTGAGTAAAAGTCTATTAATGTTATTGCAAACTTACAACTCTTCTTGGCCCTTCCAAAGGGCCCGACGATATCCACTGCCAGCTTTTGCCAAGGCCATGGAATTGGCTGCAGGGGTGCCACTGCAAATTTGGCAGATTTGTCGGCTGACTGACAAATACTGCAACAGTTGATTACTTGCTCCACTTGCTTATCAAGTCCCGGCCACCAATACAGGCTACGAAGTCTGTGTTTGGTACGAACAATGCCAGGATGGCCTTCATGCGCAGCTTCCAGTAGCATAAAGGTCAGTGAGACCGGAATTGCCAAGCGCTCGTCCCGCAGCAGGAGATCATCCATGACCGCGAGTTCCTCCCGGACATGGTAGAAGGGCAGAAGCTCAGAGCTGAGGTTGCGTTTCGAAGGCCACTGTGTTTTGACGAAGGACATTACCAGTTGAAGCATGAAGTCTGACTTGACCACTTCCTGTAGTTGCTGTTTCGTCGCGCAAGAGGATACCAGAGACACAATCTCTTCTTCCTGTTCTTGAGGTCCCGGTAAAGGTAGCCGCGAAAGTGCGTCCGCTACCTCGTTGTCACTGCTGCGATGGTACAGCACGTCGAAGTTGTAATAAAGCAGGCGAGCTGACCATCTTGCAATGCGTGTCGACCGGCGACCCGTTCCTCTTGACGACAGTAGGGTGACCAGGGCCTGGTGATCCGTACGAAGCTCAAATTTCCGTCCCTACAGGAAAACGTGCCAATACTCGCATGCCCAGACGCACGCCAGCGCTTCCTTCTCCCCAACCGAATAATTACGTTCGGCTTGAGTTAGCGTTCGGGATTCAAAGGCAACGGTGCGGAACTTGCCTTGAAATTTCTGTTGCAACACGGCTCCCAGTCCGTGCTCGGAGGCATCCGTGGTCACTACCACGGGAAGTGAGGAGCCGAACATATGTATGTGTTATGATGTGACTCAGTGTGCGAAGAAGTGCAAGTCGACCATGGATCGGCTCAGAGGGACAAGGAAGATGACGAAGAAGAGATGAGATTGGTAGTGCGTGCACGGAGAGCGTGCAGAGGACTGGCCGGGAGAACATGCTGGGGTCGGAACGACACCATCGGCCAGGGCAATCGGCAGCCTCTTACTGTCTGACCGGCAGCCTGTTTCAGCGAAAGCAGCGCATAGAAACCTATGCTGCCCGGCTTCCTACGGCGTGAGCACTTGGTGCAGTGACTCTTGGGTCATCGACGGAAGCCAACCGTTCCCGCTCCTGACTGCCTGCCACAACCGTGGGCCGACAACGACAGCTCCAGACACAAGACCCGCTGCTGCGCATGGTGATTCAAAGACATGGTTACTGTTGCGTTTTCCTTCCTTCCATTTTTTTAACTAAGTTTTCTTTTTAGAGCGCAGCTCTTAGGGGCCCGTTCCCAGCTTGAGCGGCGTCGCCGTCGGCGTAACCAAGGTCATTCCAAGGTCACTTGACCCCCAAGGTCATCCCAAGGTCACGTGACCCCAAGGTCATGTGACCCCTCCCCAAGGGTCATCGGGGGTCACATACTCCCCAAGGTCACCCCAAGGTCACGTGACCCCTTCCCCAGGGTCACGTGACACCCCAAGTCACGTGACCCCCGGGGTCACGTGACCCCCGATGACGTCATCAGTGACGTCACTGATAACGTCACCGGCATCCGCATCGTCATCGTCACTGATGACGTCACCGGCATCCGCATCGTCATTGTCATCATCACTGATGACGTCATCAGTGACGTCACTGATGACGTCACCGGCATCCGCATCGCCATCGTCATCATCACTGATGACGTCACCGGCATCCGCATCGTCATCATCGCTAATGACGTCACTGATGACGTCACCAGCATCCGCATCGTCATCGTCATCATTACTGATGACGTCACCGGCATCGTCATTGTCATCATTACTGATGACGTCATCAGTGACGCCACTGATGACGTCACCGGCATCCGCATCGTCATCATCACTGAAGACGTCACCGGCATCCGCATCGTCATCGTCATCATCGCTGATGACGTCATCAGTGACGTCACTGATGACGTCACCGGCATCCGCATCGTCATCATCACTGATGACGTTATCAGTGACGTCACTGATGACGTCACCGGCATCCGCATCGTCATCATCGCTGATGACGTCATCAGTGACGTCACTGATGACGTCACCGGCATCCGCATCGTCATCGTCATCATCACTGATGACGTCACCGGCATCCGCATCGTCATTGTCATCATCACTGATGACGTCATCGGTATCCGCATCGTCATCGTCATGTGACCCCCCTAGGTCACGTGACCCCCACCCAAGGTCACTTGACCCCCCCCCCCCAGTACCCTTCCCTCCTCCTCCTCAAGAGCTGCGCTCTAATTCGGCGTTACAGGGAGTTGTAAACGGCTTTCACTTTTTTTTCTTTTAGTATAAGCATATGAACTCTGATTTCTTTTGTAGATACATGTTTTAAGAAAAACGAAGGACATTGTATCTTGTCAATTACATACCCCAAAGAACCTCGCAACAGTATGGCTCTGCAGGTGGAAAGAAGTAGCTTCACCTGACGAAAGCTCTGCGCCGCCTCTTCATCCCAAGAAAAATCGACACCCTGCCGCAGCAGCTTGCACAGAGGCTCCACAATGTCCGCAGAGTGGGGCAGGAATTCGGCATAATAGCCAACGAGTCCGAGGAATGAACGTAACTCGGTGACATCGTTAGGCCGCGGTGCATTGACGATGGCGTTGACCTTCGACTGGAGAGGTGCCAATCCCCTGTGACTGACGACATGTCCCAGGAACGTAAGCTCCCAGACATTGAAGACGCACTTGTTGTTAAGGCGCAGTCCTGCAGCAGCGATGTGGCTTAGGACCTCTTGAAGATTCGAGGTGTGCTCTACCTCTGACTTCCCGTAGACGATGACATCATCGATGTAGCAGAGTACTCCCTTGCATCCATTTAGTAGCGCTGTCATCATCTTCTGGAACGTAGCAGGAGCAGATGTGAGGCCAAAACACACCCGCCGAAAACGAAAGAGACCTTCATGAGTAACAAAGGTCGTCAGGTCCCAGCTCTCCGGTGTCAACTCCAGCTGGTGATAGGCTGACGCTAAGTCGATTTTTGAAAAGTGGGTTGCACCAGCCAGCTGGTGCAGGAGTTCCTCCGTGTGAGGTAGAGGGAAGCAATCGACAATGATGGCTTTGTTGGCTTCACGTAAGTCCACACACAGGCGGATGCGGCCGTCTTGCTTGCGAACAACAATTGGTGAAATCCATTCGAAAGCGTCCACGCTTTCAATGATGCCGCATTGCTTGAGACGCCGTAGTTCTGCCGACACTTGCTCTCCAAGAGCTAACGGAAGTCGGCACAATTTCGCTGTGACGGGAGGCACGCCAGGCTTGCGCTTGACATGGTGTGCAAACCCCTTTACGAGTACAACTTCGTATGCGAACGGATGGCCGAATTCTGCACGGGATTCCATTGGCAGACGCGCGAAACTGGTACTTGTCTGTACAGACGTCTGCAGGCATTGTAGGGTAGACCCGTGAATGCACAAGTCCAGGTTTCGAATTGCGTCCAGTCCGAGCACTGCGGTTCCTTGTCGGACAACGTAGAAAAGCACGCATGTGGACGTCTGCTGATACAGGACGTTCGCGAGGAAACAACCCTTCAGTGAAATCTCGCCGCTAGAGTAGTCGAGTAGGGTTACAGACGGCACGGTCAACGGCATAGTTGCTTTGTAGTGCATCATGTAGATATCTTCCATGGTAATAGATACCGATGATCCTGTATCTACTAAAACTGAACTTCCATGCCTTCGACTTGAACTTTGACGTAAATGCCACAGCGCGCGGCGCTCGTCGCTACGTGTAGGAGTGTCGTGCGCGCCTGTCCCCGATCTTGAACTTGCTTGACACTCTTCGTCTTTCGTACTCCGGCACACTGCTTGAAAATGGCTTACTTTTTTTGCACTTCGAACAGCGTTTATCTCTGGCCTTGCAACTCGTAGAATTGGCCATATGCTGAGCAGACCTGCAGTGATAGCATCGACGCTCCTTCGCGTCCCGCGCCGGAGCAGAGCGTGACGCAACAGGGTCCCGTGTTCGCGCCGCAATCATACTCGATTTCTGTATCTGCTTCACTCCCCCTGAAGCTGAAAATTCTAGCAAACTTTTCAGCGTTTCTTCGTACTGGCTCGCTATCACAATTGCCCTTTCCAAGGTCCGTTCTGGGCCTTCGAACAACAAACGTTCACGTAGCTTGTCCGACGCTACTCCTGAAACGAGCTGGTCTCGAACTGCAACTTCAGGGGAACCGTCCCATTCGCACGTTCTTGCAAGTTCTCGTAAGCAGGAAATGTAGGCTTCAGTAGACTCACCCAAGTTCTGCAGTCGTTTCTTGAACCGGTGACGCTCGACGAGGACGTTCGTCGCTGTTGAGAATAGGCGGTCACATGTAGCCAGCGCAACTTGAAACGTATCGTCCGCGGGCGGCAATTTCCCGCCGGTGGGTGTCTCCTTGCTGCTGTCTCCAGATGTGGCGACCGCAGCCTGTACGGGCAGTACAGATGTAGTTGAAGGAGCAGGGGCGTTGCTGAACTGGCGTTGCCCTTCCACGCCCAGCGAATGCAGAAGAATGGCTTTACGTTTCTGCGGAGTGAGGTCACTTGCATCCGACGCTTCCAAGTAGGTGAAAAAGAGGCTCTTCTACTGATTCCGTAGAATAGGCGGCTGCCCGGGTGTTTGCAGGAACGTCAGAGGCGGCGTAAGGCCCGCGAAACTCCTTGCTTTTCCTCGTCGCCACTTTGTAGTATCGGCCAAAGGAAGGCGGCCGAGCAAGCGACCCCAGCCAGCCGGTAGCAAAAACGCAGTAAGCGTATTCCGTGGTATTCTGCCTGCTCGACTCAAGCAATGCAATCTTTTATTGGCATCATGACGTCAGCATTTCAGTAACAAACCAAAACATACAAGAGTTGGCAAGGTTGCCGACGCGATACAACAATACGCTTCTCCGTTCATCGAGAAGATTCGCATACACTCTTACCCCGAGCGTAAACGATAAGGAGGCCAGAATGACCTTGCCTAGTCAGTCTCATTCTCTTTCTCAAACATTCTATGCCGAATACTGTAGATGATGAGCACAGTAGATAGAGCCGTGCCATAGCTGCAACCGTATCTACAGAACTGTGTGCGAACACATTGGTGAAGCCACCGAGAATAACTGTTTCATTTGTGCTTGTCGATGCAGCCATTACCGTTGTTGCTCCCGCCTAGATGCTGCGATCGTAGACCTCGTGTGCGGTCAATGTAAACACGAAAAGACATATCAAAGAGGCACCTTAAGAAATGCCGACGACTGCAGAAACGCGAAACATCCTACGGCTGCTTCGGAACAAAGTAGGGTGCAGCGGCGGTGACAGTGCTCTTGCAATGCTTGGAGCAGTTGGAGGACTGATGCCCGGAAAAAACTGTAGGCCAAACTCTACTTCACCATTATTTTCTTACTCCTCAGTGAAGGTGCTGTGAGTTGTTCATCCCCGAGGCTTGTTTGATTAAATATATGTTTTGAATGCTTTGCGGTATTCCAATGTGCCCTCTAGGTTTCCATCGCTGTTGTTTAGCCGCCCTCGCTTGTATTCAATTTTTTTACAGTGCTGTGGATTTCATAAAAACGATGGACTACTGCAGGAATCGGCAACCCACGACCCGTGGGCAGTATGCGGCCCACGAGCCAGCTTCATGCAGCCCCCGGCACAACACAGAGCATAAACTCAAGAACCACGTGACAGTTTTGACATCAAATGACAGGAACAAAAAGTACCGTATTTGCACGAATATCACGCGAGTTTTTTTTTTCAAAATTACGTGCTCCAAAACGCACCTCGCATTATATTCGGAATAGAGTTCAGCCACGAGGCGCGCGAGTCTGGAGAAAGCCAGAGGAGAAAGCCATCGCTCCGGCCCAATGCAAAAGATCCGGTAGGAAAAGAAGTGGGGGTGTGGAAGGGAATTTATTAGCTATTGGGCCACGTGAAAGGGAGAATATAGGCATGTGCGAATAGTGGTTTTTAAGTTCGAAGCGAATACGAAGCAAATATTAATTTTCCTCGAATAATTTCGAAGCGAATAATTCAAATAGTTGCGGGAAAAAGTGATTGGAAATCGAACACCATAATAAAATGCTGACCATTTATTCTCAACACAAACGCACGAAAGTCAATAAACCTCTGCTGAGGAGGAAGAGTCAGGCGTTCTCATGCAGAAACACAAGCTGATGAACATGATCAGGTAGCAGAAGCTGCCTGATCATGTTCCTGCAGTTCACAATAGCTCCCGCACTTGAAAATAACCTTTCACACGTCGTCTGTGTTGCTGGGATTGACGGATACCTACGGGCAACACTGACCAGAGATGGATATAGGTGGTTTCCCTTTGACTTCCACCAGACCAGAGGGTCTTCAGTGCGTCCTAGGAGAGGGCTCTTCAAGTACTCGGCTGGCTCGTCTGCGCCTTGTTGGCCCGTCTTGCGACATGCGGCAGAACTAAGGTTCGAAAAGACACCCCACACGGAGTCTTCCGGCAAGTACCCCAGGCCTGTGCTAGTTCCAGCCGTTTCATCATGGAGGTCATTTTTTGACATGCTGTCTTCCACAGCTTTTGACACGAGACTGCGTGCCCATTTTTTTTTTCACTTTCTTCGATGTAGCAAATGTCCTTGAACCTAGAGTCCACCAACATGGCCAGCACTGGAAGGTGCGACATCTTCAAATCCGGGAATCTTGCCCCAATGCTTCGTAGCAGGCTCGAGGAAAGTGATGCTGCCTCATCAGTAGAGTGTTGAGTCAGGACAAGCCTGGTGCAGTGCAGCAGTGGAATGACTTGTGACAGCGTTGGATAGCTGTCCCCAGACAAATCAGTTGTTGCTTGCTCAAGGGGCTGCAGGACCTTCACTGCTCCACTCATGAGCTTCCACTCATTTGAATTCAGGTTTTCAACAGTCTCACATTCAGAGAGCTCAACCGTGATAGGCACACAAAGTTTCACGAGCCTGGCTATCATGGCATGCTCACTACTCCAGCGTGTTGGCACATCCTGCACAACTTCTAGTGAATCTAGTTGCATGTTTTTTTGGATCTCTATAAGGCGTCCACGGGCCTTCGCACTTCTCTCGTATCGGCCCACAATGGCTCTGGCTTTAGCACAGAGCTCCGAGAACCCCGCTACTTCTTTCTTTGCATCGCTGACGCACAACAGGAGAGTGTGTCCGAAACACTGCACGCCACACCAGGGCGACCTCGCCACCGCAGATGTTCCTCCCGTTATCGGTTACGACGTAGATTGGCAAGTTACCTGATGCTGGGAGCTCCCACTCTTCGATGACGATAAACCGTACCAGGTTATCGGCCGTGCGGGAATTGCTCATCTCTGTGCATGCCAAAGCGTGCACATGCTGCCCAAAGTCTTTGTCCATCACGTGGACAGTCAAACAGACGTAGCTGTCGTTCGCGCGCGATGTCCAGCCATCCGTGGTGAGAGAGTAGCACTCCGCACCTCTGCTGAAAATCTCCTGCAACTTTCTCTTCCTTTTTCTTCGACTCGTAGAGGTTCGGGATAACTGCTCGTGAAAACGTCGTCCGCGACGGCACGCTGTAGTCTGGCATGGCAAATGCCACCATGTCAACGAAGCCTCCTTCTTCAACGACGCTGTATGGGTGCATTCCGCGAGCGATGAAGTTAGCAATCATCTTCGTCATGTGCTTTGCTCTTGGTCCCGTTGGTTTCATCTTCTGCTTGAAGCTATCGGCTACCGATGGCAGACTCCGCGTACTCACGCTCTTGAGCTTGGCAGTATTTTTGCGTGCTTGAGGTTCTTCCATGTAGGCCTGATACGCATCCGGGTGCCTCTTTAGATGGGACACTAAGGTGGTCGTTGTACCCATGGGAGTCTTGAGGATTGCCTTGCACTTGATGCATCGAGCACTAGTCCCCGGTGGGATTTTTAAGAAATAGTTCCAGATCGGGTTGCGATGCACAACGCCATCACTTTCGTCGTCCACGGTGGCCACAGCGGACACGCCAGCCATTCAATCCAGCTTCTACAGTGAGCAAATGGAAACCTAGCAATACAACAAAAGTATGCCGAGCACGTGCTGTCCGCCGCAAGAAACACAAGCAGAACGGACTTCCCGGTTCAGTGGTTCACTTTCCTTTCGTTCTCGGTCACGGATATGGCTTTGTTCCCTTTTTTTTTCTTCCTAATGTTGATGCCCATGCGGCTTTCGCCAAAAAAGAAAAAAAAAAGCTCGACGCGACATTTTGACGGCGTTGCAATACCGAAACCGAAACTATCGGAACCAGCCTTGCGTCCGCTATTCGTTAGTGCCGAATACTTCGAAATTTGCGAATATAAGAAATCGGATCAAAGCGAATATCAAATAACGTACAATTCGTTCAAATATTTGAAAAAAACCGAATATTCGCACATGCCTAGGCAAATAGAAAACATAAAAGGCATTTTTATCGCTTTTGTGTTTGCACAAGGCGCGCACGCCGCAAAAACTCAGCGCGCGTGCGCGCGCGTCATGCGGGCACTGGCCAGTTTGAGCCAAGCCAAGCCAAGCCAAGTCAGCACAAGCCAAGCCAAGACCACCAACCGCGTTTACGCAATCATGCAACACGAGGCATTTGTTTATGCAGAGGGGCCAGAACAAGTGTGATCGTGTATCGTCCGGTAGCCTTTTTTTTCTGCCTGCGCATTGTTTAGTTTCTGCTCCAGAGTGATCTGGTGTTTGTGTGTTGGTGCTTCTGCTTGGTGCCTTGTTTGGATTGTGGGCTGCCGAGGAGCTCACACGGAAGAAAAGGGAACTACCAGACAAGCGGGTGCGGTGCTGCTGCTTATCTGCGTAGTCGCCAAGTGGATTGTAAACGGAAGTACCTGAGCAGTGAGGATGACTGCAGTCAAAACATAAACTGATATTTCTTCTATTTCCATTCACTTTTCACTTCTCCTATGCCCCCCAGTGCGAGAAATTGACATAGCCTCGGTTCGCGTTATAATAGTAATAATATTTTTTTCTGTTTGAGGGCATCAAAACCTGCCCTCACGTTATATTCGTGGTCGCGTTATATGCGTGCAAATACGGTACCTCCAATTGGCATTGTCTGGCATCCCCATACTTGGACAGAAAATGTCATCACTTCCTTTCTGCTTTTTCTTCGCCTACCCCCCCCCCTCGCAACTTGCCATCCAGCCTCCTCCGTGTCAGCTTCGTGACAACTCGACCTGCCACTGCAAAACAAGGTTGCCGACCCCTGGACTACTGTATTTACAGGGTGTTAAAAAAAAAGTTTACGGGCATTTCTTTATTGCGAAAAGGGACTACGCATTGCCGAACGCTCATTTTCCGCCCAAATTTAGCGCTAGTGGTCTAAACCAGACAACAAAGTTTCAGAACTGACCGCCGTCTTATTTAAAAGTAAAAACATGATTTTCCGAAAATTTCAATGGAAAAATGGCAGCCAACATAGCTCCCAAATACAGGATAACCCAGGAATAACAAATTCAGTTACAGCAGAGATGTGATTATAACATCTACCCGCTCTTTCTGGAATCGTTGAAAGTTAGCACCACTCCTCTCTCTTGTCCTTGTTCTTTCACTCTATTTCATACCTAAATACTAGGTTAGAGAAGTCACACATTTTATTGTGTGGATGGAATGTCAAAACCATTCTATAAGCACTTAAAATTTTGTACATTTTCGCACCTTAACAAACCCAATTTCTTGGTTTTCAGTAGAAAGGCCCCTTCAGCTCTTAAAGGACACATGCAAAGGAAAAAAACATTTTTTTTAGACAGCTTAGATGGAAAAAGGATGTCATAAAACGATTTTAGAACGAAGAAACAAAATTTTTAGAGGTATATTTACGGCGCTATACGAATTTGTAGTTGGCGCTCGCGGGAGCCGCCGCTGGTCACGTGGTAGGCCCGCGCGCCGCCGCGCTGCGTCGCCGCCGCACGCTGAGCGTTGTGCGAACGCCGCTTCAACGCGTTTCTCCACGCCGCCGTCGCCGCCGCCGCACAAGTTCGTCTGCTTCGGGGCGCCGCCGCCGCCGTCGTCTGACCGGCGCACAGGTCTATCACGTCTGCTTGCGCTTTTTCAGGAGTTTCCTTTGGGCTCTAAAAGTTACTTATTCGTCTTGGTTTTTTGTTATACTTCAAACAAAGATGAATAAGTTACTTTTAGAGGCCATAGGAAGCTTTCGAAAGAGCGCAAGCACCACGTGATAAATAAAGACCAGTCACGTGATAAATACAGACCACTTTTACGCGGTGCCCGCGGGCGCCAACTACAAATTCGTTTTGCGCCGTAAATATAGCTGTAAAAATTTTTTTTCTTCGTTGTAAAATCGTTTTATGGTGTCCTTTTTCCATCTAAGCCGTTTAAAAAAAAATTTTTTTTCCTTTGCATGTGTCCTTTAAGGGGGGACACTACCCAGAAAAAACAATTTCTGCAAAAAACATTGATTTTGAAAAATGTTATATTTACATCCACCAACATCTAGAGATTCCCAGACAGTTTTATTAGTTTACAATGCAGAGTTAACTTTCTATAAACTATTTTCTCTTCACTGATGCTAAAGAAAAGGTAGAGGCTGGGGCACTTTGAATGTATTTTACTCCATTCAACTTTTTAGCATAAATTTCACTTTAGGAAAACTGTCATTTTGTTATTACGTAACTTGGATTTATATTTATGAGTTCTTCTGAGTTGAAATTTTAAGGGGAAGATAACTATGAGCTTGTATTCTTTATTTTTGTCCTCTTTCACGCTCAAAAATAAATATTTTGGACAAAAGATGGAAATCTAAAAAAGTATTTGTGTTTATGTGGCTTTTTTGTCATGAAAGATAATATAATATAGAAGTATAGCTCCATAGCTATCTGCTCTGAACTGTCCTAATGCAATATAACATATGAAAATGACAAATTTATAAGCAATTTCGAAACGATAGTTTTCCTAAGCAGACACGCCCACTTTCATCTTTGAACATTTGCAATTTTTTTGTACTTCACCCAGGTGAACGAAATTTGTCGGAAATGTTCTCAACATGAACAGAAACAAGCCGTGTAAATGTCATCTAAATCAGACAAGTGGTTCAAACATGCACGTTTTTGGGTAGTGTCCCCCCCTAAGAAAATGTGAGCTCCCGAAAGCGGAGGAGGAAGCTGTTTTACTCACGGGAGTTTGCCTGAGGTACACCGGAACATACCCGGCTTTCTTCCAGAACCTAGGGAAAGGAGAATGCACCAGAGAATGAAGAAACTTTCTCCCAGGTCTGAGGGACCCCTGATAACAAGAGTGGTTTGTGCACTCATCAGTGAGGCACTAGAGACAACTTTGGTTTTCTGAACATTACACTCTTTTCGTTCTGGAGTGTGCCGTGCCCCGGCACGAGACGTGCAACAGCCCCACAAATGCTGCCAAGAGTCCAAGGAGTAGACAGCTAACTTAACCGTGATGCTGTCATCCAACTCTGCAGCCATACAGAAAACCGGTGCAACAGGAATAATAATTCTCAGCTCATTTTTTTTGTAACTTCCCTTACTAAAAAGTGTTTTTAAGCTGAAAAAAGTCAAAGCCCTTCATACAGTAGAACCTCGTTGATACGTTTTTCAGGGGACCGCGGAAAAAAAGTTTATCAACCGGGAAAGCGCAGCAACCGATAACGTACTTAAAGGCACTCTATATAAGATAGAAAGCAGCTCTTATGCAATGGTTTATTTTATGCACTTACCGAACTCTTTTGGACTCGGACACGTTCACAAAAACGCGTAATATCCACCTGCCGCTTCGAATTAATGGTATGCAGTAAAAGTCGTTTCTCCAGAAGCCGCAGTCCCCTCTCACTCTCCGCGCAGTCATGAACGTTTACGTAGCGGCGCAAGGTGTCCAACGCAGCGATCACGTCCGCAAACGTGGGTGCAACGTCATCGTTCGTTTTTTGCTCGTCTTCTTCATCACTTTCTTCGTTGTCGGCAGTAGTGAGGTCGGCCATGATGTCCGCTATGCTCTGCGGGGTGATTCCACGTCAGTTCATGCAATGATGGTCCGGGTCATAATTTAGATATTTTTGTTAAAAATATATATGAAAGCCATGTTCTTGGGAGGAACATTCAGCTAGATATGAACGCCGTAACAATTTTTTTCGCAGAGATATAAAATAGAGAAGCTTGAGGCGTGGAAATTGAGAAGATTTCACAATGCTATTTTGCACGGTCGTCATTTCCTTATCGAACCTTTCACGGCACCATAACTTTTTTAATAGGTTTTACAAAGGTTATACAACACATACATAAAAGATTAAAAATATCCATAAAATATTTCAATGCAAACAAAAATATCAAACATGGCACAAAAACGCGTTTTAGAGACATATTCACAATTTTTTTGCAAATAAACCATCTTTCATAATACTTCACAAAACATATCAAAATGCGCGTATTTAAAAATTCTTTACGAATATATAAAGATAATATCCCCACCCTTAAGCATATTTTTGTTATCAACTCGGAAATTCGGCTGATTTCTCAAAATGTGGCAAGATTGGACGTCGATATTTAAAAAACTCCATCTTTTATTTTTTTTAAACTCCCCTTGGCACTTTACAGTGACTTGAACTAACCTGTGATGGCAAAAGATCGAGTAACATATGACCTCCAAGCGGGAAAAGCTACGACAAACCTTCACTCGGAGCGAGCCGACGTCTTCGTTATAGCGGCTTTTCCGCACAGCACCAAACGTTTGGGCGTTAGTTATGGCATGTATTTTATATTATTAAAATTCTTTTTTTATACGCGGTGAGTATTAGTGACGTGAAAAGGAACTTTGAGCTGGAATACCATTAATTAGCTTACAATTCACAGGAATAAAACGGCCCCACTCTGCAAATTCGCTACCTATGCATCATACATAAGCTTAAAACTCTCAGTTGCGCGAATGGCCATGTATACATCTGGCCTCTCGGCATATGATGACTTTCACAGATGAGTTTCCTGGATTGCTTTGACAGGTTTTACGGTGGTCCACTTTGCTTGCTTCACCGCACGAAACTCTCGAACTCGAAGACAGTTGTGAGCACTGCGCAGAGTGGTTTGACGCGTTTTGCGAAGTGCTGAAGGCATGTAGTTCCCACCAGGAACGCAAGCGATTGTACGTGCTTCTGCCACCAATCATCCTGAAGAAAACAATATTGCGTCTGGTGTCCGGTGCGACTGCCTACATGATTGATCAAACATGAAAACTGAAGCGCAAATGTGGTGTTTGGGCAACCCCTGATCCCTACATGGGGAAAAAGGCGAAGGCCGAAGTCGTGGGGGTTGCAATTGAGTACTACACACGCGACGACCTCGCATGCTCTGTTCAAAGCCCCGACAAAAAGGACGTCGTCAAAGCCATGATCAACGACATGTTCAAAGTCGTAAAAAGGTTTATGACCCCCTCTATTAAGGAAGCTTACCAGCTGTTTAGGAAGGACCATCCCCAACCCGAACTAGGCATCTCCAAATTTTATTCCCTACGACCAAATTGGGTAAAAAAAAAGTCCCGAGCACGAGTTGTGCGCATGCATATATTGCGTCAATTTTCAGTTGCTTTTAACGGCAATAACAAATTCCCCAAAGAAGACATTTACTGAAGACGACCTCAAGCGCATCTACCTCTTCTGCCCTCCACAGAACGATTGCTTTCTGCGCCGTTGCGAAAAGTGCCCAAAAACGCAGAGCATCTCGCTGCAGTCGCTTCATCTCGACGAAGACGAAGAGATCTGTTTCGCGTTATGGGACGCTGGCGAACTCGTCAAAAAGGTTATGGACACTTCTGCCTTCCTGCGGCAATAGGAGAGCGAAAAGTGTATGAGGCATTCTTACATCCTTGACCTTGAACGAAGCCTGATACATGACACAAGAACCGCCTTACCACCCAATGCAGTGATGTTCCACTTCGATTTTGCGGAAAAATGGACAGTACCCTTTCCAAGCGAAGTGCAGAGTTTTCATTGAAAAAAAACTCAAGTGTCTCTCTCCACAAGTGTGGTTACGTCCACGCTAGGCACGCAAAGCTTTGCCGTTGTCACCGATGGTACACGACACCTGACACAGCTCACGCTCTTCTAGCCACATAGGCCATAAAAGAGTATGTTAATGTTCATTTCCCAGTCTTTTTTGAAATAAATTTTGTATCAGATGGAGCGGCGGCGCATTTCAAGAATCGCTTCCAATTCCACAAATTGTCTCGGAAGCCGCACTCTTCGGCAAGATGGATCTTTTCAGCCACTGGACACGGAGAAAGCGCTTGTGATAAAGTAGGTGGAAGAACCAACGCTCACCAAGTTAAGATCTTCGCTCAACTCAACGATTGCCACCGCTAAAGACTTTGTGGAAGTGCTACGTAAAAAAGTAACAAATGTCTGCATGTTCCACCTGTCTGTGGAACGGGTTCGAGAGTTTCGTGCGGTAAAGCAAGCAAAGTGGACCACCATAAAACTTGTGAGAGGAATCCAGGCTTCTCATCTGTGGAAGTCATCATATGCCGAGAATCCGGATGTATACATGGCCACTCGCATAACTGAGAGTTTTAGGCTTATCTATGCATAGTTAGCGAATTCGCACAGTGGGGCCGTTTTGTTCCTGCGAATTCTAAGCTAATTAATGGTATTCCACCTCAAAGTCCATTTTCGCATCACTAATACTCAGCCCTTATGAAAAAAAGAATTTTAATAATATAAAATACATGCCATAACTACCGCTCAAAACGTTTGGTGCTGTGCGGCAAAGCCGCTGTGACGAAGACGTCGGCTCGCTCCGAGTGAAGGTTTGTCGTAGCTTTTCCCGCTTGGAGGTCATATGTTACTCAATCTTTTGCCATCACAGGTTAGTTCAAGTCACTGTAAAGTGCCAAGGGGAGTTTAAAGAAAATAAAAGATGGAGTTTTTTAAATATCGACACCCAATCTTGCCACATTTTGAGAAATCAGCCGAATTTCCGCGTTGATAACAAAAATATCTTTAAGGGTGGGCATATTATCTTTATATATTCGTAAAGAATATTTAAATACGCGCATTTTGATATGTTTTGTGAAGTATTATGAAAGATGGTTTATTTGCAAAAAAATTGTGAATATGTCTCTAAAACGGGTTTTTGTGCTATGTTTGATATTTTTGTTTGCATTAAAATATTTTATGGATATTTTTAATTTTTTGTGTATGTGTTGTATAACCTTTGTAAAACCTATTAAAAAAGTTATGGTGCCGTGGAAAGTTCGATAAGAAAATGACGACTGTGCAAAGTAGCATTGTGAAATCTTCTCAATTTCCACGCCCCAAGCTTCTCTATTTTATATCTCAGCGAAAAAAATTGTTATGGCGTTCATATCTAGCTGAATGTTCCTCCCAAAAACATGGCTTTCATATATATTTTTAACAAAAATATCTAAAATATGACCCGGACCATCATTGCATGAATTGACGTGGAATCACCCTGCGGTTCAGAGGTAACGACGTTGTCGTCAAGCGACGCATATTCGCAGTAGGTAATGGGAGCTCCCATTTTTGCCATAGCATCTTCCATTTCTTGAGAATCATCGCCATCTTCGTCAGCGTTGTTTTTTGTTAACGCTTGTACTTGACCCGCGCGTTGAAACCCGCACTTGCGGAAGCAGTGCTGCACAGTGGTAGCAGAGACGGCGTCCCACGCTGTAGCAAGAAAGTGCATCGCATCTAGGATGGAGAGCTTGGTCGGAGCGTCACCTCGTTCCACCATGGCAAGCGATCGCCGGACAATCCACTTCCGGTAGAAGTGCTTGACATTTTTTATTATGCCCACGTCGAGCGGCTGGAGGTGACTCGTGGCATTCGGAGGAAGATACTCCACCCGGACGTTCCTGAGAAACGACAACTCCTTTGGGTGGGCTGGGCAGTTGTCGATAACAGGAGTGCCTTTCTGTTTTGCGATTCCATTCGTGAGTCAAGGTATCGCAGAAACTCCTCGAAAAGAGCACTTGTCATCCATGCACAAGTGTTATTTCGGTAGTGGCAGGGCATCCGACGAAGGTTCTTTAAACATCGCGGGTTACGGAACTTCCCGACCACCCACGGTTTCACCATTTCTGACCCGTCCTCATTGCAACACAGTAGAACAGTAAGCCGTTCCTTGCTACTCTTTCCTCCGTGGTAGGCTTCACCTTTCAGACTCAAGGACTTCGTCGGCTGCACATTGAAGAAAAGACCAGCTTCGTCGGCGTTGAAAACGTCACGTGGGTGGTACTCGGCGATGATCGAAGGCAGCGATGACTTAAATGCTTCCACACAGATTGGATCAACGCTGGCAGCTTCACCGCTCACCGCGCGGTACAAAATACCGTGACGCTTTCTGAAGCGGTCGACCCACCCGTTGGAACACGTAAAGTCCGCGATATCCAAACGATCAGCAATCTCTTGCGCCTTCTCTCGCAGAATGCCTCCGTCGATGTTGACACAAGATGCCTGGGCTTGTTTGAACCATACCAACAGGGCCTCCTCTAACTTTGCGTGTTTTGCCCCCCGAGCCTGTTTAAAGCCTGGTTGGTAGAAAGGAGCCTTTGCCTCGATCTCCTTTCGTCTCGCGACGATACTGTTTAAAGTTGACGGCGCGAGTCCAAGCTCTCTTGCGACCTCAGACCTCTTCCGGCTGGGATTTCGATCCACCGTGCGAAGTATGTCAAACTTCTCTTTAAAAGAGAGTGCTTTTCTCTTTCGGGATGTCATGGCCGTCGTTAACGCGCACGCACTCAAAAACGGCACTGTTCACGCAGTCGAGCTGGTCGAGCTGTCGAGCGGAACAGAAACTGGAAGTGCAGCCGTCGCAGCGTGCGTGGCGTGCGTGCGGCGCGTAAACAACTCGCGCCGGAGAGAGAGGACAGATGAAGAGAAAGAGCAAGAGAGAACGAGCGTTTTCGCAGAGCTCAGCAAAGCCCAGTGAGGAGACCGGGAAAGAGGGGGAAAGGAGTAAAGGGATATTGTAGTGAGTGCGCAGGCGAGCTGGTGGAAATTAACCATTCTGATGTTAGCCTGAGACTGAGGCAGGAAAAGAGGAAGTTTCAAAATAGAAGAAAAAAAAGGAACAGTCGAGGATACGTCTCTAACACAGCTAAAGACAAGTTTATTCGGTCACCCTCTTATATACACTCCACAATCTTCACCACAGAACCTTCGTGACCTCCGAAGCCAAAAGATAACAAAGAACTCATCTCTTTCCACCACAATAATCAAACAACCTTGACAATCCTACAAAGCCCCCCCTCCCTCACCAACACAACCTAGCTCCGCTCTCCCGGAAGACAATCGACCTTCGCGTACATAGCACACCCTCCTCCTCTCCTCCCCGGCCCACAATCCCAAAACAACCCGGCAACAAAAAATATGCCAATTCACCTGATCTCCAAACCGAAGACACAAAGGAGGAAACCACTTACACCCTTTCACAATCAACAACCACTTAACAAAACTCTCAAATCCGCAAGAAGGTTTTTGCACTGCTGCTAAGCTGTAACGACACTTGACTAATGCAGTCGCCCATTGATTTCATTCTTATTGTTTCCTTTACAACCCTTTTGATGTCGTTTACTTCCCTGTGTATTATTTCTGTTTCGGACCAGCGTGGTATACATTATTACATTCTTGAACATGTTTCGCTATTTCCGAATCAGTCGCGTTGTTTTTGACGTTTCTTTTGTGTTCAGTCAATCTATCATTTATACACCTCGACGTTTGACCCACATACTTAAAACCACATTCCAGGGGAATTTCGTATACCACTCCATTATCACACGGAATAGACTTTTCTCGATGCATTTTTGTGCATTCCCTTACACTCTTGTGGAAGGGCGTGAGCTTACTCAACTTGTAGTCCAAACTAAAAACCAGATCAACATCGAACTTTTTTGCACAAGCCTTCAAGTTGTGAGAAATTTTGTGATAGTACGGAATTACAGTAGTTCTATTTTTTGGCCTTTGCTTTGGTTCTCCTCTACATGTGTCTGCGAATTTTACGGATAACTGCTTCCCTACGAATTCATCCTGATAACCAGCACTGTTTAGCCTTCTCCACTGTCTTTCCACTGATTCAGCCAAGAAATGAGTACATGATCTGTCCATTGCATTTGTGATTAAAGACTTGACAATACCTGCTTTGACTGTTTTTGAATGGCAACTGTTTTTTGATAGCAGCGGTTTTGCGTTTTCTTTTCCATATCCCCAACATAGCCCTTTTTCATTGTGAATCATAAGTTCTAAGAACTGCAGTCTACCATTCGTGGGTCGTTCGACTGTAAACTTCAGTTCCGGGGCTGCCGATCTGATCAATGCTTCCAGAGTGTCAGATAATCCCTCCCGAAAAGAACAGATCAAAATGTCATCGACATATCTTTTCACAAAACAGGATTCCGACGTCAGTTCTTGCAACCTATCAGATACAATGTAATCCAACGAATTTAGGTAAATTTCCGCTAACGCCGGTGCTACACTCGACCCAATGCATACTCCCTCTTTCTGTAAATACTTTTTCCCTTGATACTCTACTATTGTTGACTGCAAGTAATAATCAAGAACGGCAAGAAAACTGTCCACCGATATGCCTGACCGCGATTGGAACCTTACCAAATTCATTTCAAGCACCCCTTTTACCCTTTCCAACAAACGACTCTTCTCTAATGAGTAATAAAGATCCTTGATGTCCATTGACAACATATCTCCTTCCTTTCCATGATGACCTTCGAGTACCGTGATCAACTCACTCGAATTTCTCAATGACAAAGACTAATCTGAAGTATTTATCTAGAAGTATTTACAGAAATTTATCTAGAAGTATCTATCTAGAAGTATTTACAGAAAGAGGGAGTATGCATTGGGTCGAGTGTAGCACCGGCGTTAGCGGAAATTTACCTAAATTCTTTGGATTGCATTGTATCTGATAGGTTGCAAGAACTGACGTCGGAATCCTGTTTTGTGAAAAGATATGTCGATGACATTTTGATCTTATGGCGCACCGTGAATTCACGAGGGCGCCCATCAAACCGTTCGGCCAATCTTGGCCGCGACACGATCACATGGTCGTGTTGCCGCGGGGTCGATCGGGATCTCGAATTCGGCTCCCGACGCGCCGCTTTCTCTCCTAGCCACTGGAGGGCGCTGCAGGCGCCCCCGTGGCAGGCGAGGAGAAACCTCCCTGCCCATCGATGGATATATACTCGGTGGGGCAGGGGGCGAGAGGCCTCTAAGAACTCCGGACGAGACCGAGACGCAGGCAGGCAAGTGGGTGGCGACCGGATCTAGGATATCGCGGGACGCGAGGCCTAAGGCATTCTTTGTGTTTAGCGTTGGGCTTAACGTGCGGTTGTAAATATTTGTGTAATGTAGCTTGTATTTGTATTTTAGATTGAGTGTTTTGTAGAGTTGTATTTTATTGTACGAATAAACGGGGAGCGGAATCCTGCTCCCGTGAAAGAACCAGGCTGGACTCGGTTTGTTGACGGACCACGTGGGAAATGGCGAATCGGCGGCGGTACGCGATTTCCTACAATCTGTTCTTTTCGGGAGGGATTATCTGACACTCTGGAAGCATTGATCAGATCGGCAGCCCCGGAACTGAAGTTTACAGTCGAACGACCCACGAATGGTAGACTGCAGTTCTTAGAACTTATGATTCACAATGAAAAAGGGCTATGTTGGGAATATGGAAAAGAAAACGCAAAACCGCTGCTATCAAAAAACAGTTGCCATTCAAAAACAGTCAAAGCAGGTATTGTCAAGTCTTTAATCACAAATGCAATGGACAGATCATGTACTCATTTCTTGGCTGAATCAGTGGAAAGACAATGGAGAAGGCTAAACAGTGCTGGTTATCAGGATGAATTCGTAGGGAAGCAGTTATCCGTAAAATTCGCAGACACATGTAGAGGAGAACCAAAGCAAAGGCCAAAAAATAGAACTACTGTAATTCCGTACTATCACAAAATTTCTCACAACTTGAAGGCTTGTGCAAAAAAGTTCGATGTTGATCTGGTTTTTAGTTCGGACTACAAGTTGAGTAAGCTCACGCCCTTCCACAAGAGTGTAAGGGAATGCACAAAAATGCATCGAGAAAAGTCTATTCCGTGTGATAATGGAGTGGTATACGAAATTCCCCTGGAATGTGGTTTTAAGTATGTGGGTCAAACGTCGAGGTGTATAAATGATAGATTGACTGAACACAAAAGAAATGTCAAAAACAACGCGACTGATTCGGAAATAGCGAAACATGTTCAAGAATGTAATAATTGTATACCATGCTGGTCCGAAACCGAAATAATACACAGGGAAGTAAACGACATCAAAAGGGTTGTAAAGGAAACAATAAGAATGAAGTCAATGGGCAACTGCATTAGTCAAGTGTCGTTACAGCTTAGCAGCAGTGCAAAAACCTTCTTGCGGATTTGAGAGTTTTGTTAAGTGGTTGTTGATTGTGAAAGGGTGTAAGTGGTTTCCTCCTTTGTGTCTTCGGTTTGGAGATCAGGTGAATTGGCATATTTTTTGTTGCCGGGTTGTTTTGGGATTGTGGGCCGGGGAGGAGAGGAGGAGGGTGTGCTATGTACGCGAAGGTCGATTGTCTTCCGGGAGAGCGGAGCTAGGTTGTGTTGGTGAGGGAGGGGGGGCTTTGTAGGATTGTCAAGGTCGTTTGATTATTGTGGTGGAAAGAGATGAGTTCTTTGTTATCTTTTGGCTTCGGAGGTCGCGAAGGTTCTGTGGTGAAGATTGTGGAGTGTATATAAGAGGGTGACCGAATAAACTTGTCTTTAGCTGTGTTAGAGACGTATCCTCGACTGTTCCTTTTTTTTCTTCTATATTGAAACTTCCTCTTTTCCTGCCTCACTCTCAGGCTAACATCAGAATGAGTAAAGGGAAGGGGGGCGCCCGCGTGCCGCGCGATCCACGCTGCGTGGTTCGGCTGTTCGGCTCTGCTTCGCTTCGCTTCGAAGCCGGCGTGGCACCTTGGCGCACGGCGCGCCGAGGCGCCGCGATTCCGGCACTTTTGGACGTAACAACCGGGAAAGCAAACGTAACAGGCAGGAAACTAATACATATATCTCTATGAAAGTAAAACGGGACCGGCGTTTTTCAACGCAACGGACAGGAAAATGTATCAACCAAGAACGTATCAACGAGGTTCTACTGTATATGGCTTCAGCAGCAAGCAATACCGTAGTTCACAATAGGGTATGCGTCGAGGAAGTCAACAAATTTACACAACTGAACAAAAAACAATGCAAGCCCGATCATGCTGACAAAGACAAGGGAGCACTTTTCATGTTCCATTTTTCTTTTTTTTTATTATTATTTAGCGGATTTAGCGGGGAAGTTGATGGTGCATAAGTTGCATAATCGCAATTTCCTCTCTAAATTTAGCGGGGAAACAAAATTGGCACATAGGTCACGCAACATTGGGTCACGCCACATTATTTTCTCCGCTAAATTTTCTCCGCAGACGTTACGTGACGTAAATTTCCCGGCCAAATTTGGTTGTTAAACTGAAGGTCACCGTGACACGAGTTTCCCCGCTAAATTTCGCAGAAAACTGGCAGTATCTACAGAGTCGATTTTCCTGACAAATTTAGCAGGGAAAACTGAATGGGTGTGCAGGTCTCTTGACATGACATGGAACACTCCTTTGTGACAATTTTCACATAGAAAGCAACCTGCAAAACGCGTTCCGTGTTATGTTAAAGAGGTGCAATGATACTGAGCCATGCTTCTGCGGCACGAGAAGTGTCAGACAACTTGGTCCACAGACCCTAGGAAACATGATGGCGAGTATTCTTTCTAACTGCCTCAGGATTTGTCCGAACAATAGCTTTCTTTTACAACCCAGGCCACATGAACCTGCATGCAACAGGCAGAAGTTTGTCAAGCCAGTTTGAATGGACCATATTCGGAAAAAGATCTGCACGTCCGCAAGCCCTCCTCGGACGGCGGTGCAAGCTCTACGGTCGGCGTACAAAAAAAGAGTTGCGCCAGCTTTCCCGCGTAGTTCGCAACTTCGCCCGGCAGCTACGTTCCTCGGCTGCGAGATGTCGCCAAAGCTCCGTGCGTCGTACGAATGTCTGCCCCCAAGATCCCCCATCCCGTTTTTCTGGCTACGTAAGTTAAATATTCCGAAACATCACCCGCACAAATTCTTGTCGGACATCTCGCACTGTACAATGGAAATTGCGTTGATCCTGCGATCTGCAGAATCGGTACCCGTGACGAGCGAGTTCGTAGATGGCTCCCGCGTGTTTTTGAAGCACTGCAACACCAGAGTTTGACGCGTCTGCTATCTGTGCGCGTGATGGTTCCCGCAACGTGCAAGTTTGCAGTGGGTTACCTCGTGTTTATTGCACCCCAAAACACGAGCGTACCATGCACGCGATCTGCAGTGGTGTCAGTTTCTGCGACATGCAAATTTGTGCCGAGCTCCCACGTGTTTACCGTACCGCCGTGAAACATGAATTTGCTGTGCCTGCAATCTGTTGTGCAACTTCCTACGTCGTGTAATGCACTACAATGAAAGTGGCATTTGACCTCTCGTAGTAGGTCTTGCAGAACGCAAAATGCTGGTTTTGGGCACCCATCAATGCTTTTGGAGCAGGTGACACCACATGGCCTTGAGATCCAACCGGGCTGCCACCGTGCAGCCGCGATTGCAAACATCCAAAAGTGTGGACAACGTGGTGTCATGTGCTGTAGGCACACGCTGAGAAGTACAGATCTCGACAACTATCTACGTCGAATACTCGTGCGTTTTTGTTTCATTATTTCAGTAAAGTCGTATTACTTTTTGCGAGTGGTAATTCAGCAAAGCAACAAATACCAAGTCGGATGCTTGTTGGGTAACACTGCTGCTATAGTCTGTACAATTGTGGATTCTAATCATTTTCATTCCTCGCAGAACGAATAGCTTTCGCAAAATAATGAACTCTAATTAAAACCCGGCATCTTCAAAAAAAAAAAGATTTAACAGTGCGTCTGACCTGAGCAGGTCTGCCGTGAGTCCGTAGGAGACCCCCAGGTAGTCGAGCCGCTCCGGCCGCTTTTCGCTCAGCCGCAGCAGCAGGGGTGGCAGGCGCTTGCGGGGCTCCAGCCGCTCCCTCGCCGCCTCCTCCGCTCCTGTCTCGTCCGCTCCGGCAGCGCCTGGCGTGGCGGCCTCCGCCTCCTCCAGGCTCGGGGTGTGGCCCAGGTGGTACTCGGTGAGCAGCTCCAAGGCCCGCAGGCCATACCCCATCTGGGAAAACGTGTCCCACTTACTCGGGGTCCTTTTGACGCACTATGTGTTTTGTGGGTCCTTTTCTACAAGAAATATAGTCATGAACAAGCAACAAGCTGAAAACATTATGCAACAAAAAAAAGATATATAAACAAACATGAGAGATGCCCAGCGGGGCTCAAACCTGAGTGGGTGCAGTAACAGTCGGGTACTACAGCCACTGAGTTGCAAAGCAGAGCTACTCTGGAAGCTTGCACTCCCGGCAAAACGTGCTGGCAAGAGCGGTGGGACGTCGTGCCATGTGGTAGTTTGTGCGGGACATGTTCTGTGGTCCCTGGTCTTTGTCAGCATCATCAAGGTTGCGTCCTTTTTGAAAACTACGAGGGTGATTAAACTCACTCACTCTGGCTGTAGAATTTAATCTGAACCTTTCCCCACCCGAGCCTATCGCAGATTATTGCGTAGGCGAAGCCTCGGCCGATTTGCGACAGATTTGTCGTGCCATACAATGTTGTCCGTCTATCCGAAAGAATCGGTTCACATGTAGGCCAAACGTCATCGTCGGTCGTGGACGCTCCTTCTTTGTGGCTGATGCTTGTACGGCCTTCTTTGAACTTCTGTATTCACTCACACACACTTCTCCACGACAAAACACTTCCTTTACAGTGTGCGCAAAGTCTTCAACAAATGTCAGCACCAAACGCACCCTCGGAAAAAACGCAAAAAACAATGGCTCCCTTACTCATGCAAATCACGAACGGGGCAGCCATTGTTTCTCACACCTCAGTCACAACTGAACTGCCTTCACACGTTCTAGCCTGCACAGCAGTGACTGGAGACACAGCCACCTCGTACGAAAAGCATCGATAAGGCGCCACCAGATGTTTTAAGACAACCAGAGTGCAGACAATTTTTTTTGTCACCCCCATAGTACAGTGTAGACGGCATATAACGTATGTCGCGGGAGTCGCGAAACTCCGCACTATAAGCGGTACCGCGCTATAACCAAAACATCAATTTTTCAGGCCAAAATACATGCCAGGAGACAACTTACCTTTGTAAAAGAATTTATTTTATGTTAGGTGAAAAATAAAGCTTAGTTTGAGGAAAGTCTTCATTTCACCAGACTAGTACACTTCTCTCTCAAGTGTGTCACACATTTTGAAAGAAATGAGTGACTTGCCTGGCGCAGCCTTTTAACGACGTCGCGGGTTGCGGACGGACGTTGCGAGCGTTCAGGATTGCTAACCCTAATCACTTTTCTCCGGTGATAAAAACATGCGATGAAAACGCATCCTTTATACGGTACGCGCCAGTAATACCTTCAACTTGAGCACAGGCATGAAATGCTCCAAATAAGAAATCCGGGTGATGTTCGAAAACACTGATGCTAAGAAACCACCACTGTAATCGAAGTAAACAAACACGACGACACGGGCGTTCCTGCCGTCTTGAGAGTGCCGCCACAACATCGCCGCACGAGTAGGTGGATCTTCCCTTCTAGTACGTGCTGCCAGGGGCGCCGGAACAGGGGGTGCAGGGGGAGCGACGGCTCCCCCTTATGAACAACTGAGGTAGCACGGCTCCCCCAATTTACCGCAATCACAGTTGTTTTTTTTTTTTTTTTTGCGTTTATTGAAATTGGTTTTTACAGAACATTTGGCGCCTGCTGTTTTGTGGCTGCCTCTCCGTTTTCGTTCAGTCAGATTTTCGAGCTATCACCCCAAAAGCCGATCATTTGGGGCCTAGCCCGAACGATAAGCCCCCAGCGTAAACCTGGCCGTGGAGAAAAAGACCCTGGAAAAATAGCGATTTTGACGTTCGCCGTCTTCAGCAGATAAATTGTTGTAAATGACCTTCGTAGGAAGAATTCGTCAAGCTGGCCTCCCGTCGCAAGTACGCGGCCTTCGGGGTCTTCAAAATGCTGGAAGCCGTTTCACTGTCAAAAGAAGTCTTCGGGAGCTTGAATAAACTTAAAATGCCCACCCAATTCACTCGACCTGGCCGCCTGCCACAAGTGCGCGACCTTCAGAAGCTTCAAAAATCTCAATGCCTGGGGGAAGCGCCAAGATAATTTTTGAAGACCGCGTCTTCTGTTTGTTTTGCCTGCAAAGAGTTTTCGGGAGCCAGTCTAGTGCCCTTGGGGGCTTCTAGCGTTAGCCGCACTATTCCTGTGAGTGACGGTGTCGGCGAATGGAGGGAGCTGAGACTAGGAAGCAGGAAGAAGGCGACTCGCTTTCCTTTGGCCGGTAGATGATTCTTCGGAAGCTTGGGGATAAGCGGAAAGGTCTGTGCGACGGGGGATTACTTTAAGGATCCTGACAAGATCAGGCAGCCTTGTTTGGCTTAGAGCGACGTCCTTTTGTTGGCTGGTGCGGTGGAGGGAGATGGGGCGGAGCAGAGGAAAAATTGAAATGCTACTGCCCAGTGCCAACATCCTTTATAAACAGCGTATCTGCTGCTGGAGAGTCTGTTCTCTCTGTCCATGACGCGACTGTGAAGAAGTAAACATATAGAGCTTCGCCTGTCTCCAATATTTCTGAAGTCTTTTTCAACTGTTCAATCCCCTGCCCCAGCTGAACTCTCGCCTTCATATGGCCTCAATTCTTCAAAGTTTTTGAGCAAAACCCTCATGGTCAACAAGCTCCTCGTTCTGCGACGATCCACGATCAGCAGTCTCAGCGTTCTCGACACCCCTACTGGTAAGCCTTCAGTTTTATTGTTTGATATACTTATATTATTAGCAATTTTCTTGATTTTCCCGACAATTTCTGGTTGCAAAACAGTAGTACTGGTCACAACGTCAGCTTTTTACACCACAGTAGCAATCTTTACTGTAATTTTATAAGAACTAGAGTCCCCAAGCACAAGATAATAATAATAATAATATTAATACTTTATTTTTCATTTCAAAAAATGGTGGAGGCCGAGAAAAAAAGCCGTGTTTAAACGGCTTGACGAGCCCTGGGCCTCCTCGAAAGTTCGCCACGATGCCCTGAGAAAGGATTTTTTTGAGCTGGTCGATACTCTGACGGCGGAAATTTACAGGAGATTCACGCAGCCTGGACTCGACGAGCTTGTTCGTCTAGAAGGAATTGTGACTGATGCCGCCAAGACGAAGCCTCCCTCTGCCGCAGTCTTGGAAGAGGAACTGGGGCTCCACACTTTTGATTTCGACGTCTCCCGGCTTGCTGCACAATTGATAATGCTGCCGTCACTTGGAAGCAACAAGTGCGACACCATCTAAGATGTTCATGCATTGCTGAAAGATCAAGCTCCAAACGTGAAACTAATTTTTGAGGAAGTTTTCAAACTTGTGCTTCTCGTTCTCACGGTCCCCGCGTCGTCGGCATCATCCGAACGATCCTTCAGTGCCATGCGACGTATGAAAACTTGTTTTCGAAGCACAATGTCACAGGAAAGGTTGACTCATCTACTCTTATCGCACGTGCACGGCGCGCTGACGGCCACTTTGAGCTTAGATCCCGTAATTCAAACCTTTGTCGCACGAACCGCGGAAAGGAAGTCCACGTTTGGCACAGCATGACTGTGAAATGTAAAAATGCCTAAGTGTGTTTGTGCGACTTTTGACCAGTTATAACATCCCTCAGGAGGGTATATTTAAACTCTATATTTATTACAAGTTATTGTTATTAGCACCGAGAAGTTTCACTGGCTCCTTTTGGCGGCCTGCCAGAGTGAGTGAAGGAGACAATATTTCAGCCGAGTCAACTTGCGAACAGTTGGGTATCGGCTGCTGATAACTGGGAAGATCCTTTTTGCTTTATTTTTCGATAGCGTGATTGTATTTTGATTAGTGTGATCATAATCTCACGAGAAAAATCTCTGTTCTCCCCATCATGTCTCGGTGGAAACTGTAGCGATGCTTCTGTGCGTTTTTACGGCCAATATTGTTCGTTTATTTTTCTTTGTTTATATAAAGTATGCACAAGATATGTAAATTAGGTTTATAATTGCGTTGCCATCATTTTCTCGCTGACAATGTAAAGGCACATTACTATTGCAATGTGACTTTAGGTCTACGATACAAATATGCGCATGTTGTAATTTTTCCTGGAGCTCGTTTACAACATTTGCTTGTTCGTTCCTCCCAGCTGACGGTATCTCACGCGGAATCTTTTTTTTATGTTTCATAATATCCTATTGTATGTCTGGAGTTCATATTATGTGATTAGTGAAAATCTGTGGTACTGCTGACCAACCTTCCTTTTTTCTATCTACATATATACCGGGACACGTGGGCTGGCTTGTGTGTACGTGTGTAGGTTTTATAACTTTGGTGGTCGCTTTCAAGGCTGCCTCAGCGTCAGGGCTACCGTGTCATCGATTTATAGATTTCTCAATGTTACCCCTGTTACGTTTAACTTGACCACTAGTTCTTCCTGAAATTCCTTTCCTAGGTTTTCTAAGCTACTGGGACTGCTTTGGATTAGAGTTAATTTGCGCCATCAGTATGCATGTATCTTTCATATATCGCATTTATTGCCCTATTCCTTCTAATTACAGACTCCTCTCTGGTATTTGGTTTCTCCATAATTACGTTAATCATTTATGAACACACGAGAAACGTCATCGTGTAAAATAATGCATGTACATAAGCAGTCGGTGTGGTCAAATAGAATATCGGTAACAAAAACTTGAGAAAACGCCACACAAAGGATACATTTTCGGTTCTAGCTTTTTAATTATCTGTCACAGTTAGTGCGCTCACTTGTAGCGTGTTTATATCATGGTCTTATGACGGTGTGTTAACTGTGTTTATTTATTCATGTAATCATATGCACGACCCCTGTATAGTGCCTGCATGAGCCATCAAAGAAAATAAATGATGATGATGATGATGATGTTTATGGTTGTATTTTTTTTTTTTTTGCTCCCCCAGGGGAAAAATAGTTCCGACGCCACTGCGTGCTGCGTTATCATAGAGACACAAAGAAAAAAACATGGTCAAGGATAGCGCTTTTACGGGGAACGATGAGCTTCCACTACGCCGTCGACGTCGACGATCACCACCGACGCCATGTTTGTGGATAGAAGAAGCCGGCCCGCGACCGGCATGCAACACGCGCGAACGGCTGGTTGGGCCACGACCAATGGGCTCGCCAACGCCTTGCGCCGTGAACGACACGTGCGTGCGTCCCTTCGTCACTATGGCAACTGAAGCCTCTCTCTTCGCTTCTCCCCGCTTCTTCGAGCAACCTCCTTGCCATCCTTGCCCCCGCGAGTGCCGCTTGCGGCTAGTGCCGTTATTTGGTGTCGCACAGGGAAGCGTGCTCGCTGCGCCAGTCGGTCGGCGCGCTGCTCCAGAAACCGCACTATAACCGGTATTTCCCTTCGCGCGCCTGCATTTTAAGCAGTATGTAATTACATGGAGTTCTATGGGAGGCGAACCGGTGGTTTAAAAAAGCCGCGTTATACCCGGTCCTGCACTATAAACGGTTACGTTGTAAGTGGTCTATACTGTATACTTATTGGAGCATCATTTCTCAACACTCAATTCTAGATTTAAATGCGACAGCAATTCTGAGCAAATCCTCTGCACTTACGTATCCGTGACTCGGTTCCCAACCAAGGAAGGGGGAGGCACGCAGCTCTCACATGCATACAGAAGGTAATCCACCCAATGAATGATACATGCTATATTAGCTTCTGAATGGCAAATACCGTTACCGAGGGTCTTATGTTTATTTACTTCTATTAAGAAAATCTTTCGACCTTTCCACTCCGTTGAAGAGGGAAGACCAGCGAAGCTGTACAGTATAGACCACTTACAACGTAACCGCTTATAGTGCAGGACCGGGTATAACGCGTTTTTTTTAAACCACCGGTTCGCCTCCCATAGAACTCCAAGTAATTACATACCGCTTAAAATGCAGGCGCGCGAAGGGAAATACCGGTTATAGTGCGGTGTCTGGCACAGCCCGCCGACCGCGCCGACGACCGGAGCAGCGAGCACGCTTCCCTGTGCGACACTAGATAACGGCGCGAGCCGCAAACGGCACTCGCGGGGCAAGGAGGTTGCTCGGAGAAGCGAAGAGAGAGGCTTCATTTGCCATAGCGACGGAAGGACGCACGCACGTGTCGTTCATGTGCGTGCGTCCCTCCGCTGCGTTGGAAACAAACAACCGAAACGACAGACCAATCACAGGTCGAGAAGTGTTCGCGCGCGTTGCATGCCAATCGCGGGCCGGCGGCTTCTGTCCGCAAACGTGGCGTCGGTTGTGGCATTCATCTCATCGTTCCGCGTAAACGCTATCCTTGACGGTGAATTTTCGTTGTGTGTCGCTATGATAACCCAGCACGTACTAGAAGGGAAGATCCACCTACTCGTGCGGCGATGTGGCGGCGCTCTCAAGACGGCAGAAACGCCCGTGTCGTCGTGTTTGTTTACTTCGGCTAAAGTGGTGCTTTCTAAGCATTTGTGTTTTCAAACATCGCCCGGATTTCTTATTTGGAGCATTTCATGCCTGTGCTCAAGTTCAAGGTATTTTTCTGGCGCGTACCGTATGAAGGATGCGAATTTTCACGCGTTTTCATCTCCGGAGAAAAGTGATTAGGGTTAGCAATCCTGAACGCTCGCAACGTCCGTCCGCAACCCGCGACGCCGTTAAAAGGCTGCGCCAGGCAAAAGCCGCTTATTTCTTTCAAAATGTGTGACACACTTGAGAGAGATGTGTACTAGTCTGGTGAAATAAAGACTTTTCTCAAACTAAGCTTTATTTTTCATCTAACATAAAATAAATTATTTTACAAAGGTAGGTTGTCTCATGGCATGTATTTTGGCCTGAAAAATTGATGTTTTGGTTATAACGCGGTACCGCTTATAGTGCGGATTTTCGCGACTCCCGCGACATACGTTATATGCGGTCTACACTGTATTATGGTGGCTTCTGTTTTCGGCGGCATTCCAGGCAAGCGATCTGCTCTTCTTTCGCAAGGGATTCGGAACCACTCGACGTAGTGAAAATCGAGGTGATAGCGGCTTCTCGGCATTGCGCGGCCATTCGCGCTGCTGCGCACGTTGCCGCTCCTTGCGCTGTTGCTCTTTCTCCGAACGAACGACATGCAGCTGACCCATCGAGAGTCCAAAGGGCAACTGAGAAGAGTGCTAGCGCAATTTCGACGTCACGGGACACAGGACACATGATTTGTAGGTGAGACAATGTTTTATTCTAGGACAGCCGCGCCAACCACGGGACGTGCTCTTTCTTTTTTTTCTCCTCTTTTTTGTCGTGACCCTATAATGTCTTTGTTTTCTCCTTTTCTACCGCAACTTAGTAATGTATTCGTTTTTCTCCTTTCTTCTTTTTACCCCGGGGGTGCGCGTGAGCTTCGTGTCTGAAGCTTCCTTTTTCTTTTTCTTTCACAACACATAAGTTGGGAGTCAGTGCTCTTTCCTGCGTTCTATTTTCTTCCTCCTGTGCTTTTGCACTCTTTTAGGTATGTTTTCTAAGTACCAGCTAGCTCAACTCCCTACATTATGATTACACTTCTGGTTTCACGTTCTGGTTCCCATTCTGGTTTCGCAAAATATTTTGTGAAACCAGCGCATCTAACAGCCGCGGATACTTCTTTGTCACCGAGGATGAGACGTGCCCTGCTACCTGCGCTCCGCCGACAGTTTTGCTTTCGGGTGAACACTGGCCGTCACACACAGCCGTCGTTGAAAGCACCGTCTGGCAACCAGGCACATCTGCGTTGGACCCGAGTGTACAAAAGGAACAGCACATGATCCACCGACGGGGCTAGGTGCCGACATGAGTTCAGCGCGCTCATGTTTGCTTCTGCTTCAGGTTTGTCCTTTACGACCTAATACTAGGTGCCATACTTCAGACCCATTCTCTTTGTTGGTGCGTGTCCCAACGGTGTAAAGCACCTGTGTACTAGAGTACTTGATGGAGCAATCAGTTCTGTTTTAATGCTGTCTACTATCAAGCCGCTGCTCCTTGCTTTGAGAATGTCAAAAGTAACCCAGGTACTATCGAGCTTGAAAAACAAATAGCGAAAATCATGACATTGGTGTCGGTTCTGCCGAAAGTTGAGCAGGGACAGTCAAAGCTCTCACAGGAGCTCAACAGCGTACAAGCCAAACAGTAGACGATGGATGAAAAACTAGAATCACTATCATCTAAAGTACAGGCCATGGAAAACGATTCAACAATAATCAAAACGCTAAAGAAGGAACTGCGTGCTGTTGACACCCCCACAAAAGAATTATAGCAGCAAGTGTCACATCGTGCCTCGACGGTCAAACTTAATTTTTTATGGTATTCCAGATGCCAAGAATGAGTCATGCCTTGTTTCTGAAAAAAATGTGATAAAACTGTGTCTTGATCGCCTTGGATCTGCTCTCAAACAATTCGCTATTGAGCATCATAAACTGGGCACCTTCAGTGATCAACGAAGCAGACAAATAATAGTGAAATTTGAGTCTTTCAAGACGAAGCAAGAGCTTTTGCTTTAAAGTCCGACGTTTAAAAACACGTTGTAGAGACTTAGCCAAGACTTCTCGCTTAAAGTCTGGATGGAGTGTAGGAAACTACTCAATTTTGCCAAATTTAAAAAGCCTCTGTTCAAGCTTAGATTTAATAAACTCTCGATTGGGCCAACCCCATACATCTATGATATGGATTCCCAAACCGTCATAGAATGTAATCGATAGCAATTTTAAACTGTTTCTGCGACATTGTCAGCGTCAGTCCATAACATTACCTTTATTGTAAACTGCCAAAGTGTTCGGAATCACCACTCCGGACGTTGTTATTAGAACTGAGTCATGGCTTGATCCATCTGTTTTTTGAACACTGAGGTCTTCCCCCCAAACTTTGTTGTCTACCGTAACAATAGAGATAATCACGGTGGTGGTAAACTTTTGCTTGTTCATCAAAGCCTGTATAGCATTCCTGCAGATATTACCAGAGTGTCTTGTGAAATGGTGTGGCCTAAGATTTTCCTCTCCCGAGGTGAATGCTTAACTGTTGGTTATAGGCCCCCATCGAGCACTGCTCAACCATTTATTCCATTCCATTTATTTATCCTTAAAGGGGCGGTGCAACAATTTTCAGACTTCGGTCAAAGGTTTCTGGAAGTTGTCCTCTGTCACTTCTGAAGTAAAGAACAGAAAACCGATTTTGCCTGCGTGTCCTAGTTGTTGCGTAAAAAAAATATAAAGATTGGTATTTCGGGCACTCCTCAACTCACTCCCAGTCTTCAGGGTCACACCTGGTCGCACTCCCAGTGACGTCATTCGGAGTGCCGTGTAGCTTCCCGTGTGCTATCTCGGAGGACGCTTCTCCTCCCTCTCTCTGCTGACATTAGCGGGCGCTATGCTGCAGCTGAGAGCCGAGCGAGGTCACGTAATCTTTCCGCCGCAGTTCCTTCGGCTGCCACTTGGGGCTGCAGGTGGGGGAAAAATCTCGACTTTTGCTTTGCGATTATGCAGCGGAATCGCAACATTTTTAATTAAGGAAGTGTTTTTTCTATCCTTTGGGACACGATAAACAACGTAAAAATGGCGAGATGCAAATTCTTTTAATCATAAAATCGTTGCACCGCCCCTTTAAGGGCCCGGGTGGGGCATTACATAAGGGGGGGAGTAGACGAGAACTAAAATACACTTTGACACTTGAAAACGACAAAAATAGGAAAAGGAGAGAGTCAAAATAACAATAGTAAAAAACACAAAGTACTGATATGGTTTAGTCGGGAATGGTTAGTGGTTGTGTAAAGAGACTTCCTGGCGAAACTTTATTGGGTCAGTGATGACTACAATGTCGTCGGGAAGGGAGTTCCAGATGGCTATTGCATGAGGGAAAAAGGAAGTGTTGAAGGCAAGCGTTTTGCCTGCAATACGCTTGATGCATTGACTGTGATTAAGGCGTGATGATACTCGGTCTGGAGGAGCAAGAGGGGTGGTATGGGTGTATGGATAGTTATAGTAGAACTTATGCAATAAACATAACCGAGAGTTCAATCTTCGACTGGACAGTAAGGGTAGTTCTAGAGTTTCTTTAAGTTGGGTCACACTGATGTCATGAGTATAAGCTGATGCGATGAATCGGGCTGCGTGGGTTTGTATGCGTTCCAGGTTATCAGAGAGGTAAGCTTGAGATTTATCTCATTGTATATTGCACTTTCTGTTGTTGCACTAGGTTATGTTGTTCTGGGTGGCGATAGTTATCTACCAGATGTTCCTTGGAGAGATCAGCGTCCCGTGAAATTTATTGTTGCTCCATGCCACATATTCAAACATTATTAATGACTGATTTGTGTCAGTTTGTTACTGAACCCACAATGGTTGACTTTAGTCGTTTAAGTGTTTTGGATATCATTCTTTGTAATAGATTCCCATCAATAACCTCTGTTTCAGTAGTGCCAGGAATAAGAGATCACGAGGCAGATGTAGCATTCCTGAAATGTTTGAAAGTGCCCAGATACAAAAACCCACCCCAAAAGACATACATGTTCAATAGAGGGGATTATGACAGTATGAGTTTTGATCTCATGATTTTTTTTGTCTGATTTTGAAGTGCACAGTGTGTCCACTGATGTGAATACCTTGTGGAATATCTTTAAAAATAAAATGCTGGAATTAGTAAATATTTATGTCCCAACCAAGGTAGTCAGTGCAAAGAACTTTTCACATACACAGACATCCTGAAACGTTAACTTTTCCCCTAAAACAATTAGTGACTGGAACATGTTGCCCGACTCACTGGTAGAGCTTCCCAACGTTCAATCCTTTTTTGATGAAACCATGTTATTGTAGTCTGTTCACACGGTTTACTTTCTTCGGCCTCTGCTTGCTGTTGATCGTGTTCTCATATTAATGTAGCATATATCGGCATGTTTCTCCCGTACGATTTGTTATTTTTCTTGTTGCTCGTTTCGCTTGTGTATTTCTGTCCTGCCTACTGTAATGCCCGCCGGGCGATGTAGGTATCAAATAAATAAATAAATCTGAAGGCTTCATTTTCTTTTTCACTGAGCAGGTTATTGCTTTTAAGTAATTACCGTATTTACTCGCATAATAAACGCACCCCCCACAACGGGCATCAATATTTTGACTTTTTTTTTCTCTCCCGTAATCAACGCACCTCCAATTTTCAGATCCGCGAGTCTCGAATTGGGTCCAATTTAGCAGGCCACCAAGCCAATTTTCATTCGCCACCAAGCGGTCAGGCCAAGTCAAGCCAAGCTGCTCTCGTAATGGCCGCAAGTGCGTAGTGGTAGTTACGGAACTGATCAACCGTGAAACCGAGTGTCGCGCAGACTTGATGAAGCTTGGGTCAAAGAATTGCTGAGCCCCGAACATTTTTCGCCTATCGGATGCACTGATGTCAACAAACAAGCCGTCCTCTGTGGTCCAATTTTGGACAGTGAAATCGTGGAAGTGGTTAGGCCTAATATACTCTGGGTAAATGCGCTTATTTGATCCGCAACAGAATGGCACAGGTGCACGCTGTGCTGTAGGCTGCGAGTGTCTGGTAGCCTCTCTGTGAACGAAACATGACCTGTGCGAGCGGGCCTCGGGGGCCGGTGGTTGGACTTCGTACGAGTTCTTGTCTCCGTGACAAAACATGAACATGATCCGTGCAAGCAGGCTTGGCGGTCGGACTTTGTAGAAGTTCTTTTCTCCGTGAACAAAACTTGATCCATGCGAGCGGGCTTCGGCGGTCGGGGCTTGGACTTCGTACGAGTTCTTATACGCGTAGTAACCGATTGTACCTGAGCGTGCCCGCCGGATACTAGCAATATATATCCCCTAAGAACGGCCGTGTTGCTTTTCGTGCTGAGTGAGCTTCGTAGGTCGCTTTTCCTTAGGCAAAAGGCACCCCGAAAGCGCCCTAAAGAGGTTTGCAATTTATAAAGCATGGTTATTGTGGCGCGCCCCCGAACAGCCATGGGTGCGCCTTCATCACTGGAAACGTGCCACAGTACCTTGCCGTGTCGTATTGGCACCTAACATGACATTTGCACGAAGTGTGTCCATGCAAAAATTTTACCCCGTGTAATAAACGCCAAATATGTGTCAATTTTTTGGGAAAAAAAGTGTGTTCATTATGCGAGTAAATACGGTAGAGAAGTTCCACATGTTTTTGTCGCAAGAGGCTAATCGCCAAAGTTATAATCATTGTTTTCTGGATTATAAGGCCCGTGGATAGTATGTATCCGCACAGTCTTGTGAAAGTCGTCTAACCGGGGTTCCACCATATCCACAAATGGGGAAGTCGAGAGAATGGTGCACACGATGAAGGAGCTCTCGAGTACCAGACCCCACACGAGGTGCTTCCCGAGTACCGAAAAGTGCCACGGAGCAGTGAAAGCAGTCCATCGCAACCCTTCTTCAGCCGACGTCTTCGAATCAGAGTCCCCAAGCTAGGGGAAGCTCCAATTCCTGCTTGGCCGTCGCGGGAAGACAAGAAACAAACCTCGATCGGCATCCTCGCATTCAGTGCCTTTGATTTTTTTCCATGGGGGAAGACGCATGGTTGGACAATATTTCTCGCATCGCCAAATTGCTCGGTCCGGCCCAAACAGAGACTGGACCAGTACATGGTGAAGACATCAGCGGGAGTAGTTCGGCGCAGTCGCCGGCACTTGGCACCGTTTGGCACTCCAGACCCGCGGTGGTAGGACGTTACGGCGCAAGACACGTCGGGAAGGACGGCCATTGCAGCCCCTGTTCACGGAGCCCTGCGAGTTGCGATGCTCTTTGCCAGCAGCTTACCTCGCCGCAGGATTCAAGGTGGCGGCGATGGTGCCATGCCTCAAGACCATTTTACGTGACACGGGCAAAGAGTGAAAGCTTGGGTACGACTGAACTTGTGGACATTGTTGTATATCGAGTCTTTCATTCTCAAAATGCACGATGGAGATGCGTGACTAGCGCGACACGGTACGCAATGTGTCGCTGCTTAGCGCAAGCGCTAGGTAGCGATGTTATCTTCGTTGCGAGGATTCTGAATAGAGGTCACTCGGGTTTCGGTCCTTACCACAGACGACTGTTTCTCGGCCATGTACGCACGGTTATAGCTCTGAGCCAGTCGTGACCGGCAATTATATGATGCTCTTGAGCGTGTTATTTGTGACATTTGCACAATGGGTTACACAAACTTGGTTACTTTCTACCCGAAATACCCGTAGCAGTGGTCCTTTATACATTGCAGGGCAGTGTATTCTATTCACTAAAAAGCAATTGAAGTAGAAACACACAACACTTTGTCTACCTCGTTAAACAAACTGTTTCGCAGCAAAGGTGTTCTCTGTGACAAGCATGTAGCGCCCTCTCCCGTCCACCCGCCAAGCCTGGCGGCCATCGACGAGTGGACGGGAGAGGGCACTACATGCTTGTCACAATACCAAAGCATTTGAGTGTACAAAAAAAAAAAAGTAAATAAAAGTACAAATTCTTTTGCAATTATTTTATAGTAGAAACTTACCCTCTGGTATTCGGGATGAGTTGCAATCCTCACAATGCGAGCCCCAGCCAAGCCAGCAAACTCTTCGTCTTGGAACTGCAGACAAACCACAAATTGCATCAATGGCCTCTAAGCTCACACAAAGTGGCCAGCAACTTTCAAAACAAAGAACAAACATTTCTGGAGCTAGAGGAACACAGAAGCTAAACAAGAGCAGACGCTGTGCTAGTAAATGATATAAAACAAGTAGACCCCGAAGCTCATATTATCAGCTAGATCAAAGCAAGTTATGGCAGCTTCACACCCTACAATGAGCACAAACATTCTCCACCACAGCTGCAGCATATGTTCAAGAAAACCCAAACATTGCAACACTGGTATGCGAGGCTTGTTGGCTCAGACTAGCCACTGCTGCTTGTCACTTTACGTGTGAACTCTGAAACTGTAAACCTATTCCCACAGTGCAATGCTCTGCAAGCGGGGCAGCGCAAGCAAAAGTAAACCACAATATCCCAAGTTGCCAGTCATCGCCCACTCTACCTTGAGGGACGTAAGGACGCCCACCCGAAATGAAGAGATAAATGGTGGAAAACATGGGGTGGGCTACCTCTACAAATGCAAAAACGAAAGTTTATAACAAAAATGGTGGTGAAACAAGGGGGCATCTGCTACAAACCATGTGAAACAGAAACTGATACCGCCGATTGCGGACACGGCAAATTCGAGTTTCACGATGCCATAAACACCCGGGAATTTGCTACAAACTCCTGCGTCAGGGAGAAAGATATCGCGGAATGCGGACACCGCAGATTCGCTTTTCAGGGTGCAAAGGGCACGCGGGAACCGATATTGCAAGTGCAGATTCGTGGCCAAAAACTGCGAGAACCCGCTACAAACTCGCATGTCGCGGGAACGGATATTGCAGATCGCGGATGCAGCAAACTTGCATTTCACGATGCAATGAACGCACGGGATCAACTTGCGAGTCACGGGAACCAAGATTGCACGTGCAGGTCGCGAACAAAAAAGCACCAGCGCGCTACGAACTCGCTCGTCACACGCACCGGTGCTACAGATCACGAGGTTGATGAAACTCCCGTTCGACGTTGCGCAATGTTCGACGAGAATCGCGTCAACCGCGTGAAATAGGGGGTGGGCGATGTTTTAGAATTCTTATGTCATACAGTCGAACCTCGCTTTTTAGCTTAAGCCACCGGGACCCGCAAATTTTAAATTTGGAACTTCATAAAATTGAGAAAGTCATTTATTGAGCATAGAATTCAATCAAAACTATCAATGCAGCAGCATCCCACAAACTACAGTGGTATGACATTTCCGCAGTCCACGGGCCAAACTTTAAAAAAAAGTGCATACAAGCTCGCGAATGAGCCAGAGCCCCGCTGCTTGCGAGTGACGAAAAACAAAATCTTGCAGAGAACGACAAATTTATTGCCTAGTGAAAAAGCTCGTGATTTTTGTCTAAGCGCGCTTTGTGAGCAGAGGGTGCACAGGCTCCTCTTGTGCTACGAAACAAGCTGCACTATTTCCACGTTGTCAAGAACGCTCGCCGTGTCTGCGTTCACAAAGTCGTCCAAGTTCCCTCCCATCTGCGGCCACCTCATCTCGCCAACGAAGCTCTTCCCAGCAACTGGGTGACGACTGTTCTTGCTCGCGTTACAAAACCGGTCGTGGCAAAAGCGGCAAAGGAGGCATCCATGCTGCCGCCAGTCGCACGTGGCGTCGAGCAACTTCCGTTGCTGTAGCCATTTGGTAAAACCGATTCAAAGCCGGGTAGGAAATGCGCAGTGTGTCCTTCTGTGCAGCTTCGGTTTATAAGTCCCTAAGAACCAAAATGAGGATGCCTCCACGGCCTTGATTGTACCGTTCTTACGCCAATAGCACGCTGCCAGACATTCTAGATGCCATAGTTTTAGAAAAACTTCTTTTACTATGAATATTTTTTTCCAGAATACGTCGTCAAGAGAAGTTTTGTGGTCAAGTTTGTTTCGTTATCTCGAGTTCATAAAAGCCTACGAACAACTGTTGAAGAAATCTAAAGTTCTTAGTCAATGAGTAACGGTTGATAGTGGAGCTTGTTGGTACATACTTGTATATATATATTTGACAGCTTGAACCAGGGGAAGATATAGAGAAATTGAGACAGGAGAGAATAGACAGCTGACTACCAACGATTATTTAGTGGGAACTTCTTTTTTCTTGCGTGTTTTCAGACACCAACAAAAATTATTAAATATTAAAACCTATTATACTAATATAATGATAACAACGAGCTTAACAGCCTCAGCACAAAAATAAAGAAAACGAAGAAGGGACACCTGCAAGTTTTTTTCTCAGCAAAAACACATAAGGAAGGCATACCGTTTCGGGCCATTGTGTCGGAAAGAGGAACCTGGCAAGTCCATTTGTCGACGTTCCTGGCGAAACAGTTGTCCTTGATAGAATCCGACGATCCGTACAGAATTAAGAATTCGGAACATTTAATTGAATATCTTAAGAAGAATGGAGAAAGCGTCACATCTGGATTTTCCATCGATATCCAAGATATGTATTACTCAATCCCACACAGAAGACTCATGGCAATTCTCCGATCCACCATCGAGGAGCAGGGCTCTACAGCGTTTCAGAATACTGCTGGACTAAGTGTGAGCACCTTCTTGGAACTATTAGGTGTATATTTGACTTCCACTGTAGTAGACTTTCAAGATCAACAATATGTGCAAAAGAGTGGAGTGTGTATTGGGTCTCGGGTAGCGCCGCAATTGTGTGACTTATTCCTGGGGGCATGCGGAAAGATCATCGCAAGTAATCTGACAGATACAAGGGTCACAGCCATCTTCCGATATGTGGACGATTTTTTAGTACTTTGTGCCACAGAAGGTGACGACCAGAGTGAAGAATGCAAGGATACTATTCTGCAAGTGTTTCAAGAAAGTTGCCCCGAATTGGTGTTCACACATGAATCACCTGTGGACAAAAATATCAAATTCCTAGACCTCGCGCTAATTTTCCAACAAGGGCACGTTTGCTGGAGGTACGAACCCCGGTCAGCAAAAGGGTTTCTGCCGTTTACCTCTGGCCACTCAAGAACTATTAAGAGAGGTATCGCCAGCACGGCGTTAGTTTCTGCCTTAAACGAATCATGTAAACACCAGATAGGGCAGAGCTTTGAAAAACAGATGTCACGATTACGGAATTCGGGATACCCAACAAGTATCTTGGTACCCGTTTGTGAGACCATCTGCAGAAACTTGAAGAGTGCAAAGTCGGGCAAAAAAGTAAACGAGGAAACCCGAAGGAAGATCGCTGTGCTACCATACGTTCACGGGATTACGCACAAATTGAAAAAGATCGCCGCGAGGAATGAGATCCAAGTAGCATGCTCCGCGCCTAACAAAGCGTACTCCCTGTGCAGACGAGTTAACAACAGAACAGGCAAAGAAAAAACGTGCAACATTGCCCACAGAACACAATATGTACCATGCATGACAGGAGTGGTTTACAACATTCCCTTTTCATGCGGGAAGTGCTACATCGGCCAGACGGGCCGATGCATTAACGACAGAGCCCGCGAGCACGCAGCATCCCTTAAAGGAACGTCGGCAGGGCATCTTGCAGCTCATTGCAGGACTTGCCACTGCAGTGCAGCGTTCAAGGACATAACCATCCTAGCCAGTAATAATAATACTCATGCGCGCGAGATGCTCGAGGCGCTAGCTATCGAAGAACAAGCGAGTGGGTGCGTGAGCACCCCGTCCATCACTATTCACAAAAAGGAGAGACAATATCTATGGTGCGTCACGGTCCAGAAAATGGCAGTATGAGCTTGTGGCGGGTGAATTTAAAATATTAGTTTAGGTTTAGGTAATGTGAAAATTTTGTAAACATACACATGCATTATTATATTAGTATAATAGGTTTTAATATTTAATAATTTTTGTTGGTGTCTGAAAACACGCAAGAAAAAAGAAGTTCCCACTAAATAATCGTTAGTAGTCAGCTGTCTATTCTCTCCTGTCTCAATTTCTCTATATCTTCCCCTGGTTCAAGCTGTCAAATATATATTCTTAGTCAAATCGGGAAATTCGTAAAATCGGGTTTCATAAAATCGAGTTTCAACTGTAGATATTTAGCCACAAAAATAGGATTACAGAATTTTCTGATAATCACCTGCCCCTTCAAAATCTTTAATTATGGACCTCACAATCTGCGAAACACCTATCCTATTCAAATGACGCAACCGCAAGCGTAAGGTCACCGGACGTGTGCGACTACAAAAAAGAATGAAGATAGCATAGTAAAGCCTTGTTTTGTTGAGGAACAAGAATCCGTCTGAATGAGAGAAAAAAAAAAAAAAAAAAGGGCCGAAATCGCCGCTGCCATTATGCTGACTCTCCAAGAAACACGTCAGCATTTCACGCAGTTGGTATATATAACGAAGCACAGTGAATGCAGCCTCTCGGCACTTCTCCAGGGGGGGGGGGGGGGGGGGGTCAATGTTCCCGAAACCCCTTTCCTCCCTGTTGCAAGAAGCTCAGGTGAGTTAGCGTGAGCATAAAGAACGTGCGCACGATGCACGAAAAACGGCAGAGCCCTTTTGTTGTCGTGTAATACGTGCGCATAAAAGAGCGACGACACTGTGCGCTCGCAGCCCGGTGACATGGTGAGACGACTGCGCATCAAGAATGGCGTGGCAGGTCAAACAGCAAAACCGCAGCCCAAGTGCATCCACAGGTCTGCAAAGCCGGAGGCAGGACCTTCCAATGGCGTGTAAAGCGTGCACCCACACCCCGGCCGCTTACTTCAAGAGGCTAGGCGATACGACGTGTAACGACGACAACCACACAGGACTGGCTGGTTATACAGAGTGTGATGTAAAACGTAGCAATTGAGGTAGAGTGGGGGACGGCGGGGCATCCCAAGGGGGGCGGGGGAGACAAGCGCCCAGTGATGCACCAGCCATCTCCCACTGCACAGCGCCGAAATTGGCAAAGGGGACGTCACCTGCGATCTTCGGTTGCTAGGTGTTCAACGGGGCGTCGCTCACTATAACCAGCCAATCCAGTGCGCCCTCCATTGCTACGCGTCCTATCGCCTAGCCTCTCGAAATATGCACCCCGCCACCATCTGTTGGTGCTTGCAGAAGGTGTTTCCTAGCCAGTCTCCACAGCCAATGGGGCTTTTGAGCCATCCTGTGGCGATGTTGCGAACTTTGAATGCTCCGAACCGTCCAAGGTCGGCGCATGTACAAGGGCACTAATGCTAACGCATTAAAAGTGGAAAGACTGCAAACATATGCAGTTCCCCATCCGCAGATTGCGAGTTCAGTGTACAGGGAGGGCTAAAGCCCCATAAGCTCCTGGCTACGCCCCTGTCGCCTACCGTAAAGTTCCGAGAGAACACCCACCACCGCGCCCATGCCGGTTTTCTGGCTAAATATCTGTAACACAGAAATTCCGAAACATTGCCCAGCCCCCGATTCCCGTTGGACGTCAAGTGATGTCCGACGGGAATCGCATTTGTTGCGCGATCTGCTGTACTGTACGTCTGATAAGCGAGTTCATAGCGGGTTCATGCATTTTTATCTACAATCTGCGTGCGCAATATCGGCTCCCCTAACACGCCGAGTTGTTCCCGTGTGTATATTGCAGTGATGTGATTGGCCTAAGCCATTTTGGAGCACCTTTCGGAGCAGCCAAAGCAGTGATTTGGAGCAGCAGAAGTGGCTTTTGAAGCAGATATCCTTAGAAAAAAAAAAAAAAAGAATTGCTTTAAGTGCTGGACAAATGAAGGGAACTTTGCTCACTGCAATTAACAAATTATGGTCAGGTTAGACCACCTGAGTCTTTTAACACGTAAGTGAAATGCCGGTGACATGACATACTTTGCAATGCTTCAGTTAAATCAGACATATACATGTACCCACAATAGATAAATAAGAACCAAACTGCACACATAAAAGTTTATTTCAAAATGAGCAGCTTAGTACTAAACGTCACAGCATTACGTTAACTAGTTATATAATATAATAAATTGAAGCACTCTCGGACTGATGAAACACGTAACTACTGCAGTGCAATGCAAAATTGTACACAAGAAAAAGGTGCATTACAACTAGTGGGTGCTTTTCTTTTTGCTTTTCCAAACTTTCTGCAAGGCTGCTGTAATCCTCGCTTTGCCTTTGGCAAGTAATGAATGTCCACTTTTAATGTGTCCAAAGAGACATTGAGACATCCCACAAGTGTACAGTGCTGTAGGCATTGCCGAGCAATTCCGAAAAACCGCTGGCCACCATTTTACTAGTTCCCGACGTGTCAGATTTTCGTCAAAATTAAGCAAACGTAAAGAAATGGATTGCAAGCGTCCCGGCTGGTGCCTCTGTCGTGCAATCAAGTTCACATACACGTGAGGGCAACTTCGGCAGGTTGCAGTTGCACGTGCTTCGTCGCGCAAGCAGACAATGGCCGTTCGATCGAAACCGAAACCATGCCACCCCGCTCCGTCGCCAATAGGCTCCCAAAATTGTATGCCAAATGTCCAGCATACAACAAAAAACGGTCCAGCAGGGCGTGCTTGCCAGGTCGGCAAACAAGGTACAAGCTAAACACACACACAAAAAAAAGAACCTGAGCGCACTGATGCAAGACATTGTGAGCCAGGGTCAAAAAGTTCTTGTAGCGCTGTGTCCAACGACTGAACTCGAGACAAACAAGCGCACTGTACGGCTTCAGCGTGCAGACATTGGCTTCTTTGCTTTAGCTCACTTCTCTTCGCCAACTTTCTTTCGCGGCAGATTTTTCACGTCCGAGGTTCCTTTCGAAAGAAAGCCCACCGAAAGAAACCTAGGTAATTAATACTTAGACACAGCAGTCCGAGTTAAAGAGGGACTTTTGTAGTAGCATATGATTTAAACAAAAACATGAATGTTGATGACCTTGCACCAGTCCTTACGTTTCAGTTTAGAAAGCGCCCTATCTGCAGCGACCCGGGGACGGCAACACTTGACGTCATGCAACCACGGTGACTGCTAGGCAGGGACCAAAGATAGTTTTCCCACGGCCGTTGCTTTCAGGAGCGAGTGCTTCAGCTCACTCCCGCCATGCAACAACGTGGTTTCGTTTCACAGCATGACGGCAGGGCTGGTACCCGGCACGCTAGCGTCGGAGCGTCCGCATATACTTGCATCTATAGTTGCAAAAGTTTTAAAAAGACGCGAAACGAGACCCACGAGACGACGAAAACGCGAAACGAGACACGGCGGGAAAAACCATGCAAGACAGGATGGACGATTGATGCAGGGTATTTTATGTCAAGCAGCGGCTTGCACCACCTAATTCACGCATGCTCGACTACGGTACTCAGTTTAGTTTTGGTTTTGAAAGGCGAACAAAATTGGTCCTTTGGCGCCGGCTTGGCACAGATTACCCATATTTTGGCAAAATGTACCAAGATGTATCAGGGTTAGCCCCTTAGTGCAGTTTGGCACACTTGGCGCAGCAATCACATCACTGATATTGCATCGTGAAATGTGAATCTGCTGTGTCTGCGATCTGCAGTATCCATTCCCGTGACATGAAAGTTTGTAGCAGATTCCAGCGTTTTTGTTCACGGCCTGCGTGCGCGACATCAATTCCCGTAGCCACGAGATGGTCCCATGCGCATATTGCATTGTGAAATACAATTCTGCTGCGTTCGCGATCTGTGGTATTTATTCTCGTGACATACGAGTTTGTAGCGGATTCCCGCATTTTGTCCGCGATCTGTGCGCGCAATATCGGTTCCCGTCACAAGTAAGTTTGTTGCGAGTTACACGTGTGTTTATTGCACCATAAAACCTGAATCTGCTGCATCCGTGATTTGCATTATTAGTTCCCGTGAGGTGCAAGTTCTCAAAGGGTTTCCACGAGTCCTTCACAATGCAAGATGTGAATCTGCTGCGTCCGCAACTTACAGCATCCTTTCCCACAACAAGGCACTTTGTAGTGAATCTTGCGTGTTTATCGCATCGTGAAACGATAATTTGCGGTGTCCGCGATCTGGAGTACCAGTTCTCACGTCACATGGTTTGTAGCAGGTGCCCCGCTATTGATCGTTAATTTTTCATCAACTTTTGCTGTGGCATACCTGAAGATAGCCCACCTCATGTTTTTTGCCATTTGTCTCTTCATTTTGGGTGCACATTCTTTCTGAACTTTACAGTACCGTATCTGTTCGAATATAAGGCGGTCACAATTATAAGGCGAGGGGGCAGTGAAGGACCTAAGAAAAAGAAAAAAAAATGTCATATTGCTATACTGAGCTTCGAATATAAGGCGGGGTATGGCTTTGGGATTACGGATTTTGTAAAAAAGCCTCGCCTTATATTCAAATAAATACGGTATAAAGCCATCACTTTAAAAATCTGACGAGAAGAAAACTATGCCAGGTTTTCCAAGTATTCCGTGTGTATGTCTAAGCACTGCTGCCGTTGTTGCGACGGCTCCCCGATTCTTTTGGCGTAGAAAGGCCAAGCCGTGCGACAGGCGATGGGACGTGTGTGACATGTGTGGGGGGGGGGGGGAGTGAGACGAATGTGCGATGGATGGACGTAGGAAACAAAACGTGTAACCGCAACCAGGAAATTCCCCAGAGTATGATTCTGCGAGTATCGCAAATTTATCCCCCGAGCACCTGAGCTACGCAGAGCCCGAGGGAGAGGAGGAGGTGTGCTCACCTGCTGGGACACGGTCCAGGGGATGAGGTCCCCGTGGGCCCTCCTGCCCCGAGCAAAGTTGTCCGACACGCTGGCCCGGGAGATGCCGCCCTCGTAGCACACCTGCGAAGGGGAGGGTCACGATTCTAGAAACGCGTCGTTCCTGGCTGCCCGTTTCGTTCCAGGCCCCGTTGAACTACCATTAGCTCCGGTCTATAAGTTGCACCCCCCCCTACGAGTGGTCATTTTTACAAAAAAGTTGATATATAAGTAGGATTCTGTATTTTCCGTGTTTATTTCACGCCAAACTCGGAGGGTGCTTTTCAAAGTTTATTTTTTGCACAAAAGCCTGGGTTTATTGGAGTGCATATTTGTTAGATTCCCAATTTTCTGAAATTCATTTCACTGCCTAAATGCAGTATAGTAAGACATTTTATCTCCGTACGGCAATTTTCCAATAAGCTATTGGGGAGGTCTACAGCTATTGATGTAAGTCGCCTCACTTGGCAAGGAAATCTATCATATAAAATTGCTGCAAGATACTGAGCATTTCTAAGCTTCAGCTGTAACTAGTGTAACGGTGCTGCTACTCTGGCAACCTGCCGCACCGTGAGCAGTGCCACCGTAGGCTATTTTAAGGACGCCCCATTAAACTTCATGCTCTTTTCTTTAATCACTACCCCACAGCTTGTGTCATTCGATACAACTAGAACATAAGGGGGGGGGGGGGGGGGGGGGGGGTGCGGCTATCTAATTTTTACCCTGAAATCTACACTTTTTCTATAAAAATGTCAATCTGAAAAGTGTTCCACATAATGGGGCATTTTCTACTCATCAAAACCATACTTTTTGGCAATAAGTTCATTTAAAGAGAAAATTAAAAATCTAGCCACAATGCTCATTAAATTCTAGTTCAGAAACATCCACACAAAGAGTAAATTCTGCGATTCCTTGAAATGATAGATTTCTTAAAACGAAAGTTGCTGCAAAAAAGTGAAACTGAGAAAAACTTATCTGAAGTTTCCACACCACTCCATTTGCTCTCACTGGTGGTGGTGGCAACTAAAAGGCACCAAGAGCAGATGTGGTGTCTTCTGCTTACACTCAATCTCCTGCATGGCTACGCTGAGTGAGTCCGGGCTTAAGGGGGGACATGGGCCTAAATTTAAATGTTTAAAAAAAAAAAAAAATTCTATTTAATTTTTGAGGTTTTTGGTTTTAGAAACTAATTATACACCCTGACACTAAATTTGATAACCGTACGCCAAATAGTTACGTTGATATAAAATATTTTCTACAGATTGTGAGGCAGTAACAAAGTAAAGAAGTTCAATGTTTGAATGCATTTTTTTTAAGTTCTGCTTTTTGTTGCAAATTTCACGCGAAGGAATCTTTTGTTCGAAGGTAAAAGTATTCTGATACCAGAATCAAGATGTTTCCGAACTGAAATTTACTGGGGAATTGGGCTATCTACTTTATTTTGTTTTAAGAAGAAGTCTTCGTTGGAAAAAAGAAAAAAACATATTTCCAAGAACTGACATAGAACAGATATGCATCTTATATTTTGAGGTGCTCACCGTTCCTGAAATACTTACATTTGAGTTATAAAAACTAGATAACCCGAAGTTCCACATCCCCCACTTCCTATTCTAGCAGTCAAATGGTACTTAATAGCTTCATTTGCATATCATAGATTTCTTAATAAAGAGTGACACATCTTCTTATGCAGGTATGTAAAGTTGTCCTAAAGAGCTGAAAGTTCGCACAATGCAACTACATCTGACGCTAAATCTCCCCCGCAAATTTCATTCCGATCACTTGAGTAGTTCAGCCGCCTCGGTGGCTCCGAGGCGAGAGCGCCGGCCTACGGATCCCCAGGTGGCAGGTTCGAATCCTGGCCGAGGTGCCCGCAATAAGCCTCCGTCAGATTCTTCAGACTGACCTTAATTCCATTACTAACTGGTGTGACGTCTGGAAAATGCACCCTAATGCCAGTAAATGTAAAGTAATGAGAATTTCACGGAAAGCTGCCTGTACTAACTTTCCTCAATACAACATTGGTTCTGTTCTTGAACAGATGACATCGTACAAGTACCTAGGTGTCCATATAACATCTGACCTCTCCTGGCAAACTCACATTAATTTTATTGCTAACAACGCTAATCGCATGCTACGTTACTTACGCCGCAACTTCTCAAGGGCTCCTTCATCATTAAAACTACTACTGTACAAGACCCTCGTTAGATCCAAGCTTGAGTATGCGAGTTCGGTGTGGGACCCAGGCCATGAATTTCTAATTAATCAAATTGAATCCGTACAAAATCGTGGCGCACGTTTTATTTTGTCTAATTTCTCGCGTTTTTCCAGTGTATCATCCACGAAACTAACTTTACATCTTCCGAATCTTTCATTACGTAGAAAATTATCTCGTTTGTCCTTATTTCACAAAATTTATCATCACAACCAGCATCTAAGTGAAGAGCTTTTTTCTGAACCATCGTATGTATCCCATCGAAATGATCATCACCATAAAGTCAACGTTCCTTTCAGTCGCACGAAGCTCTTTTTTGATTCTTTTATCCCAAAAACTACTAATGACTGGAACCACCTGCCCACCTCCATCGCCACAATCACAGACGCTCCTGCATTCAAGTCTGCCATTGAAAACTATTATGTTAACTAATATGTGTGGAATTCTATTTTTTGTACTTTTGTTTTTTCCCCACTCCCTTCTGTAATGCCGTGTGGCCTTGAAGGTATCGAAATAAATAAATAAAAAATAAATAAATCTGACGGAGGCTTATTGCGGAATTTGGACGTGTAACCGAGCTTTCGGTTGCATGTCCAAAGATCCCCAGGCGGTCGAAATTAATCCTCAGTCCTCTGCTGGGGCGTGCCAGATGCCCGTCGTTGGTTTGGCACGTAAGACCCCCAAATTTGACTTGAGTAGTTCAAAAGTTAAATTTCTAGCCAGTGTCACCCCTTAAAACGCTTTCTTCGAGTGTCATTTTGTTACCGACATGTGGACATTGATTGTGAAGCGGGTGAGGAATTGGATATGCTCGCAATACACGAACCAGCAATTGGGGGCGGGACAAGCATGGTCGAAATACAAAGCAGACAAACCCACGTGACGTTCTATAAACAAATGTTGGGTTTAGTTCCTTTTCTGTTTAATCAGGGTGGGATTTTCGATCCTTAGCCATGTGCATATCCCCTTCTACGGGAAAGCTGGACTTGTATGGTGTACTTGCCCGAAGAGTGTTCACTCTCAAGCTAATATGTTTAATGTACTGAAACTATGAATCAATGCTATTTCCATCGAGAGTACGACCATCTGTCTAGGCCGTAATGGTGTGGAGCTATAGCTGTTGGAAAAAAGGAAACAAAAGTTTCACATTTCCACAACATTTGATTTTGCATCGTCGGCTTATCAAAAATGTTTTATTTCATTGTAAATATTTCAGATATTGCAATAAAAATTTGCAGGATTGTGCAGTGTTAGTTGTTGAACCACAATAGATAAAAGTTAAAAACATCTTTTTTTTTTTTCAAAAAAATTGCAAATTTAAAGTGGTGTCCCTCTTTAAGAATTGCGGTAAATAAAAATGGAGCTTGGCAGAAGCTCTTGTCAGTTTTTCTGCAGAACTGCCTCGCGGGAGTTGATAGTCTCTTGTCGCTCAGAAACCCTGAGCAATTGATTGAGCTTTTGATTCCTCTTCGTGGGAAGTGCTGAGGCATAAAGAATTTATATTATTCTATGGATCTGCCTGAGCTTTTGAGAAGAGCATATGATAAAGTGTCAGTCCTCTTCTGGAATTGATGTGGACAGTTCTATGAGCATTTTGGAGTTTTACTTCTAGGCTCACACATCATTTAAAAAGAGGGCGTGTGCATTGGTTTCTCAATTTTTTTGTCGAAGATATTTTTCAACAAGATGGATTGTCACGTCAGTAATTTCCTGGGGTCTGTCTCGATTGGAAGTGTGGTTGTTCGCCAATACGTAGACACTATTTTGATTTGCAATAGAGCATATCAGGCAAAGTGTGTAAGGGAAATGCTATGACTTCACCTTCAGAGGAGAGGCCCCGTGAAGGCAAAATACAGTATTTGGATCTAATCTAGTGTTTAGACAGAGGTCTCTGCTGGAAATACGGCAGAGATTCTGCAAAAGCTTTGTTGGCTGTACATAGACAGTTGTCATCCTAAAATTGAAAAAAGAGCTGTCATTGTGTCTGTGTTCAATACATTGCGTACACTAGATTGAGAGGGTGGTCGAAAAGCAAGTGGGACGTCTTTTGGAAATGGGGTACAGTAAAATCTCGTTATAACAAAGTTGAAGGAGCGGTCCTAATTATTTTGTTATAACCATTAGTTTGTTATAGCCAATGTCCATCTCTCCACTATTAGCAAGCAAGGGGAATTATGATTGCTTTGTTATATCCATTAGTTTGTTACATCCCATTTTGTTATAACGAGGTTTTACTGTATTTGCGAGAAATCATTTCCAGTGCGGTGTCCAAACTGTAGCAAAAGTTCAGCTCGGTTCCTGTAGAAACAAAGCGGTCTTAAAAATATAGTTTTCGAGCCTTCTGTCATGGTGTTCTCATAACATTGAGGCAGTGGCGAACAAGTTTGGTGTAACCTTGGTGAGATTACACACACTAGAGAAGATGACCCCTTTTCCGGGGTCTGTCCTGGGACGTCAGAAGAAACATAGGGACCCAGCTGTAATTTGCCAAGGAAGGGTTGCATGCAATATTCCGTTGTGGGCTCTCGTACATGGGGCAAACAGGTCGCTGTTTAAATGACAGGATCCTGGAGCACTCTGAAATAGCTAAGCATGTGGTAGAGTGTAACAACTGTCAACCTGAATGAGAGAGAATGCAAGTTTTGCACAAAGAGAGGGAGGGAGGAGAGTCCTGAAAGAAACAATGTGAATTATCAGCTCATGTAATTGTATAAGCCAACCTTCCCTCTTTTTCGACAGTGAAATGAAAAGGTTTCTGGGTATGTAGTTGGGTAGCTTTGGTTGTTCACCGAGAGTTTCTGTGAACGTAGGGGTGGCTTTGTTATTTCAACGAGTGTCTCAAGGTTTGCTTCTTCTGTCAATTCTATTCTATCTTAGAGCGCAGCTCTTAGGTGCCCGTTTCCGGCTTGAGCGGCGTCAGCGTCGCCGTCGTTGCCGGTGTGACCCCAAAGGTCATGTGACCCCGCAAGGCCGCGTGACCTTGGGGTCACGTGACCTTGCGGGGAGGGGTCACCTTCACCCCAAGGTCATGTGACCCCCCTCCCCCCCGAAGTCACGCGACCCCCCCCCCCCCCCCCCGAGGTCACGTGACCCCCTCCCCCTGAGGTCAGGTGACCCCCCGGAGCATATTGAAGAATGAGGGGAGAAGGAGAAGGAGGAGGAGGGTTCTACCCTCCCCTTAGTACCGTTCCCTCCTCCTCCTCAAGAGCTGCGCTCCAATTCGGCATTACAGGGAGTTGTAAACGGCTTTCACTTTTTCTCCCGCTCTCACTTCATGGAAGCCTGGTTTGAAAGAAGAGGGGTTGATTTTCTGTTTTAGGAAGATTAGGGGGAGTTGTTTTGGGGGTTTTCCTTTCTGTCGGATCATCTGTCGTTGTTAAGTGTTCCAGATATGTCTTTTCCTGTTGCAAATCTGAAGTTGTGTTTTAAATGGTGCTGCATTTGTCTCCATTTTCTGTGTCCACACATCTCTGGGGTTCTTCGGTGCGATCGGTGCCCAGCTCGCCCGCGCATACTCTCTTATTTCGAATCGTCTCTTTATCAAAATGTGTCGAGCTTACCGAGGAGCAACTGTCTTTAGCTTTGTCCATCTTTGCCGGTTTTGAGCTTTTTCTTGCATAACAAACTTGCCCAAATTTCAACAGAACCATTATCGGTGATTTGACGACACATTGAAGACAAGCGATAAAACGATCGATTGAAAATGGATCGACCAAAAACTCCAGATCGGGGGGGACTCACCTGGAGCACGCAGAGCACCTGCGGCAGGGCCCTCGCATCAGGCTGCACGGGTGGCAGCAGCACGAAGAGGTGGTGGGCGGGGGCGTCCGACAGCATCTGCAGGTCGTTGGGCGAGTTCTTGTAGTGCGAGGCCACACACAGAGACACCACCTGCTGCAGGAAGCTCTCCGAGGCCCGGTGGTAGCTGAACAGGGTGTCCCGGTTCACGTAGAATGTGCCAGGGCGTCAAGGAGCCAAAAGGGGAAGGTGGAACCGCACAAAAAGGCACAAACGTGTGGATAGGGAAGAGAATGACACTCATGAGAATGAGTGAAAGCGCGGGGGCACGGACATAACAATCGTTCCTACGGCGATTTGAACTTGCGCTCAGAATGGTGCGTTTACTACGTCCTCAAAAAGCGGTGCCTCGAATCCTGCCCGACGACGTTGGCAAGTGCCACGTCGTCGCCTGCCGCTATCCTAGTGATGTCGCGGCGGTGGTGGTGGACGCAACGGACGCCCATTCAGCTGCAGGTCCCTTCCCAGCTCGACAGTTAAGGCTGTTATACTTCGACGTTCAGTGCAGAGAACGTAGCGTAGCACAGAACGTAGGCTTTTCATTGGCCGGCGAGCAGCAACACTATATCTGTGACCAATCGGTATCGGTGTCAGCTGCGCTACGCCGCGTTTTCTACGCTCGACGTCGGAGTATAACGGAGCCTTTGATGCAGGCTTTGGCAGCCAGAAGTTGGGATGCCAACGGCAACACTCGTGTCCCTTCTATGTTTGCTGAGAGTTCTAGCACCAACCCCCAGAATGGCAAGGGAAGAGGCTCGAGCAAACAATATGGTAGCGAAAGCGAACGTCGCTTTCGCTACCATATTGGTACCTGTGCAGGCGTAACCGAAAAGTCCCTCCGGGGAAAAAAGCCAGGGTTTAAAGAGACTTGGAAATGCCAAACGTGTCTGAGTGCTAGAGCAAGAACTCGCAGCGCTCTGGAAGATGAACAGTCAAAAGATGAATCGCCAGATGTTCAACAGCAACTGACCCGTATAATGGGTATGTTAACAATACTCGCGCCACTAAAGCAACAAGTGGATGAGCTGGTGGGCATGAAACAAACTGTGATGGACATTGAGAAATCGGTGCAAGCAATGTCCGACAACTACGATGAAGTCTTAATAAAAATGAAAGAGCATGACAGCGAAATAAAAGAACTGAGGAAAAAGGTGAATCAACTAGAACAAGAACGGAAAACGGACGAAACTACCCAACTAAAAAAAGAACTAAACAAATTGGAACAATATGGGCGAAGGAATAATCTTGAAGTGCACGGTCTTGTAGAAACTATCAATGAAAATTTGCTCGAAAAGCTTAACAAAATCGCGGATCTGATAGAAATTCCGCCCCTAACGAAAGATAGCGTAGAGGCAATCCACCGCGTTCCAACTAGGACAAAGAAGACGCCTATGGTGATTGTGCACTTTGTGAACAGAAATGAGCGAAATGCATGGCTTCAAAACAAGCAAAAGTTAAGGTCGGAAGCCGATGATGGCAACGTGTACCTGCAAGAAAACATGACGGCGTCGAACCGGAAGTTGTTCTACGATGTTAGAACAAAGGCGAAGCACCTCAGCTACAAGTTTATTTGGCACAAGGAAGGTTGTTCATACGTGAGAAAACAAGAAGGCGCACCGACAATTCGGATTGAGCATGAAGGCGATCTTGAAAAAATTAAATAGGAACTACCAGCGCTAAACATCTTTGTTTTATTAGTTCTTGCAAAATGAAACCCGAAAGTTTACTTGCCGCGTGGCAGAAAAACAATCTGGGTACGGCTATTGCGACGGCGTTATCTTCAAAAGTCACTTTAACGATGATAAAGACGGGCATTTTTGCAGGATCTTATACGCGAATTTCTATCTTAGGGCGGTCGATGATAATATCCTCTGTTCTTTTTGTTTTTTTATGGCAATTGACGCGTTCGTTCTTCCGCAGGACTTGATAACCTATCTTGGTGCGGATTATATTTCACACATGACCTGTTTCCATTTAAATGTTCGGTCTGCGAAAAGCAAAGCTGTAGACCTTGAGCTACTTTTCGATCAATTTGGTTTTTCTTTCGATGTCATCATGCTTACAGAAACCTGGTACACTGAAGAGACTGACGTATTACAACTCCCTACATACTACTGTTTTTACATAAATCGTAAAGAGAAACGTGGTGGTGGCTTAGCCATTTTGACAAAAAGTATTTCTGGTGAAGTAATAGGTGATTATAGTTGCATCACTCAAGATTATGAAATGATGTGTATACGCAATAACCAGAATATCTTTGCTGTGGTGTACCGACCACCAAACGGCAACATTGAATCGTTTTTAAAATTTTTCGAGTCTTTTTTGGTTTTTGTTAATGAAGAAAAATGTAATGTAATTTGTGGTGGGGACTTTAATATTGATATGAGCGCGGAAACCGTAGCTAAAAAAAGTTTAGATTCGCTAATCAGGACATATGGTTGTGCAAATGTTATTAATAGACCTACACGTGTTACTCTCCAATCTGAAACATTAATTGATTTGTTTATTTCAAACAGCTCAGTCGATTATATAAAAGCTGGCGTCATTGTTTGCGATCTGAGTGACCACCTCCCAATATTCATTTCTCTCAAAAGTGTCCCGAAAAAAAATTGTAGGACAGAGCGGACATTAGTACAAAAAATAACTTTAGATCGACTCAACGCTTTTCAGACCGCTGTTTCAAATACAAATTGGAGCCGGGTACTGTGTGAGGATACTGCTGACGGGGCGTATAACACTTTTATAGAGTTATTTCTTCGACTGTATAAGACATATTTTCCTTTCACTTCTATTAAAACAAACAAGCGCATAAACAAGCCTTGGATAACGAGAGATTTACTCAGTAAAATTGAGATAAAAAACGCCTTATATGGTAAATTCATAAAATCCAAGGACCAGAAGGACCTTAAAGTATTTAAAAACTATCGCAACAACCTGACAAAAGAACTAAAGCGCGCCAGAACGCGTTATCATTTTGATTTGTTCAAGGCCACACAAGGACGCACTGACATCATGTGGAAGCAACTAAATTATCTTCTTTATCGTAATCGCCCCTTCAGTTCAATTGAAAAAATTCTGTGCAATGGTACTGAACTTACTGGATGTTCACTGGCAAATGCTTTTAACGAACATTTTGTAAATATTCTGGGTACTACTGAAACCGAAACTCCTTTGGTTTTAAATGATAAACGAAACAGTGATTCAATATTTTTAGATCCCGTCGTCGACCCAGAAATTATAAGAGTGTTTCTTCAGCTTAAAAATAGTTCTAGTTGTGACGTCGATGGCATCCAGATAAGACCGGTAAAACATGTTATTCATCTGTTAGCACCTGTAATAACTCATATATTTAATATCTCTTTATCTACTGGAATTTTTCCTAAGCGAATGCAGATTTCCAAAGTTTCAGTTTTGCATAAAAAAGGAAATGTAAATGAAATGGGAAACTACAGGCCAATTTCAATATTACTCAGTGTTTTCCAAGGCGCTCGAAAAGGTTATTCATACACGTTTGACTAAATTTTCAAATAAGTATAACTTGATAACTCCATCAAAGTATGGATTTATAAAACACAAGTCGACAGAATCTGCCTTACTTGTTTCAAAAGAATTTATTTTACAAAGCTTTGAAAACAAAAATATGGTTCTTGGAGTCTTTATAGATTTCACCAAGGCGTTTGACTGCCTCAATCATAAAATTTTACTATCTAAATTAGATAATTATGGAATTCGAGGGCACGCTTTACAGCTGATAAGATCTTATCTGAAGCATCGAGCACAATATGTTTATATCAATGGGATTTCTTCCACTATAAAACCTATTCTTTCTGGTGTACCACAGGGTAGTATATTGGGCCCCTTCCTCTTTAACATGTACGTCAATGATATAGTCAATATTAATGTAAGTGCAAAATTTGTAAACTATGCTGATGACACGAGCATACTGTTTTCTGCAGATGATCCTGACCTATTATTCGATATGGCGAATCTGGCCCTGTCTAGGTTACAAACGTGGAGTCATTACAACGCATTACAAATAAATGTAAATAAAACCAAAGCCGTGCTTTTTCGTCCGAAAAATAAACCCGTTACCATTACCAAGGAGATAGTTTTGAATTCAACCAAAATCGAGATTGTGAATTGTTTTAAACTCTTAGGTGTCATGTTTTCTGAAAATATGTCGTGGGAAAGTCATATAAACTCTCTTATTCCAAAGCTATCCCAAACTGTGGGCATGTTAAATCGACATCGTTATATTTTGAACTTTGAACTTTATTTCAGCAACATTATGCCGAGGACACCGGACAAAAAGCTGACAGAAGCTAGCTTGACTGGGTCCGGTGCCCTTGCATGTACAGGGAACACAATCATATTTAAACGATCCTAAATATTTCTACAATATTCAAATCAAACAAATTAAAATGTTCCAATAAAAATTTTAAAATCACCGACATTAGAGAACATTTTTTTTTCTTAATTTAACAACACAAAAAAGTAACCAACAAGCGTTAAATTATTAATATATAATTCTCTATTTTATTCTCACTTAAATTATTGCCATTTAGTTTGGGGAACAACAACTTTAACAAACCTAGAAAAGTTACATGTATTGCAAAAAAAAGCACTGAGGGCTATAGCTGCCGTCTCGTATGATTTTCACACAGCTGGCTTATTTCAAAAATTTCGCGTATTAAACGCGCATGCATTATATGATTACAGGCTTAGCACTAGCCTTAAAGTAGAGCAACTTAAAGACTCAACTTTTTTAACAGATCTTGGAAATTTATCAAAAAATGTTCATAATTACCCTACCCGAGGTGCTGAATGTTGGGAGGTGGCTACACCAAGAACAAACTATGGCAAACAAATGCTTAAATACACTCTCCCCAATTTACTCAATTCGTATAAGACTAAAAGTATAGATTGGGATAAGTTATCCCTAAGAGAAGTAAAATCATCTTTTTTCTCTAGCAGCTGAAGGTACAGTATAGACCACTTACAACGTAACCGCTTATACTGCAGGACCGGGTATAACGCGGTTTTTTTAAACCACCGGTCCACCTGCCATAGAACTCCATGTAATTACATACCGCTTAAAATGCAGGCACGCGAAGGGAAATACCGGTTATAGTGCGGTTTCTGGCACAGCCCGCCGGCCGCGCCGACGACCGGAGCAGCGAGCGCGCTTCCCTGTGCGACACTAGATAACGGCGCTGACGGCGCGAGCAGCAAGCGGCACCAGTGTTGCCAGGTCTACTGATTTATCAGTAGATCTACTGATTTCGTTCCGGGTCTACTGATTCACTGAAAAACAAGAAAATCTACTGACTTTTTTTTAGTAAACATATTAAAAATTGATTATATGGCCCCTTCAGTTCCCAGTGCCGCCCATCAAAGGAAACTCATAATGTCCCAGAATTAAAAACGAAGCACTGGCTAGATGGCCCAGAAGCCCGTCCTATTCGAGTGACGTAGCCGTATATTCATCTATCTATTCACCCAGAGCAGGTTCGGCAGGTTCGACGGTGACATCCGATCAGAGCCATATATGGAGAGAGTTTGGCTAGTCTATATCTCGCCGTAACGGCCCTCTCCCGAGTGAGCCAATCAGCCGCGGCGCAGAGCGAGAGGTGTTTGCGCATGCGCCTGAACTCTCGGCTGCTCCAATACAATCTACTAGAATAGCTCCGAGTTGAGCGGAGAGAGCCGCAATTTTCATTCATTCGTTCGGCGGAATGCATGGGATCGACATCCAAATTTCAATTATTTTCTTTTATTTGGCAGGCTGTGGCAATAAAATGATATAATCCTAATCCTCGGTGGCTTAAAAAGCTAACGAATGAAGTTTCTCCACGTTTGAATGCAAACTTTGGGTCAGGCGAAAAAGAAATAAGCCCGTAGCAGACGACGCGTAGCCTCAACAGTGCTCCGGATTAACAGCGTTGCTTCAAAAACCTTCCAAGGCCCAGTAAGGAAAGATGGCAGCATGCAGAGGACTTCCATTGGACATGTTCGCGCGCACTTGCCGGAGCGTCTTGTTTCGGTTTCGTTTCAATAATAGCGACAGGTGAACGTCGCACTGTCGCCTTCATCTGTGATCCCAAAAGTGCCCTCAGTCTCGATTTCAAAGAATAATCCTCGAAATAGTCAATAATGACTAAAACAAAAACATTTATGGTGCCATTTTATTTTGTCCTTCATATAAAGTTACCCGAGAACTGGTCTTGTTTTTTTCTTTCATTTTTATTTGTGTTTATTACCATGTTTTTTGTTACTCTATAGTATTTCTTCGAAGTGTGTATTAATGGAGATAGCAAAACATGGCAAACCACATATTTCGTGGAATCTACTGATTTTTGTGCAAATCTACTGACTTTTTGGGGATCAATCTGCTCACTTTTTTCTTCTCCATCTGGCAACACTGAGCGGCACTCGCGTGGCAGTTGCTCCAGAGCCGAGTTGCTCGAAGAAGCGGGAAGAAGCGAAAGGCTTCAGTTGCCATAGCGACGGAGGGACGCACGCACGTGTCTGTCACGTGCGTGCGTCCCTCCGCCACCTCCGCTGCGTTGGAAACAAACAACCGCAGCGACAGACCAACCGCAGGTCGAGGAGAAGTGTTGCGCACATGCCGGTCGCGGGTCGGCTGGTTCTATCTGCAAACGCGGCGTCGGTTGTGATCGTCGTCGTAGAGGGCGTTCATCTCATCGTTCCGCGTAAAAGCGCTATCCTTGACTGTGAATTTTCGTTGTGTGTCGCTATGATAACCCAGCACGTACTAGAAGGGAAGATCCACCTACTCGTGCGGCGATGTCGTGGCGGCGCTGTCAAGACGGCAGAAACGCCCGTGTCGTCGTGTTTGTTTACTTCGACTACAGTGGTGATTTCTAAGCATTTGTGTCCTCGAACATCGCCCGGATTTCTTATTTGGCGCATTTCATGCGTGCGCTCAAGTTCAAGGTATTACTGGCGCGTACCGTGTGAAGGATGCGAATTTTCACGCGTTTTCATCTCCGGAGAAAAGTGATTAGGGTTAGCAATCCTGAACGCTCGCAACGTCCGTCCGCAACCCGCGACGCCATTAAAAGGCTGCGCCAGGCAAAAGCTGCTCATTTCTTTCAAAATGTGTAACACACTTGAGACAGAACTGTACTAGTCAGGTGAAATAACGACTTTCCTCAAACTAAGCTTTATTTTTCATCTAACATAAAATAAATTTTTTTCACAAGTGTGAGTTGTCTCATGGCATGTATTTTGGCCTGAAAAATGGATGTTTTGGTTATAGTGCGGTACCGCTTATAGTGCGGATTTTCGCGACTCCCGCGACATACGTTATATGCGGTCTACACTGTAGTTGCCTTTCTTTCTTTGTGATCTTTATAACTAGTTTTTGCATAATTTTATCTCTGCTGTCTGTCCTGCCTCAATGCAAAAAAGGGGAAAAGAAATCTAAAATTTTGTTTTAAAATGTGTGATAGCGACAATCATTGTACAATTTTTTTTCTTTTCTCATCTTGAATATCGTTTTTTCCTGGCTCTGTTGCTGCTTTCTGTAGGCGGTCAGGGAAACGTCAAGCTGTACCTGACAGCTTTTTTCCCTGATCGCCACCATCTTATGGTGGAAAATAAACATTATTATTATTATTATTATTATCCTTTCTTGCCACTTTAAACAAACGTCTGACGTGTGAAAGGATAGGACACACCGGACGGAGATGCCCTCCAGGCAGCATAGTCAAGATGGAACAAAATGGTTACGTATTTACTCGCATAATGAACGCACCCCCCCACAACGGGTACCAATATTTTGGCTTTTTTTTTTTCCCCCGCGTAATGAATGCACCTTTAATTTTCGGCTCCACGAGTCTCGAATTCCGTCCAACTGAGCTAGCCACCAAGTTTACCGAGCCAATTTTCTTTTGCCGCCAAGTGGTCGGGCAAAGACAAGCCAAGCCGCTCTCGTAATGGCTGCAAGGGCGTATTTGCGGAAGTGATCAATTGTAAAACCGAGTGGCGCGAACGCTTGACGAAGCTTGGGTCGAGGAATCGCCGAGCCACAAACATTCTTCGCCTATCGGATGCATTGATGCCAACAAACACGCTCTCGTTTGTGGTTCGCTTTCGGACAGTGAAATCGTGAAAGTGGTCAGGCCTAAGAACGGTCGCATGCTCTCCGTGCTGAGTGAGCCTCGTAGGGCGCATTTCCTTCGGCAAAAAGCACGCTGAAAGCGCCCTAAAAAGGTTCGCAATTTATAAAGCATGGTTACTGAGGCACACTCCCGACCAGTTGCGGATCCACCTCTGTCAGTGGAGATGTGCCACAGTACCTTGCTATGTCATTTTGGCACCTAATATGACATTTGCATGAAGTGTGTAAATGCAAATATTTGAACCCGCGTAATAAATGGGTCCCCTCCCCCCCCCCCGAATATGTGTCAATTTTTCGGAAAAAAAAAAAAGTGTGTTCATTATGCGAGTAAATACGGTACCTTGTCTTCATCCCTCGCTTTGTCTTTCTCCTTCTTGATTCTCTACAAATCATGTTTTCTTGCTTCTCTACGCATATCAAAGCGTCGCCAGCAACATGGTCTCATTGGAACCACCGACTTCTACACCCGCCATTCCGAAGCAGCCGAAATGCAAGGAAGCTTTCCTCTGAATTGTCAATTAACTTTGTGCCAAAAAGTGGCTATAAACGATAAAGGATTAAGCAAATTTCTGGTGCCCATTTTTTTTTTTTTTTTTTTATACTTAATTTGTCAAAAAAGTATTTGTCAAACATTTACGGGCGGTTCTCGGTAAATGGCAAAGAACGTTTGAGCGAGCCAGTTTTGATAAACATTCAATCGCTTTTTTTTGGTTAAAATGTGGGACGTTTTGCCATAGATTGTGCACAGGAGCGGATCTCTCAAAAAATTAATTTTCTCGACCTTGGACGAGAGCAAACGCGATATTCGACCCGGAGGCTGCCAAAGAAGGGAAAGAGCAGAAAATCGACGCACGTAGCAGGCGTCAATTTTTACGGTCCATCTTAGATTAACCCTGGTAACCTGGGACACCCTCTATATGTTAAGCGGCCGAGAAAGCAGACAAAAAGCGGGGGCCAACAGAGCGGGGGCTTTCCCAGCAGCATGGTGGAGGGCGTGTAAAGGATATAGCTGGCAGTCCCCAGGGGGCGGGCAGCCGCTGGCGGGCGGCACGTTGGCGTCCAGGCAGAGCAGCCGGTTGAGCCAGGCCTCCACGGGGTCCCCGGGACGGTAGCGGATCGACTCGGAGAGCGACACCTCGTGCAGCACGCGGCCCCCTGGGGACGGGGGACAGTCAGGAAACGCCCCTTTTCTCCAAAAGGTCCGAGGCGTCAGCCTACGGGGCCCGCCAGGGCGTGCCATGGGCCTCGGCACCGAAACAAACCTCTTCCGACACGAGTTCTATGCACACGCGAACTCACCGGAGGCGACTTGGAGGCGAACGCTAGTAAAAGTATGTACACCTTCCAAATCAACACTGTTGAAATTCGGAACACTATCGCGAGCAACGTTCTTTGGTCTATTACAGGGGTGGCCAAACCGCGGCTCGCGAGCCGCATGCGGCTCTTTGCTGGTCCAAGTGCAGCTTGCGGATCCCTCGTAAGGGGACACCCCCCCCCCTCCCCTCCTTCGCCCCTTTCTGCATTTCCCCAGGAAAAAAAAAGAAAGGATTTCAGAATAAAGCACACTGCAGCTTGCAGTTTGCCAGCCTTATACTCCCATACGTACAGTCGTACAGCCTTGCGCCCCCATACGTACAGTCAGACTCTGAACAAAAGTTATGTTTGCCCCCTTCCCCCTTCCCCCCCCCCCCCCCCCCCCCTGCGGCTCTTAGAAGCTCCGTAGTTTTGTTTGCGGCTCTTAGGCCAGGCCAGCCTGGCCACCCCTGGTCTATTAGTTGGCAAGCTCGACGGAAGAGCGTCCTTCAAAACGTCTTCACTGTTGCCTGCTCACGTGCAGGCAACGGGCGGATAGCGTTCCTAATGCCGCCAGGCAATGAAAAATACCACGGGCAACGAAACATCAAATTTTCCTCGACCATTGCGATAAACCCAGAAAGCACAGAATGTAATGTGTCGTGCGTGTAATACGCGTGCGTTATGATATGCTATGCTTGGTTGCGAGAAGTTTTGGGTGGTTTCGGATGCGCCTCACACACGACATCCAGGTTCATCAGAAGGATGGAGGAAAGTTTAAATATTTATTCATTATTTATTTTATTTATTTGATACGTGCCCACAAACAGCATGACGCCTTTAGCAGGTTGTTGCGGGAGTAGAACGTGCCACAAGCATGTTGTGATGAGAAGCTTTTTGTGGGTGCGTGTAGGGTCTTGAATTTTTAGTGCTCTTGGATTGCAAGGAGCCCCCTTCTTGTAACTGAAGTAATTGCGAGGATAGGAGGTTTATTGGACCCTTTACTCCAACAACAGACTTTTGTCCGAATATCTGACGCTGTATGTCCACTTTGCGGTCCTTTGGTACGTCATGATTCACCCCGTGATGTCGAGAGTCCACGTGCAGACCTACGCCTTGTCTGCAACCAGTTGCGTGCGCCTACGGTCGCCTACAAACGAAGTACGCTGGACCCTCGTTACATGGGCACTCTCAACTGTCGGTGAGCCAACGATAGTCAATCGCGATCGACCACAGTTGCACGACAGCGCTGTCATTGGGCCACCAACGACCAGTGAACTCAAATGAGCTTCCCTATCTCAGTTGACAACCCCCCTCGACACACAAAAAAACAGCATTCACACTGCTGGAATTGCAACTGTTTAATGTTCCCCTTTTTCTTTTTCTCTTTTTGAGTAATTAATATTTTCTTTCTCTTTTATCGCGTAACTCATATTTTCTTTTTCTCTTAGCTGCTTTTCAATGTCTGCTTTTCAGGATGAGGCAGTTTCGCATTCTTCCTTTTATCCTTGCTCAGACGCCGTAACTCCCCGCAGGAACGCTTCCTCCTTGTGGCACAATGCAACTGAAGGGGCACTGACACATTCCTCCCCTTGCCCTTCATGGCAAGGTCCTCCAAACTGGTCTATCGTAAGCCAAGCTGATAGGTCAAGCTCATGAACCAAGCTGATGAACCAAACTGATGAACCAGCTGATGGACCACGCTGGTCCATCAATAGTTATTCTAGTGTACACTGGCGCTAGTGTGCTGTTGCAAATTAAAGCAGATAGCAACCAGTCGAAAACTGACTTCCAGCAATGCATTTCTATGGGGACAAGTAGTAAATTTTCTCCGTACGCTCGGTAATAAGAGAAAATATCTCGACTAATTCGTACGTACTAGGTAGCTTGGAACATTTCTCAGTCAGGCAGACGAAATAACTGGTCAGTCACGGCGTTTGTCTTTTTAATTCATTGCATTAAAACACTGTTAAAACAGCTTCGTACATGTATTTATGTGCACTGTCCGACACTGTTGGCGCAAACACGACGTCGGCGCTTTTCGGCATGAGGGATACACGTGCTGAACGAACGAAGGACACCTGGAAAACTAAGAGAGACGGCAAGAACTATGCAGTAACACTGGATCAGTAACTCCCTGTGCATGTATGATTGAAATAAATTGAAGGTCACGTAATATAGTCCGATTTTCAATATGTACGGCTTTATTCTTTCTGCTCAGTGAGAAGGTGCTTGTTCTACGTTCAAAACATCACTCGCATGCTCGAAATCTTTGAGAAGAAGTGCCTATGAAAGCTGCCCGGCAAAGAATACAATACAAAGAGACACCTTTCGTAGCCACATAGTTTATTCTTTACGTTTTGAATGTTTTTAACCGCTTGTAAAGATGAAAGACAGAGTCATTTTCGTGTCGTGCACCATGAGAGTGCACGACAGGAGAGCATGTGACAGGAGAGTACCGCCACAAGAGAGCGCATGTGCACGCCTTGGGAATGATCGATATTGGAGGGCTTTGTGCTCGTGGATGTTGTCTTCGATATGTTCAAGGCTGGTGGACACTGAGGTACCAATGAACAGGAAAATATGTTGGGCAATAAACTGAAAGTCTCAATTTACCCCTTTAATTTACGGCTGTATGGTTCATGCTGCAATTGCAAATACCACCTTTTTATAGCGTGGTTGGTAGGGGGTTCCAGAAGAAATGTCCCCGCAAAAAAGGTCCCCAGGTGTAAAGTAGGAACAAATGTCACCAGGGGTTTCCCCGATTCTCAAGGCTTTCAGGAGGTCTGGTCATTTTCCGGTCCAAGTGACCTGACCCACTTGGAGGTAGAAAAGAAGGCTAAAAACCACTCTAAAAGTGAAACCGCAGGTATGGAGGCATGGTCAGTCACAGCCTACCAACAGTAGGCAATCGGCGCCTTGCACTCCGAGGTATCGACCGTGACCACGAAGATGTGATAGGACCGGGTCGGGTGCTTCCCCCAAGAAGAGGTGCAAGTCGACACTCGTCAAAATGCAATGCCATCTTGCAACGCCATGTGAAATAAACCTTTATAGCACATTCAGCCAGAATGCGATTATTGGGTTGTGTTCATTTCGAGTTTGCGAAAATTTTATTTTTTAGACTTTTCACAGGTCTGCATGGTCAACCAATAATATGGCGTAAAGTGTTTAATCCGAGAAAATATGTGTTCAAAGACCTAAACATCGATCATTCCCAAAGCGTGCACGTGCGCTCTCGTGTCGTACAGCCCTGTGGAACACAGGTTTGGGCCTAAAATATAGTTAAGTTGAACATCATTCATTGATGAAGAAAAATGTGCTAACTAAAGCAATTCCACTTTTAGAATGTTAATAAAGGTACATACTATTCGGTACGACCCAAATAACCAAAGTGCTCTGTGTCATTTTCCGGTGAAGAGAAAAAACGCACGCGCATTTTCCCATAGGAATGCGCAAGGGTACCGCAAAAGTAGACTGGTTGCTGTCTGCTTCAATTTGCATCCCCGGAAGTAGCGTAGGCACTAGTGCCAGTTAAATCTCTAGTGTTTATTATAATAACTCTATAGCTCCATCAGCAGGCCCATCGTAAGCAATGAACCAACTAGCCCAGCTTAAACCCAGTCATTCTTCCAGGCAACCGCAGTTGGTGAGGTTGTCTGTTTGACACAAGGCCAACGGGTAAATAAAGATTCACTGGAACGCCGCAGAGAGAAGTTCGTAAAGCGTCCCATTTCGCGCCCCGTGTTCGTGGCGCCGTCCACGCCATGCAGCAACACCGCCTCAACCCACATTGACAGCACGCTGCGCACAAACCTGCACCTATGGATGCACCCAAGGAAGTTGCGCAAGAGCCTGCTCCTTGCAATTGAGCACGCAACTGACAAGGTGCCCGACTTAGCCCAATGCCGAGGCATTTGTCGATGCGATCGTCTTTCGTCGGCTTTCCCGCTTCCCCAGCGTTGCTTCTTCCGCTCATTCGCTCGCTCGTTGTGCCTGGTTGGTTTTCTAGTTTGTTGTCGACTCCTTTTTTTTTTTTACTAACAAAAAGAACATAGCGGCTTTAGGAATGTGCTTTTACGGAACAAATGCTTGCGCTGTATGCATATGCAAGCAACAGACTTTGCAATAGTAAAACTTTTTTCACAAACATTTCTCGTAGTATAAAACAATGAAGCTAATGAGAGTTTTGAGTTGAATGTATCTCCCGTGCAGTCGTGCTAGATACCTCCAGAAAAATGGGCTTATTTTAGATTTTTTAAGATTTGCGCGTACCCACTGAGACGTGGCCCACCCCACCTTTTTTATGAATTTTGGGTGGCAGGGGGCGTGGGCGACGACGGGGGTATTACGGTACTTGTTAAACCGGCAAGACTAGAAGGGCGCCATTGCTTTGTTGGCGCAGCAGTGACTCACCGCTGGAGGACTTTCCAGCGTCCCCGGCCGCAGACTGCTGCCGGAGCTGCTGGATGAGCTTGAGGGAGAGGGAGCGGCCCGTGCCTTCGTACCTGCAACAGAGGGCCCTCTCAGCCGCCGAGACAACACTCGCACGAGAACGGCAAAGAGGAGTTTTAGTCGTCCTGCCTCTGGCACGAGTTTCCAACCTTCGACCGCACGTCGGCGTCTCATGGGCCTCGAGCGTGCTCACACAGCTACAGCGTGGTGAAGGCGGAGAGCGAGTGCCAGAGACCGGGCATTCAAAAAAGAAGCCCCCCATTTTCATCTTGTAGGTGACCATAGTCCCGCCAATACGAGCAACCGAGCACGGTCGTCCGCATCTTTTACCTCCGTCCCCGACAGGGGACTCTCTCGAGCGGCGTCCGTTTCGTACCCTGCGTGTCGTAAACGAAAGAACCCCCGGACAGATGGCAAACCGTAAAGGCGAAGGCCGGTGCACCGCCAAACTGTCGTGGGAAGCGAGCGTCGCTGGTATTTCGCTTTCTAGAGCATTCCAAATGCGAGCGGCTTCGGGAAAACCCTCGAAGCGCACGGCGCCCGCGTCTACCGCATCCAATTCTCTCGCGCCGCCGGAGAGTTTTCTGTGGAAACTAATTCCCGATCGACGGCCGTTTTGTCCCATTCCCTGCGACGCGTCATTGCGAGACCTCGGGGTTTGACAGGGTTAGCAACCCCGAGTCAGTGATGATGCCCGTTGCGTCGTTCCGCACTTTCACGTAGGCTAGTCAAATCAATTACGGCATTCATAAAAGCGATAACGGTAGTCTCTACTCCCAAACAAGCTGGTTGTGTTCATTGCTCCCCCACTTCCACGCTCATTCTTTCATTTGTTTAGATAATGTAGTTGGCTTGGTTGGGTTAGGCCGAACTGAACACTGCGCCGAAAAACGGGGACAATGCCGAGGCAGCCGCGGGATTCTTTTGACCTTCAGATGAGTTTTAAAATTCTAGCTGTAGTTTTCTGAGGCTGGGAAGGATGTTGAATATTTAATGCTGTCCAGATTAAAGAAACACTTTTGTGAAGACGTCGTCCCTATCGCACGATTTAACTCGAAAAACGCAGCCGCAAAACACTCGACACGAAAACAAACATCCACAAAGGCACAGAGGCTGTGCTGCCCAGAGGACAAAAAAATAGCGGACCTTCCCGGTGGATCGCGTGGCAACTCGCATTGCGTTGGCCAACTGTCGGGAACATTGTCCGACCACACCCGGTTTGGTTTGCCAATCGATATGGGCATCTTTTCCGGAGTAACAGGGACTGACTGGCTCCAAAAATGGGGACTGACTAGAAATGCAAGTAAGATTAGCCACATTCGCGCACTTTGGAAAATGCACGTATAAGGTGGTTTCTGGGGACGGTCGCATTAAGTGAGAATAATTAAAATGATGGGCAGATTCAGCAGAGCGCCATGCACTTTCTCTCCATGGAACCGGCCACGCGACCCGAAAATCCTTCAAGCGGCTATAGGACTTGTCAAGCGAGACAGGCGCAGCAATCTGCAAGCCGGCCCAGACGGTGCGCCAATTTTGTCGGCAGCCAACAACGGCCCGCCCATTGCGGAGACAACTTTCCTCACCCGTTGACGGTGGAGGAGAGGAAGACGAGGTAGGGCCCGAGCAGTTTCTGGACCAGGGGCAGGGGGATGGCCGCCGCCTCGTCCACCACCAGAAGCTCCGCCTGGCCCAGCAGGTGCGAGTCCCCAGGGTGCACCCACTGCACCACCTGCCGGTGCTCCTCGTGAAACACCGTCACCCGCACCACCGCCTTGTTCAGTTCCGGCTGGCTCGACTGCACCACCTCGTAATCCTGGTGCTCCTGCGGTCCACAGACGAGGGTCCACGCTTCGTTCCAGTGCAACTCGGCAGACGGAGAATGCACCGGCGAGTTGGTCCGAGAATCGGAGCGAGGACCGCGTCGAGGCACCACCATTTGAGTACAGTCCTCTTGCGGAGAAAAGTCACGCATTCCGCTCCGTCACTCCGACTGACTCGCTGGGGCAGTGCCTTTCACCTTCGGTGGAGTTAACCCTTTAGCCCCCCAGGCCCAACCTGTACTCGTCATTAGAGTTTGTACCAATATTGCCAATGACAAGCCACACCCGTCCACACCGACGCCGTGCCGCTCTCTGCGCCAAAGATGAGTTACTATCGGTAATTGGTTTTGGTTTCTGTTTTCAAGACCAGGGGGCAGTAGAAGTCCAGAAAAAAATTGTAGCTCGTGCCTTTGCTGCATGTTTAGCCTGACAACAGTCAATGGCCTGGCAACGGTGATTTGAAAATGGTGGCAGGCACGAGGAATGCCGGTGATGGCGATGTCCCCTGGAAAAGAGCTGTTTCTTGCAGTTGTTCGGACAGCAGCGATGCTGAAGACCTCGAATTTGCCTCCCAGAGCGATTCTGACATTGCTCGTGAATATGAGACGGCTTCGGATGACAAGAGCAACAGCGGCCACAATGACGAGCTAGGTAGTGCCCGTGACTTGCGCGTCAGCGCGTCAACATTGAAAACCCGCTGCCAAAATGAAGCAACGTCTACGCACTTGACTGTAACGGCATGTCGGTTCAAATAAATACGGCCTGTTTCAATACACTGTCTTACTCTCGCATGCATTAAGAGAAAGCTGCCCTTAAAAGCCACTTGTTTTTTAAAGATGTTTGCGTTAATTTCAACCAGAAATCGATCCGATGGAGTAAGACGTTTTTATAATCAGAAAAACAAAAAACAATTATGACTACATAAAAATATTTTGAGAGATTGCATGCTTTTTTTTTTAATAATTTGAAGATTAAGGATTAAGTCAACACGCAGTATGGTTAACGAGTGCACACTGCTACCGTAAAATGCGTGGGGAAACTATTTCGTCGGACGGACCGTTCTTATTCCAATAAACTGAAAAGTTTACAATTCTCGACCCTTAAAAAATATGTCCAGCTATAGTTGGTTGTGGGTTAAGAAAAATTGGGGCGAGCAGCTCCCACAAAGCTCTCCGCTCGCCCACGATGGCCGGTTTCCTCAACTCCAGCATTTGCTACACAAAGGTGGAAAGAGGGATTTGCAGGAAAAGCTCAATCATGCTTCTTAACCTGCAACAGCCTTTAGTTGTACCTCTCCGCTCGATCGTGACACCAGAGTTCGAGAAATACTAGAACATTTAGATCAGTAAAACGAGCTGCCCGGCCCACGTCATAGGGAAGCTACGTCACCTTCCCGCACCTATGCCGTTAGTAACGAGACTCCAACTGAATCGGCCGCACGGTAACCGACGCCACTATGGCAAACAGGCATTTGCCTGGAGCGACGATAATTAACCTGAAACTGGGACAAATAGAAAGACCGTCGTCGACGTAGATGTTCTTTAACCGACGCGTTTTCACCGCAACCTTGGCTGAAGTAGTCGTGTTCGGTGCGACCAGAACGGGTGCGTCGGTCGGCAAGGCGACCGTAGCCAGCGGAAACCAGCGCTACGGCGCCCAAAGGGCGTCTTCGACTGGGACATTTAGCGTTTTCCTCTATCCATACGTCCAAAGCAGTACCCAGATGGCAACAAATGACGCCTCAAAAGCCGGAGTGTCAAGCTTTCGGATGTCGCATTCCTCGTGATTGGTTGTATAAGTTCCGGCAAAACGCATGGGCAAACACGAGTGTCACGGTCGTTACGGTGTCCTCATCCACGGCTGCCGAAGCCAGGGTCGCGACCTGAGACGAGATGACACTCTCATGACGTCGACGTCATTGGGCAGACATCGAGGGACCACTTTGTTGGATGCGGCAAACACGCCCGTCAGATCGTACTCGCGTCATACCCGCATGACTTGCGCCGTGCCACCCACCTCGTACTTGAGCGCGTCAAAGCCTTTGAGCACGAACTCGAAGAGGGTCTTGAGGTTCTCCGGACTGGGGGCCGTCACGAAGACGTTGGAGTAGCCGAAGGCCACGGCCGCGGCCACGGCCAGGCCCAGGGCGGCAGACTTGCCCCGGCCCCTGGCGGCCGTCACGGCCACCGTGGTGCGGAAGGTCTTCTCCGCGACGGCGTCCACGCACTTGAGCAGGGCCCGGGCCTGGTCGCAGGTGCTGCACACGGCCACCAGGGCCCCCAGGGGCTGGCTGTCCTCCAGGGACGCCCGCAGGGACGCCAGCTCAGACGCCTCCGGGTCCTGCGGAAGGCGGCAAGTCGTCAGCACCCACGTCGGTAGTCCCCGGAGAAAGACCCAGAAAGAGAGCGATCGAAGAGTGGAGAAAGAAAGCGGACAGCAGGTTGGCTGCATTCGTTCTGGTGTGGCGAGCTGAAGTTGTTAAATCGCTCGTAGAGTTTATTTTTTCTTGTATGACGCATGCTACTTCTGTTTTTTTGCGAAGCGAGCTAAAAGAAAAATAGGCACAGACCTTATGGGTATGTTTTGTTGCTTTTTCGTGTATGTTCAGGTTGCGATACCATGGCGGCCATCTTGAAGAAGCCATTAGTTGAACCACCGGGGCGGAGTTTCCTATTCGTACGAGCGAATGGTGTGGAACGCCGCGTGCCAATTTTGAACCAGGCTTTTCTGGCACCTGTAGCCTCGAGTTTCCTTCTCCCTTCTTACTTTCACCCAATCGTCTGCTTGCGCGACCCGCGTACGTTCATTGTTGAGAGCATGGTTGAGAGGACAATGTCCCGGGAAAAGACGCCCTGCACTTCCTGTCACCACTGCCTTTACTTGCACACTCTGTCCATTGGCGATTCATTTTTGGTTTCTTTTTACCGCAGTAGCTTCATCGGGTTTTGAGAATATTGAAACTTTCTAATATTTTCTAGAATCCTGCTCATCGTACTGCTGCACTACAGTTCTATCAATGCACTGCGCCGTGGCTCGAGATATAGGACTGAGTGGCTACATTCTTATTTTGTGTGTAATGCCAGCATAATCTGCCTTTGCTGCGAAAGGGTCAAAAGAATGGTAGGATCGGCAGCAACAACTATTTCCATACCCAATGATGATGAAATGCTCAAGTACGGAAAACGACACAAATCTAAAAGAAATCGCTTAGGCAGAACAAAAAATTTGCTTAATAGCATGTGCAGTACGCGTAAGTACACTCGCTGCACGCTCCTTCGTGCTTGGATAATTTAGCAAAACATACATTTGTTCCTCTAATCGTAATAAATTCGTCCCAATGGCCATTCGAATCTGTACAAAAACAAATATTCTAAAATTCGCACCCCAATTTACAAACTTGTATGGCTGGACATACACACAAGCAAACTGTTTAAAGGGAAGATGGGGCACTTCTACATTTGAGAAAAAACGCTTGAATTGCGTTCATTTGGCTTTTAGAATAATAGATATCAAAATTATATTTCAATGCGACGCGCCGGAGAGCCGTACGAGCAATTTCAATATAGGACTGAAGCCCCGCCTCCCTAGCCTTGGCAAGCCAAAAGATCCGTCGATGACGTCACGTACAGCGACTATCTTTCGCGTTTTTCTTGCGTTTAAGAATACTTACGCAGCAAATGGTTTGGGTATTCGGGTTCACGGGGTAAAAATACACTAGAACTCACTTCTAACTCATTTTTTCCAAGAAGCTCCGTAGCTTCCCTTTAACTCTCTAACAAAAAAAACAAAAAAAAACTCGAACACGACCAAAAATATTGCACGGGATAAACAACACTCAAAATACAGTAGGAAAGTTTGGCTCGGTTAGTATAAATGTCCAGTCTGTTCGCTTTGGTGAAGAAGAAAAGCAATATCTTTTTTTTTACCATTCGGGTAATTCGCAAAAGCTAAACAACATAATTTTCGTGAAAGCCTACTCAGTAGTCACTATCAGAAACCAATTCTAAGTGCAAAAATGAAGAATGTAGTCACTATATATGCAGTAATTTGATAACAGGAACAAAATTCAATGAAACGTTGTCAGGCGATTTGATGAGATGGTGTTCTATGAAACGGCATTCAATGAAATTTTTACTATTCTATGAAACGTCTTCAATGAAATCGCGTTTCATTGAGCAACAATTGCTGAGCTCTTCCGAGCCGCAATATTTCGTGCATAAAATGAGAATCAACAATTCCAACGCAAAAAAGAGCACAGAGACTCCTCCCGACACAGACGACATCGCACTTCAATGGCCTGTTTATGGGCGACGGCGAGCTTCTTGCTCCATCGCGAATGAGCGGCGCCGGTGGTATCCGCTAGGGGCGCTCCGGTTTGTTTGTAACTCTGAGTTGATGTATTTCTTACGCCGTGGGCGCGTACGACCCGCGACTGCCATCCCCCATCGTCGCCAGAGTTGCCCCCATGACTGGCACTCGCAAGGTCCTCCGTGGGTCTTCTAACACCTTTCGAATGAGAAGACTTTGTGAGTCCTTCTCTCGTTTTTCGACCACGTCGAAAGAACGGAGGGGGCACTCATCCGGGCATGGAGAGCACCTTTTGGCCCTTATTCCCCGACCGTCGTCTCTCTCTCAATTGGCACCCAAGTGGCCCCAAGACTTGCCTGGGGCGCCCGAGGGACCGGGGCGATGCCGGCAGCCGACGTGGACACGGGCAGGATGTTGAGCCGGTCGTCCACCACCAGGCAGGCCTCGCACGAGCTCAGCGACAGGATGAAGCGCTCGTTGAAGCGCCCCACCACCTCCTGGTGTGCCTCCGTGCGGTACCTCGCGTGCACGTCCTGCAAAGTGGCAGCCGGGCAGTGTGTGCGGATTGTTCTCCCAACCACTCCGTCAGGGTCACCCATTTGCAATACAAGCTTTTAAAAGTGACTCCTTTCTGGTTCAAGTCGATAGGTTAACAAAAGCGGGTTTCCCGAAACTTGTCATGGGGGGTAGCGGAGTACACTTTTAAAATTATTCGGGAATCCCTTTAGCATACTTGACAACGCTAGACAAAAACCTGCTTCTCCACCGGTGGTAATACCATATTTGCGCAGCTTCTCCCACAGGATTAAAAAAGTGGCTGTTAAATACCAAGTCCCTATAGTCTTTTCAGCACCTTCCAAGTTATCTTGTTTGTCCGCTTCCATTGAGAGAGCAGGACTTCAACATGTAGGGTGTGGGATAAACCATCGCATCAAATATGTAACTTGTGCTGTGGGGGTCATGTATAAGATACCCTTTTCCTGTGGTAAAGTGTGTATTGGGCAGACGTGCAGATGTATTAATGTTAGAGCACGGGAGCATTCTCTGTCTTTGAGGTCTTTACCTTCAGGTCACCTAGCCGTTCATTGCAATAGGTGCGGCTGTTCTCCTCAGCTAGGTGACATTGAAACATTCACAAAAAATGGCTAGGGAAATTCATGAAGCTTTTTACATTTGACAACACGGTCCCGATCTATGCGCAAGTTCAGAGTCAGTTGCGTTATCCAGTGAAGAGTTTGAGTTTGTTTGGAGTTTAGGCGTGTTCGTTTAATACTTTCTTTCTGATTCCGTGGAAGCGATCCTATAGCTACAAGTGCGCACATGCAGCCTAAAAACGGTGCCCCCACACCACGAGGCCGCGTGCAAGACAGGTACGCACAAAGCTTTGGGGCTCGCGCTGTACTTTTGGCTTTGCTCAGACCAGAGTTGGAACAATGCTTAGTTATATGTTTCTCCACTACTTATTTTCCTTCTTCATCTGTTTTTCGTAATGGCATACTTTCTGTTAGAAACTCTTCGGACGGCACATGACAGTGAGGATATCCAACATGTTGGATTCTTCTTTTTATTTCTTTGTCTTCTCATGTTGATGTGTTTTAAGAAGACAAAAAAGAGAGTAAGCCGTGAATCAGCGCTGTGTCTGTGTCCCTTCTTCTACTTGTCCTTGTGTTTGTTTGCGCTCTTTTATTTATATGTTTACAATGCACCACCGACTAGCCCACCTCCAGACATTACCTTCGCTAGACCTTCACCGTATCTCACGCCTCCAAACAAAGACCATTAAATCGGAAAACTATGGTGCGCGCACCGTAGTTCTTCTGAAGCCTTACAACCCGCTCTTGACTGTTGCCGAGTGCTCTGGTTTAGAACGTTCCTGAATGTATCCGGCGTATAAAATCGGCAGTAACGCGCAGCTTCGAGACAGTCACCCCTCTGTTGCTGACACATGACGCTCGATACCTGCCTTTTTAGTTGGTAGGTGCAAGTTTTCCTCATTAAACATTCATGTTGAGTTTCACATATGTAAAAAATTTTTTATTCGTGACAATAACCTGTCCTGCATGGATGCTTTGAATCAATTATGTTGTAAATAATGTGAATCACACGCTACGTTATCTCCGGAAAATATTTTTATCTGTTGCACCCATTTCATTAAAATTACTACTTTATAAAAGATTAGTACACACTAAATTAGAATATGCGGCTTGCATCTGGGCTCCATGTCATGAATAGCTTATTTCACGATTGAAATCTCTTCAAAATCACTTATCTCGTTTTACGCTTTCCAACTGCCATCGTACATCTAGCATGACTGCCATGAGATCAAGCTTATCATTACCTCTCCTTTCACAACTAACAGCACCTCATTATGTTTCAGCATGCACCGATCACCATCACAAAGTTGGCATTCCGTCTAGTTGCACCTCAACAATGTGGGATCCCCTTCCTGGAGTCATCGCCGAAATCCCTGATAGTATGCGTTTTAGAACTGCCATAATAACCTTTTTTCGTAAAGAGCCCTCACTACTGTATAATCTTTTTGCTGTATGCTGTCTTTTTCTTTTTATTTGTGTACTTAACCCTCATCTGTAACGCCTGTGGCCCTGAGGGTAAATAAATAAATAAATATTGTGAGAGCTGCAACTGGTCAAAGTCAGGTAACCGACCTAACTTTAAGAAACAACCTTAAAGTGCAGCTCCACTCAATTCTGAAAATTTTGGTATAAGGAGTGATTTCACATTAAAAAGCAGTCATAAAAGACACTTCATCATTTGCTTCACGAAAAATGAATACATGCATCGTTAAATCTTACTTCAAACAGGAGAAGAAATCGAAACCGAAACTTTGGCTCCGTCCGGCAACTTTGGCCTCGGGCCAATGTTGCCGTGGAGAGGAAAACCAAGGCGCGTTTGGTAGGTTAGGAATGTGCTCTGGCCCCAAGCCCCGCATGCCCACCATGGCGAGGGTGTAGAGCTGCCGGAGGGAGGAGATGGACTGGAGCAGGAGCACCACCAGGCCGCCCCCTTCCACGGTCTCCATGGTGCGTGCCAGCACGTTGGCCGTCATGGCCTCAAAGTCCTGCAGCACCAGCATCCCATACGTCTGGCCCAGGATCTTGTGCGTCTCGCTGCACGGGGGGACACGCTCGCTACACAACGGATCAAATTGAAGGGAGGGATCTGCCACATAAAGGATGGGGGATTCCTTTCCACCACCCAGGGGCCTTTTGACGCACAACCAACGTATCTCTGCAGTGAGCATCTGTGAGACCCTGGGGACTCCTTCTCGGTCCCACAGTCACGCTAACGATCCATCCAAGCCAATTAAGGGGAACCCAAAGCGCACAATGGCGTTCCTCATCTTTGTGCGTCTTCCATCACCGCTAAACTATCGTGCGCAGAAAAAAGGGCGGGATCACGGCGCACTTGCTGCGCACGATTGCCTTCGCCGGTGATATCAGATGCATAGAGACGAAGCACTTCTGGCGCTGCTTGATGGACTACGTCCAATCAGTGTCGGCTGCGGTCGGACTTCAAGGGAAACTCCCCTCAATTCCGAAAACTTCGGGATAATGAGTGATTTGACGTTAAAAAAAATTAATAAAAGACACTACGTCATTTGCTTTGCGAAAAATAGGGTACTTTATATTGTTAAATCTTACTTAAAATGTGAGTCAAAATGGAAACCATTGAAGAGGGGAGAGAACTCCAAGATATTAGCTATAAAGTGCACATATAAGCAACAGTATGTTTAAACAAAACAGTATTGGTGATGTTAGCAATCGAAGAGGGAAGGTGGTTCCAGCCTATGTTTGAAACACGAAAGAACATCAAAATAGTGACATTCTAAAATTTGGAATGCAAACCTTATGGCTACCTTATGACAAGCAGAGATGTACAAAGCTGAAGTAACTAGTTTATGACGAGGGGTGACATTTTTATGAAATAGCTTATGAAAAAGACACAAACCAGATTTTCAGCTGTGAATTAGCAACGGCAGAACTAGTCTTTTTCATGGAAGAAACGCTAGCAGTGCGACGACAGTTTGTCAATACGAAACGAGCTGAGCGAGTTTTGAATGGATTCAGTAGTGACGAGTGAGCGGGACCTCACACAGCAGCAGCATATTCTAATTTTGGATGGATTAGGCTTTTGTACATGGTTGGTTTCAATGAAGACGGAGCGAGAAAGCAATTTCTTTTTAAGTATTCTAATATATGGTTATCACTGTTAATTACATATTCAATATAAACCTTCCAAGAAAGGTTAGACGTTACATGAACACCAAGATATATATAGACGGACATTGAAGCCAGAGGATTGCTCTCAAGAGAGAGTAGCATGCCACACATTGAGCCTTGTGGGACATCCGGGGTGACTGGAACAATACAAGAATTCATATTATTAGCAGTAACGGATTTTAGGTGGTTATTTAAAACGGCATCAATCCAATTTAGTATACAGTCAAACCCGTTTAAAATGAACAGCAGGAAACGCTACGATCAGTTCGATATAGCAAATAGATTGATCTAGCAAAAAACATTTACAATGAACTTCCACGATGAGTTTGTTGTAAGCGAGAGCTTCTCTTTCTTTCTCATCTCTTCATTTCTGCCTTGTAACAAGTTGTTTTTTTTTGTTTTTGTTTTTTTCTGCATGCGTGCAGGGTTTGTTCTCTTAGCTTATCTCCCTTTCTGAATCGCTTCTCTTCGTGGGCAAATGCTGTGGGATGAAAATATCTTTTTTTTCTGTGAGTGCGTGCAGAGTGTAATTTTTAGCTTTCTCCCCTTCTGATTAGCTTCTCTTCGCTCAATTTTGATCGCAACTAGAGCTTTTGAAATTTTCTTTCTTTCCTACTTTTTTGGGGGAAGGGACAGGCTAGAAGACGATTGTTTGCGCGTTTTAGAAGCCTTCCCGGGGGGAAAAAGTTCGATATAGCCAATATGTTGTCAGTTGTAAAACATACTTTTGTAGCGTTAGCTACACTGGCCGAAGTTGAGCAGTTTCGCGTGGCCCTCATAATGAGCCGTGCTCATTATGCGGAGCGCGCGGCGGCGGAGCTCCGCATAATGAGCACGGCTCGCATAATGAGCACGGCTCATTATGAGAGCCACGCAAAGCCGCCGCCGCGCCCACCTCGCCGGTCTGCGCATTCCAGAGGAGTGACGTCATAGCAGCGGCAGACGCACTGGCGCCGTGTGCCCAGCTGTGCGCCTCCATTGCGCAGTAGCAATGTCTGACGCTGCACCGAAGCACCTCTCATTTCGTGCACATAAGCTCACGCTACGTATATCCTAGCATAGCCGAGCTAAGCCACCGCAATTTTTTACATGCATTTTTATTTCAATCTTTCGTGAGTTCGATATCGACAATAGTTCGCTCTACGTGGGTTTGTTCTAAACGGGTTTCACTGTATAGGAGTCAATGTTAAGTGATTGTAATTTATAAAGAAGGAGCTTGTGGGAAACTTTGCCAAAGGCTTTTGAGAAATCTTAAAATACACAATCAGTTTCACCATGATTATCAAGAGAATGATGGAGATCATGCGTGAAAGATAATAGCAGCGTCTCACACAAAAAATGTTTTCTAAAGCCATGTTTGAAATTGTGAAGAAGTCATTAGTTTCAGGAGAATCTATCAACTGCAAACAAATTATGTGTTTAAATATTTTACATGGCACATTTGTCAAAGAAATCGGTCGATAATTGGACGGGTTCCGCTTTTCGCCAGATATGGGTAAAGGAACCACCTTCCCAACCACCCAACCCCTTAGGACTATGCCATGGACTGCATATAAAGTTTTGAGAGAATTATTGAACAATACATATCTGAATTTTTGAAGAACTTTCTGTTGATCCCATATATTCCAGCACAGGATGAAAGCTTCAAATAATTAATAACGCCAGCCACATTGATCGCATCAAGTGCCACTGAGTCCATAGGCAAAAAAGAAGGACAATACCGGTATTTGGTTAACATCAGAGGTTGTATAGGACCCACTAAAAGTTATGTATTATACAGCCTATTTCTGAGCTAATAACGGGGAATTTGTTTAGGTAGCAGGAAACTAGATTTTTTTATATGCAGACAAACACCACTAGGCGCGGACTATTTAAGAGAAAATAGTTTATCTGAAATTTGCCTCCGCCTAATATGCACCGGGTGTGGGCTATTATCCGGAAAATACGGTAAATGTATAATCTGAACTGTACAGATCAAAACACAGGAAAAAATCTAGACTAGAGCGGACAAACCCAGTCGTAAAAACCCAGAAAAAGTAAAATAGTAGATATAATGGACTAACGTTCATTGCACACAGCCCCCTTCCAACAAATTCGGAGCGGCATTAAGGATAATCAGAGAGAATCACACATGGATTGTGCACCTCAGCTGCGCCCCACAAAAACAATAGGAGTGAGAAACACACTTCCAAACGTTAAAACGAGATGGAGCTTTGGCTACTGCAATAAACAAAAACGCAGCCTTATTGCGGCTACTTTGAGAATTGTACATTTACGAGAAAAGAGCAGCTTTTACGCAAATGTGTCACACTATATGCTGCGTAATCGTTACCTGCCGTGCGTATAATAAAAATTGTGGTTATTTTTTGTAAATTCCAGATAAGGCAAACATCCTTCGGAGTTCCGTTGACACACACTCGGTTATAACAGGACACCGTCCAACGCGTGGCAAAAGCGAGACGTTGAACTGGTTAGCCGACCACGCAAAATACAACGCATTGCCTCGATGCACCATTATCCGTGCAGTCAATCTACATCCATCGACGATACTGGGAGTCATTTAGAGAATTAGCAAAATTATGCAGTTTCACAAATTTAAAAGGTGACCGAAAATACAATCTTTTAAGCCACTATTGCAAATGCGACGTTCCAAAAAATGTTTGTCCTAGAAAGCGCGGGCAGACCGTGCCTCGGTGGTCGGGAAGCGAGGCACGCCGGAGCAAGGGGCCACTCACTGGTAGTAGCAGTAGCGGATGTTTGTGGCCGCAACAAACAGCTCAAATGGATCCTCCTCGTTCACGTCCAGCTTCCCACTCTTGATCTTCTTCTGCAACTGCCGCATACGCTTTTTCCGGTGCCTGAAAAGTGACGGAACGAACATGAGGTAGCCAAGAGTCGCACGCCTTCTATTACAAATTTGGATACGTTGAGACATCTCGCAGTGGGTGTCGCCTGCAGAGAAACGTGTCCCGGTATCAACATTCAAACACGTTCCCAATTTATCGAAAATATCCGACACACTTGGAAATGTGCCCTCTCAAAGTCACACTTTATTTCACTCCGTCCTGTCTAGGAATTCTAGGTTCCGAATAGAAGCTTGGTGTGAGGGGTGACCGGCAAGTGGCAGTCGCAAACTGATGAGCAACGCCTGGCTCGAGACATTGCCTTCCCTGCCTGCACTTGTCCAAAGGTTGGGATGCAGCAATGCCCGTTAAATAGGCGATGCAACAATTTGAACTTCGAAAGAATTTGCAGTTTTAAATTTCTACATTATCTTACCATAAGAAATGCAGAAACCACCACATGCTTTTTTCAATTTTCCAATTCCGTCACGTAATAGCCAAGAAAAGAACGTGAATATTTCGCAATTTGCAGCCGCAGGGTGGTCGCCATAAGAATTAAGGCAAGACGCGCAATGACAGGAAAAAAACTACCCCAATCATTTGACCGGTGTCCAAACATTGTTGCACAGTACCTTTAACAACCGGAAGGCCATAAACTGCGGGTGACTCTTAAAAAAACCATACTTGGGCAGTAATTCAATCGCAGTTGTTTGAACTGTAATTTAAATACTCCAAATAACTTGTTCATTACCCGACTGAAAGTAAGGGTGTTTAATTACGTTTTACTATTAGTACTTACAAAATTACAGACAGGTAACGCTGGAGTGGTAAATGTCGTTGAAGCCATTGCAGCCTAAACGGTCGTCGTTGCAGAGATGATAGTGAAAAGTCGCACGACAAAGGTCAAAACAGCATTTTTTGCAACGAATTAAGATGTTAACTCCCGCGGAATAGTGTGTGCACATCAGATCGATCAACATCAGGTTCAAACAGATCGATTGACTGTTATAATCTCAACAAAAGAAAAAACATTTCCTCCTCTCATGCAACCTTCCTGCAAAGATCAAACAAACCTGGAGACAGACAAGCCTGTACTAAATGACATTGTTTACACCTGCAGTGCTGATCAAGTTATTTCTTTCAACTAACCTGTGCAGCCCAATTCTGAAGCAGGCTTGCACCAAGGCATGTTCAGCAAACGCTGTGTTCATTCATTCATTCATTATCCCTTAAAGAAGGAGCATTACACGCCCCTGTGTGTAATGGCCCTGGCAGATGCGGAGTACTACAAGGCTGGCCAATGCTAGCTTTTTTAACTGTACTTTGCAAGATTCGATTCGTGTCAGGTTGCTATTAGGAGCGATGTTCTAGGTCAAGAAGCTATTAGGAACGATGTTCCGTGTTTCGTCCTTTCCCTAAATTGCTCGCTTAGAATTCTGTGGGTTGTTATTCAGCTAAATTTTAACGCGCTGTAGCCTGTTGTCGGCCTCTAAAGTCTCAGGTTGACTTTACAGACAACATTGCAGATTAAGCTACCGTATATTCTGGTCTACAAGTCGCACCCGCCTATAAACAGCAGTTTTCACAAACAAGATGGGTCGCACCTTACTATACGCTTATGCAGAGGGCAAGTTTGTCTGCTTCTTACACAGGGGTTGCAATGATGTCAGAATGCCAAGCTCTTATTGGCTGATTCAAAAAATAGTGGGTAGACCTCACGGCATCTAGCATCGAGGTCTCCCCACTATCCTTCCAATCAAAGCCAAACGGAACTCGGCGTCGCTCTGACGTCACCGCATCCCCCACACAAGACGCAGACGACTTGCTCTTTAAATACCTTTCAACGACCACCCTAACCTCTTATTTGCTGCATGTATCTTTTATTTTATTTGATTAGGAAGAAACAGCTGCTTTGTGTTTGTTTAAGCTTGTCTCAAACACATTTGAATTATTTACCAAGATATGCATACGCACATGTTCAGACACAAGATGAAAGAGCAACCCTAAAGGGCCAGTGAAAAGAAAAAGGAATTTTTTTTTTTTTTAAACAAACTGGTAGGGCCATGCGTGTAAAAAAATGAATTTACTGCAAAAAAAATATTTAGAGCAATATTGACGGCGCGAGATTTATTTTAGTTGTGTCTTAATTATGCGCGCAAAGTCTATGATGTCACGGAATGGTCTACACTCTTTCCACCTCAACATGATGGCCACAGTTTCTCATTGCCGCAGCTTCTCTCCTCCACGTGCCTGAAATGCCAAGAGAAAGCAAGTGGAAAGAAAGCGACTACCAACTAAACTGTGTCTCGCGTCTTTAATATTGCTCTAAAAAAAATTTTTTTTGCATAAAATTTATTTTTTGACACACATTTCTTTTCAGTGGTTCTTTAAGAATACAGTTTGCAGAACCCACTGGCTAAACTCCTCCACAGGTGAACACACCAGAGACAGGAAATGGGAACAAAGGAAAGGCACTGGAAAGCAGATCAACTGTGTATTTTCTACGCATGTCGTCCGCGAAAGCTTTCTCGCAGCGTTTCTCCCCTTGACAAGCAATTCCTTCCGTGCTGTGAACAGTCTGCTACTCCTCCGCTCTGCCAACCGCATCGTGGCTCGGCAGTAAACAAAAGCAGCGTCGAAGGTGCTAAAGACAATAGGTGCAATCAAGTGCACGTCACGGCACACGTGCCCCGGAAGACTGAGTACAAGAGGCACTAAAAGTTTGAATAGTTGCTATCTCATTAAATAAAAACTAATGCAAGCAGGAAAAATCGTTTTTCAGGCCCTTACTCTAAACGTGACAGAGATCAACTCCCAGGATCGTTTAACCTCTGTCCAAAAATTGTTGCATGGCCCCCAACATCTTTTTAATTCATTTATCAGGATCGAAGCCCCAAACCATGCACTCGGGTTCTGTAATTATTTATCGCAGAAAACACACTGTGGATCCCTCCAAACTGTGCTCGGCCCATCGTTTTTCAACAACTGCCTGTCATAGACCAGCTGGAAAGGATTGACGCCAGCAGAGTTGTAAGGGAGGCTCTGTTTCGGCCAGCGCCGTCACTCTGGCAAGACACAGACGGAGAGGCGCATACTCACGTGCTGAACCCAAGCTCCTTCTTGTAGCACCAGAGGACAGAAGGCCGGGCCTTTACCGTCGTCTTGGAGAGCATGTGATGAAGTATGACCACCTGGGCACGGGAGGAAAATGCGGGCAGAGAGGTGGACTAAATAAATGAGTTAGCTGAGTTTGAGACGTCGTCCTGTCTATTTTCTGTCTCTTCTAGGTTTTGATGGTTCTTCTCTACCCCAGTCTCAGGTTAATTCAACATGGTTAATAATCACCCGCTCGTCTGCACCCTTACGATTTTTTTTAAAGAATGATGTACATGCTTTCGCATTCACAACTCATAAAAAGTGCTTAGGTGTACCTCTATCCTTTTTTTCGATCAACGCATTTGCAGCTTTTTGGAAGCCACAAAAAATTAGTTTCGTATTTTTTATATATTTAATCTTGAATGTGTGCTTTCAATGAGCCAGGACCTTTAACCTCAGAAAACGGCCTGTGACCACGGAGAAGAGAGTGAGCGCGACTCAAACCGGCCAGGCCACGATCGGCGGTTTTCAGGCGGAATGAAACCGAATTTCGAGCCGCAAATTCTGTTCTGGGTACATGTAACGTACAACTAAAAACCTCGGCCAGCATAAATACCCTGCCAGTGTCCCTTGAAGGCTTTACAATTCGGCGTACGTGCTTAACGGTCAGTTTCTGGTTCTAACACCTCATGCAGAATTGGTCGAAACAACTTCAGCGAGCAGGAAAAAAAAAAATACCACGCGCGAAGAAAAAAGGAAACGAAAATTAGCAAGCTTAAATGCAGCGTCGACCGATGTTTATTGTAAGGTGTACTCCTGTGTGCCCAAATGGGCACAATATTTGAAACGACACTCCAAAATGCTCGCAGGACGCCTCTGGGGAGCGTAGGCGCCGATCGAAAAAAACTCACCTGATCCCGTCCCTTTTCCCCGACGACAACGAACATTGTCCGGTGCCCGGTGTGAACCCCGTTCTCGATTAGAACACGCAGTCTGTTGTCAATCTTCTTACGGGTCATTTTGACGCAGAAAGGGCCGAGCGCGCCGATTTCACTTGACAAACACCATCAAGCACGTGTACAACACTCGCCCGGCCAAGAAGCGTCCAATGTTGCCAGCCACAGCTCGTAACAACTTGCACTGGAACTAAAAAAAATTAAAAAATAAAAAAAAAAAGTCCCAGAGTACATTGTTTTGGCCAAAACGGTGCCGAGCAGCTTAAGCTCGCAAAAATCAGCCTTTATTTTACCTTTATAGACGTTTTGTCAATGGAAACATCAAGGAAATCTGCAAAATAACGTCGCTCAGAGAGCAGGAGACAAGAGAGGGAGAAAGTTTCGGTTCCGGTTTCGCAGCGTTGTTCATCTGACTGAGCGCGTCTCCAATTGGTGTGTTTAGCACACCGTTTAGCGTACTATGCTGCCCATACATCAAAAGTGGTCCGCAACATAACTCTATGGTCCGCAAGTGGCAACCAATGACGTCAAAGGAGCCGGCGTGTTATGTTGTTGCATGTCGCGATCTTGGTGGTTAGTTGAACTGCTCGAGAAAAGCGCGCGAGTGTCGTTGTCGTCACGGCGTCCTAACTGCTGAAGCTTCCGTGGACTGAAAGAGCGACCTGCAGCAGAACAGGCACCTGCCACACGAACCACCGCTGCTGGAACACCACCAGGATCGAGACCGGCGATCCTGGTGACACTTCTGAACATCACCAGGCAAAAATTGAGAGTATGTTTTTTGACGCGCGGTAAACACACTATAATCGGTGACAGGTCAAGAACGAAGTAGAAGCTCCTCCCACCTCTTTCCACTTTAGTAGTGCGAACGCTGGAGAGGAGCTAGGCGACCTCCTCTCTACCATTCACTCCACTGAAGTAGAAGGGGCTGGGAGAGGGTCGTGTCATATGACAACACAAATTGAAAAACTGAGGACGCGGGTAGAACGCCATGGTACAAAACCCTTACTCTGGAGCACTCTGGAGTAAGACTGATGGCGAATTCCACAGGTCGTTTTGGAGCGCGCCGGGATCAACTTATCTCGAGCGAGCCTATTTCACTGGGCGATCGGGATTGAGACCGACATGTTTCACTGGTCGTTTTGGATTAGCTCCCGCTCCAGATCTCGATCTGGATCCGATGGCGAATTCCACTGGGTGTTTGGAGCGCGCCGGGATCAGTTCACCAGATCCGGAATGGAGCTCACAACCCGAACGGGGTCGCGCCGGCGATGGATCCCCAGTGGAACATGACCACTGCTCCGGGATCAGCATTTGCCTTCATGTCATTCAACTGCCGGGGAATCCCCTTTCTGCGGCCGCCGCGGTCGTTTCGAACACGTTTTCGTAATCGCGGCGCTAACACGTGTTCGATCCGCACGAGCGGCAGGAATGGCTCAGGAGCTTCTAGCAAAGATTGCCGGATTGCCCGTAGCGCGATCCCCCAAAACCTTCTCTTCTCCTTCCTGGAAAACGAACCGGCTGTCGAACCAAGGGGTAAAGACCCTGTCACACTGAGGGAACAGATGGACAACTTTTATCCGGCAACACGGGGAAGTCGTGTTGCCGACGACCCTGTCACGTCGCGGCAACAACAGTCGGGCAACATGTTGCTGCCGCCCGGCAACAGTGTTGCCCGATTTGTTATCCGACAACCCTGTCACACCGCGCTGACGGCGAGGACAATACGGGGAACACTCCGCCATCTTGATTGTTTACCTTCGTTCGTGTGCGGCGCGGAATCGCTGGAAATGTGACTCTACAAAGTGCTAGTGCGTTTGAAGGGCCGGGAATTACCACGGTACGACATCAACCAGTGGCTGTAATTAGAAAACTTGACACGGGGAGTATTTTCCGCTCTTTATTTTATCGAGATGTTCATCATTCGTTGACAAAGCAGATAGCCCTAACCGAGGAAAGTGACATCGCTGATATATGTTCGGCATTTACGCCACCGTATGAAGTGTTTCTGTCCGGTTCTTTCATGCAATTCCTATTTCTACTGTGAAATTGCGTTAGCACCGGCAGTACCCCAAACCGTCTTTTGTAACGTGGTGTTGAGCTGAACTGACAGTGCTTCAAAACTGCGACACCGACACCATCGGCCTTCATAACAATCGGCGGAATAAATATTTTTCAACGCTGTCTACTCGTCTACCGCCTGCTATGTGATCGATTCATTGCCCCAAAACGTCCTGGGTATTTTTTAAACAAATCAGGTGTCTGGTAGCGGGTGATTCCAAGTTCCAAGCATCAACGTTTTTGCAATCGCGGAGCTAACACGTGTTCGACGCACGAGCGGCAGGAATGGCTCACGAGCGTCTAGCAAAGAGCGCCGGAATGCCCGTAGCGCGACAAAACCTTTTACTACCTTCTGTTGTGTTCTCTTCCTGCCCCAGTCTCAGGTTTACAATCATGTTCACCCTTCTGTTCTCTTCTCCTTCCTGGAAAACGAACCGGCTGTCGAGCCAAGGGGTAAGCAAGCGGCCATTACCATTTCTTATGAGGCGAGATCAGGCGAGATGCCCCGCGAGAAAGGAAGTCACGTCCACTGTGGTCACGTCTGTGCGCCGAGGGCTGACCCGGCTGGCTTCCGGTTGAATCCGCCAAAATCGGGGGAGCGACTTTCTCGGATCCAGATCGAGATCTGGAGCGGGAGCTAATCCAAAACGACCAGTGGAACAAGTTTTGTCTCGATCCCGATCGCCCAGGGAAATAGGCTCGCTCCGAAAAAGTCGATCCCGGCGCGCTCCAAAACGACCCGTGGAATTCGCCACGAGAAAAGTCGCTCTCACGATTTCGGCAGATTTAACCGGAAGCCAGCCGGGCCAGCCCTCGGCGCAAACACGTGACTTCTTTTCTCGTGGGGAATCTCGCCTCAGAAGAAGAAGAAGCACGTCGCGGGCTGGGCTCCTAGATTGTCTCGACATCAGAAGAATTCGTAATGGCCGCTTGCTTGGCTCAACAGCCGGTTCGTTTTCCAGGAAGGAGAAGAGAAGGTATTTGCCGCGCTACGGGCATTCCGGCAATCTTTGCTAGAAGCGCCTGTGCCATTCCTGCCACTCGTGCGTCGAACACGTGTTAGCGCCGCGTAGTGAGAATGTCTTCGAAACGACCGCGGCGGCCGCGAAAAGGGGATTCCCGGGCGCGACCCCGATCGGGAAGGCATCCGCCGATCCCGGAGCAGTGGTCATGTTCCACTGGGGATCCGTAGGCGGCGCGACCCCGTTCGGATCTTGTGCTCCAATTCGGATCTGGTCGACTGATCCCGGCGCGCTCCAAAACGCCCAGTGGAATTCGCCATGAGTAAAGTTTGGAAGAAGGCCCCTGCCTCTGTTATCTGCTATCGTCTCCAGCGAAGTCAAGTTGATTGTAGTCATGTTTTACGAGACCCTTGTTCCCGTGGCCAATTTTCTCACAGCGATGTAGCAAGATGCGCGTGTTCGCGCTTCAAAGCATTAGCGAGTTCCGTCATGTACCGCATTATATGGCTTGATTGAAAAGTACCGATCGCAGAAAGCAAGTGTATTATTAAGCTGCAGTACTAGTCTCAGTGTCTGTTCTTGAGGTTGCAAACAAATGCATGCAGTGAGCTGGCACAGCGTTCGGTGTACGTTGATTTGCATTCACTTGACTTCGCCGATGCGGAATTTTCACTCGCTTATGTGCCAGCAAAGTTGTAACTGTTTCGTTATTCGTGGTGTTTTATATTTAGCGACGAGAAGGAAAAGGTACTTATTGCACTGTGTACAAGTCTGGAGAAATCCACGACGACGTGAGAAATCGTAGTGCGGAGACCATAGCAGACGACAGATGCACAACCCGGCGAAACTGAAACGCCACTGTACTGAAACTATACCCTCGAGTCTCCTGTTCGTGACTGCGCTTGCTACTACCCAACCTTGCCATGACATTCAAGAAGTCACTGCACAGTTGCCAGTAAACAAACAGAAACGATAGATACAATTACCTTGCGAGCAAGCCGGCCGTGTCGCGGCGGTCGCCTATTGTTCGCCGCGACCTGGCGGTAGCCGCCGCAGGAGCATCGGGCAGCAATGGCGACGAACAGCACGGAGGACAGTGTCCCCGTCGTGATTACGACGGAATTTAAGGCAGTTACGAGTTCGGAAAGTTCCTTCGGAAGCCGGTGCCGCCGGCTCAGAATCATCGCGAAGTAATAGCAACGAACAGCACAGATGACAGTGGGCGACTAAGAATCCGGAAAGCTTCTTCGGTAGCCGGTGCAGAATCATCAGGGGGAAGCAGTGGCGATTAGCAGCCTAGCGGACAGTGTTCCCGGGGTGATTACGACGGGGTTTAAGGCAGTTACGAATCCAGAAAGCTTCTTTCGTGGTGCTATGACGAAGAGAAAACTGTTTCATGAATCTGGCCGCGTGTGCGACGTGAAGGAGGTCCGTTTCGACGGACAAGTGGATGTCACGGAGCGCCGTACTCTGCAAACAAAATTAAGCGCGCCCGCAAAAAAATTTTGTTGGCGTTGAGTGGACTGCGGTAATTATGTACGTTTATTTTTGAATCAGCTTGACAATAACTGGGCGATTTTTTTTCGCGCTGTTCCGCGATTCTCTTTACTATCTTCCTGTAGGCTGATGGAAACATCCAACGGTAGGCTTAGGAGGGCGACCGCATTCCGCTTCTCGATTCCAGTGAAGTATTTGCTGCATACTTTAGTTTTCCGTCGGTGTCGATGCTGTTCCATCGTTGCTAGAAGAGAAAAAAAGTTAATTGTATTATTCGTCAGCAGCTTAAACAAAGCGCGAACTGGAAGGTAAGAAACTCCACTAACCTGTATGGACGCACAAGTCGTACCCAGGTCGCGCAGTACTCCGCCTCGTACGGCTTCGAAGGGATGATGTAGTACTTCGTGCCGTGCGCGATCTTGCCGACCACGCAGCAATTGTTGCGGCTTTCTTGGTGCCGAATAGCCATCTCAGAAATTACAGCGCTAACCCACTACAACGCACAACACTTTAGCACAACCAACGCAGCGACTGGCAGATGATGCCCGATACAACGGACCCGTTTGCCGCTAGGGGCGCCCTGGTCGGGGCTTGAATTAGATCCGCACGGTTCCTGTATTCACACGAGGGAGAAATCCCGGGGATTTCTCACCGGCACGCGCATCCCACGACGAAAACGTCAGGCTTTGCGATGTGCAAAGGCCTCGCGTTTTCATCTCGTGATACGCGCGTGTCGGGGAGAAATCCCCGGGATTTCTCCCTCGTGTGAATACCACTGTCAATATGCATCATATGTCACACTTAAGAAACAACATAAAACCTTTCTTTCCCCAAAAAAACTAAATATCAATGTCTAGTCTGGTGATAATAGGTACTTTTTCTGAATCTTTACAAAAAAAAAAGGGCCCGGCTTTGCCGACTCCCAAGATTCAGCGCCAGATTTTCGATTCGACAAAAGTTCGGCCCATCACTAGTTATCAAGGACTTTTAAGGGCATGTAAAGATATTCTCAAGGACCCCTTCCAATACTTGAAGTGAGGCGCCAAAACAACGAGGACACAAGGAGAGAAGCAGACAGGACGAGGCGCACTTTCAACTGAACTTTATTTTAGAAAAACACAGAAAAGCAAGCTATGCCCAATGGACATGTGCGCATGGGCAAGAAATAAAGATAGAACGAAGCCAAGCGCGTTTTCCTACGTGACACGTTTATTTTGAAGGAACGTATACTCCCTATCAGATAGAGATAAAGATGGGGCGCTGACACAGACATCGGTGCCACGAGATTTTATGGTGAAGGCCTCCAAGATTTCGCGAGCGATTTTTGTTGCGCCGCTTCCAACAATTCTTGTTTCGTCAAACTTTGGGTCACACTCGCATCGATCACAGTGTACTGCCAAGTGGCCTGCCTTTCTCATTTTGTCAGATGTCGCAGATTTGTTTTACTCGGTCCCGCATGACCACCTGCTGACAGCTGCTTTGCATTGAAGAGAACGGGGAGATTTCTTTCCGCAATTCGACTGGCCTCACGGTAGAAGGCTTCCTGGAGTTATTAACACATTTACCTGGGCTCCACTATGGTTTCTTTCAAAGGGGAAATATTTGTTCAAAAACGCGGAATCTGCATTGGCTCGAGAGTGGCTCCGGTCTTGTGCGACATGTTTCTTGCCTTCTGCGACAGGGCGATCGCAGATAAATTGGAGCATAAAAAGAATAAGTGAAGATTTTTAGATATGTAGATGATTTTTTGGTGCTGACATCTGAACCGGTGGGGTTGAGTGATGAGGTGATTTCTGGGATGCTGAAGCTGTTCACGAGCTGTGCCTTCGGCTTGAGCTTCACACATGAAACTGCATGCTCAGGTCGATTGCAATTTTTGGACTTGGGGTTGTCATTCGGCGAAGATCATGTGTGCTGGGCGTACGAGCCTCGTTCAAAGAAAGGGATGCTGCCGTATGATTCTGGTCACTCCAAGCTTGTGAAGAGAGGGATAGCTTCCACCTGCTTGGCGGCCTCGCTGAAAAAATCGTGCAAGCATAGAATGAGCGCCAGCTTTCACGCGCAGCTCAGCAGATTGGAGGCGGCGGGTTTCCCTCCCAATGTGCTTCGCGATGTGTCGGAGACCTTGCTAAAAAAGATAAAAAAAAAGCACAGCAGGGAGGATTGTGAGGGTAACATAAGGAGGGCGGCCAGACTGCGGTCTTACCCAATACATACACAGACTATCCCACAACCTGAAGAAGGTAGCCAATAGGTTTGGCATTCCAGTTGTCTTTTCTGCGCCAAAGAAACTTTCTGCATTGTGCAATAGGATCAATAGGAGCTCAGGTGAAGCCACTGCGACAGAAAGGGATTGCAAAAAGAGACACGTGACGCAATACCGCGATTGCGTCACTGAAGTCGTCTATGAGATACCCCTGTCTTGCGGAAGAGTGTATGTCGGCCAGACAGGGAGGTGCATTAGCACTCTACGTCAACTATAGGCAATCCCCGTCTGGCCACTTGGCAGTACACTGTGATCGATGCAAGTGTGACCCAAAGTTTGACGAAACAAGAATTGTTGGAAGCGGCGCAACAAAAATCGCTCGCGAAATCTTGGAGGCCTTCACCATAAGATGTCGTGGTATGGTGGCTAGAAGGACTTGGTGTCCGGAGCAAGCTCCCCCTCCCATTGACAAGCGCGGGCCGTCTGAGGAAGACGTGGATAGGTGGCGCCACGACACCCTGGGATGCCGAGACGGGTTGAGCCGAAGCGGGAGTGAAGCCGGTGAAGCGAGACAGAGAAACACAAAGGCGCTTGGTGAGCATGAGCATGTGCTCTAATTTGGCCGAGGAGTGATTAAATACAGTGACTGAAGGCATGAAACGAATGAAATCACCGAGGTGAGCGAAATGGCGGCCGGGGCAGCGCCGAAGCGGTCGCTAAGGAACAGGCACTGCTGTGTGCCTCGATGCAAGACAGGTTACCGCTCGGCTGAGCGAAAGTACGCGTTATTTTCGGTGCCCAAAGTCTGAACGGTTTCTTCTGTTTTCCCGAAGGTGAGCAGAAGTGTGGAGTGTAGATATAGCTGCTCAGTTTTTCTGTACAAGCTGTTATCTATTGGTATCATTATTGAACATTACTCTAAGTATATTGTGTGAAATGTTACTGCCATTTTTGGAACGCCTTTATTCGCGGGTGAAACACGTTGAAATAACTTCTGTATATTTTTTGTAAAGCAATAACCTCAGGTAGGTGAATAAAGTACCGTTGAAATAACTTCTGTATATTTTTTGTAAAGCAATAACCTCAGGTAGGTGAATAAAGCACCAATTCTGTTGTTTTCTGGCGTTGTGTTTTTCTTACCGTTTGTTATGATTTATTTTATCAAATGACATGGCTGTTTAGGAGAACGGATGAAAAAATGCTTTCTTTCAATGTGCCGTATGGATCCACCGCGATAGTTTCGAAAGAATCTGCCGAGCCTCATTCGTTAGCTGGGGTGTTCCAGATTCACCCCTCATTAGTCTGAATCACAATCCCCCCCTCCCCCCCCCCCCCCCCTTCCCCATTTTTTAGTGGCAGTAAAATCGGCCGACGACATCGCTACCACAGATGTCTAATGTAAACGACTTATTTTACGCAGGCTCAAAGCTGAAGTTTCGGAATAATTCGCGGGTTCTAATTTTCGCCATGCGGTGGGATCTCAATATAGATTCCAGTGTGTTTACATTTTACCGGAATTGTTCGCGGGACCTATTTTTCGCGGAAATTGGCTTCTCGCGAAACTTAAGTCGTTTACAGTACATGTGGTACATGTAGTGAAACTCCTGTGGGCGGATGTGACTATTCCAAGTATGTGAAATATGAATATAATTTCGATTTACACCCAGCAGCGCCCAAAACAATAGTGCTGGACTTTTGTTGGCAATGCATGCGCTTCAAACACCGATCAAAGCTGCGCCCGCGCGAGAGAACGCCAGAAAAGGTTGCCCCCCGAGTATCGACAGAACGGTAGTCACCCTTACGTGGAACCGCTTGCAAGAAGTTAATTCTGTGAACGCTAGATTGGTGTGCCTAACAGTCGGGAATTCTGAATGAACATCAGCAAAACAATTCAGGATACAGCCCTAAATACGCTCCCACTCAAAACGAAACGCGCAACGATGCGCTGAGGCGTCGCGCGGCCGCGCCGCCGCGCCACCCCGTAACCTGACGGCCCTACGTTGCACAGCGCCACCTATCCCGTCTTCCTCAAACGGCCCGCGCCTCGAGCGGCGCTCCGGACACCAAGTCCTTCTAGCCACCATAGTCGTGGTACCGATGTCTGTGTCTGCGCCCCATCTTCGATTTTGCCAGGGAGCGCCACTGGCGCCACCGTCGATTAGGGAGGCTGTAGTGAGGGTGGGCGCAACTCAAAACCTGGAGAGCGTTTGCAATTTAATGGCGGCGCCAGAGGGAGAGGATTCGGGAAAGGATATGCGCCAGTGTTGCCTGCACGAGAGCAGGCGCCCGCTCTGTTGCAACTCTGTTGCTCCATGCGCCTTTCCTCCTCTCGCCTCCCATTGCAAGCAACGAGCGCCTTGACGCAGCCTCTCTCGCTTCCTTCTCGCTCCGAGAATTGCAAACGTCGAGCGGAGAAAGCAAAGTTGCCAGACAAGCAGCAACGTCCAAGATGGCGGAATTTACCATTTTTCGCGTTAAAAAAAATACTTAACCTATCGCAACAAAACTGGTGGCTATGGAAAAGTAATCATTTATACCTTGTGTAAATTATTCAAGCACCTTAATGGGCTTTTAAGACCCGAGTTAGGAAAGAAAACTACCCTTTGCCCCATAGACTCCCAGCAAAATTTAGCAATTAAATGGCGTCCATGTCCCGTGATCGCCGATCTAGCAGTTGCACCCACCCTCACTTGAGCCTCCCTACCGTCGATCCGCCATCTTCGAGGTCGCGGCAGTCGCGGTTTGACTGGCTTGGGTACGCGGTCGTACGTTGGTGTGTGCTAAGTTCATATCGTTGAGGAAGCTTCGTTGAACAAGGGAGAAAAAGGTTTATCTGGGGGGCGGGCCGTTTTAGTTTCCTTGTTGCCGCCGAGTACCGCGTGTGTAAAGGCAGAGCCGCATGTAAGCAATTTAGCGAGCGACGGGACGAGCGACAGCGACGAGACAAGCGACGACGACCCGCTTCGCTGTCGCTCGGTCACTCGCGCGACGAGGCAAACCGCATGAAAACGACGGGAGCAAGCGACCAAGGCGATCAGCGACGTTTTCTACAAATCCAAAAACCGAGCGACGCGACGACCGACCGCGAGAAATCTCCGTCGCTCGTCGCCGACTCCCGTCGCTGTCGCCACCGCTCGCTAAATCGCTTACATGCGGTTCACGCTTCACTTTCGCTCCCGCGTAGCTCGGTTTTGGGATGTTTAGAAAACTTAGCGCTCATCGCCTTGGTCGTGTGCTCCCGTCGCTTTCATGCGGTTTGCCTCGTCGTGCGAGTGACCGAGCGGCAGCAAAGCGGCAGCGAAGCGGGTCGCCGTCGCTTAGCTCGCCGCTCGCCAAATCGCTTACATGCGGTTTTTAAATCGCTTGGGCTAATGAAAAATTCGCCACATTTTTCGTAAGCTGCGCACTCTGTGAGCCGCACGGTATGTTTCTGCACAGGAACGAACACCGAAGGCACTACGTATGTACGACACAGGCGATGGAGCAACACTGTTACACGGCCGTAGTGCGAAGAATGGAAGAATGGGCAGAGAGAAAGCAGATTCTGGGGGAGCTCCAAAACGGTTTCAGGATGGATAGACGATTAGATGATAACTTGTTCATAATCACTCAGTGCATAGAGATAGCAATGACAAGCCAAAGGCCATTATGGGTAGCATTTTTGGACATCAGAGGGGCATATGACAATGTGAACCACGAAAAACTTTGGGAACAACTAAAAGGGTATGGCCTAAGGGGAACCACGGTTAAGTTCCTAGAACGGGTTTATACGGAGAATAGGGTGATTATAAAATGGGAAGCCGAAACTACAAAACCAGCAGCAATAAAAAGAGGACTTAGACAGGGTTGCCCATTGTCTCCCCTGCTCTTTATGATATACCTCAGTGAGATGGAAAAAAGATTAGAACAGTGCAACCTAGGTTTTGACCTGAATTACATGGAGGAAGGACGTAAGGTAAATCAACTATTGCCAGGGTTAATGTATGCAGATGACATTGTACTCATATCAGAAAGCCGTGAGACAATACAGTAACTGATTAGGATTTGCAGCAGGGAAGGGGACAGTTTAGGACTAAAATTCAGTAGGGACAAGTCGGGTATAATAGTTTTCAACGATGAGAAGGGGGAACCCCTGGAGATACAGGACACAGTGATAGAACACGTAGAAAAGTACAAATATCTAGGGGTCTGGCTCAATGAAGGAAGGAAATATCTAGAGGAACACGAGGAGAATACAATTAGAAAAGGGAAAAGAAATTCATCTATTATGAAGCTCAAGGCACTATGGAACTATAACAGATATGAAGTGGTCAGAGGTATATGGAAGGGAGTGATGGTGCCAGGACTGTCATTTGGCAATGCAGTGCTGTGCATGAAATCTGAGGTTCAATCAGGGCTAGAAATTCGACAAAGAAGCGTAGGCAGATTAGCGCTGGGAGCACATGGAAAAACACCAAATGAGGGAGTACAGGGGGACATGGGATGGTCGTCTTTTGAGAGCAGGGAGGCAATTAGTAAGTTGAAATTTGAACAAAGGTTGACTGAAATGGAGGATACGCGGTGGGCACGTAAGGTATTCAAGTATTTATACATGAAAAGTTTAAACACAAAATGGACAAACCGAACCCGAAAGCTTACATTTAAATATCTACACACTGGTGATGGGGCTGAACAGACGTCAGTGAAAAAGAAGGTGAAAGAGGCGGAGAGGAAAATTTGGGAGGGGAGAATGCAGGAGAAATCAGCTTTAGCAGTGTACAGGTCACGAAAGCAGGAGATAAGAAAGGAAAAGCTATTTCACTGGGAAGTGCTTTGCTGTTCGAGGCAAGAACGGGAGTTTTGAGGACAAGGACGTATAGGGCTAAATTTCAGGAGACCGACACATTATGTGCCGCCTGCCATAATGATAGCGAGACACTGGAGCACTTGGTTTTGAAGTGCACGAGGCTTCGTCCTGCCCTCCCTGAAGGGGTAACGGATTTGGCCGGGGCCCTGGGTTTCACTGGCGACGATGGAAGGATGGTAGAAAAAAGATTACAGTGACAAAGAGACGATTAGAAGATTGGTGGAAATTATCTAGGGAAAATTAAATGATGGACAACTAACTAGCACAGCTGGGAACAGGCGGGACAGAGGAAAATTGGGACTCCCTCCCGCGTGGCTCCGGCCCAAAGTCTCAACCCTGTCTCCCAGTGGGTCCGGTGCTGGGGTAACGCCGAAAAGGTTTGACCAGAGGAAAATTGGCGACTCCCTCGTCGGGGGGAAGAGGCAGGGGGGTGATGTTTTTTAGTTTTTCCATCCATCCATGCAGAAAATACGCTAGAGAAAAACAATAAAGAAACTAGAAAAACAAAAAGAGTAATCACACCGTGCTACAAAAGCACCAATTTAGAAAAATCAGTTCTTGCAAGAGCTACCGCCGTGGACACGGCGCGCGACACGGAGCGCTTCATGGAGCCGAGGGGGCAACGCGGCCGCGGTGAACGAGTCCGATAGCGACAAAAACGAAAAAAAAACACACAAAAAATACTCCTACGGCGCTTCAAAAGCACCAAAGTATAAGAATAGCCATTAGTTTCGATCAAAAAGGCTCTTTAAAGTTGTGAAATTCCGCTAAACCACGCTCAAAAGGTCCAGCCACACGACACCCGCGATAGAAAGAGACCGAAGATGGCGACCGTGGTGGGCGATGCCAGCGAACCTAGCGAGTGACGTCAAAATGAACGTGTCACGTAGGAATAACGCGCTAGGCTTCGTTCTATCTTTATTTCTTACCCATGCGCACGTGTCCATTGGGCCTAGCTTGCATTTCTGTGTTTTTCTAAAATAAAGTTCAGTTGAAAGTGCGCCTCGTCCTGTCTGCTTCTCTCCTTGTGTCCTCGTTGTTTTGGCGCCTCACTTCAAGCATGTAGAACCAACCAGCCCAACTCGCCGTTCCCTTCCAATACCCTGTCTATCTAAATGCACTGTAAAATTCTTTATTGCACGAGGGCGCATTTGCCAAAGAGGTGCTTGTGAAGGGTTCACTAGAACTACTCCTGCTCTTCCTTGATTTCCTGCTCGATTTTTAGAAGGTCTCGGAATTTTCCTTTTTGCCATTTCCCTTAGGCTATTCGACTTGACAATGCAGGTGATGCCACCTGTTGCCTCTACTTTCTTGGTGTCTGTAGTTCCTAATTGCACATCCCAAACATTGCGCACAATTTAAACTGCGTCCACCATGCGTAGCACAAAAAAGAAGTGGAACAAGCAAACCAGGAGCTACTACCAAACAACACGCGAGAGAACTGAAGAAGGCTCGAGCGCGCAAGGATCAGGCGCGAGCGGCCGGGGCGGCCGAGAGTGAGTGGACCCGCCAGCCACGTGGATCGGTTGAGAAAAAAGCCCCGGGTTTATTCCGCACATTGTTTAAATACACCATTCCAAAACCCGAAGGTGGCGCCACGATTCATAGTTGTTCTGTCGCTACACTAGCGTCCTCTACATCCCCCCTTCGGGAGCCCTTTGCTTACGAAACTTAGAAGCTTAAAGGAAAGCCTTACGATGAAACCTTTGGCAGACTTTACGCACCCCAGTCCGTAAAGAGAAGCAATGCCTAAATACACAAGAGCAACGGAAATATGCTCAGTCTAGTCGCAGCAGAACAAAAAGAACATGCCCTACAAGTTCAGTCTTTTAGGGGTAATCACACGCCGTCCATAACGGGAGTAGCGCGGTCGTGAAGTCCCTGGAGAAGCTGGAGGTGCTCGCAGAGATGCAAGAGGTGCTCCGCCGCTGTCGCTGTCCTCGGAAGCCTGCTGCAGAGCTGCCGATTCGTCAGTTGTTTGAGGAGTTGCAGAAGATGGAGGGCTGCTGCAGGGAACGAGGTGTCTCCGGTTTCGCACGAGAACACCGCTGGGCGTCTGGACGACATACGACCGTGGCCTCTGAGCAGGACTCAGAACCGTTGCCGTGGACTGGGCGTCTTGTACCCACACTTCCTCCCCGTCTTGGAGAGGGCGAAGATCCCGCGTATTGTGGCGAGAATTGAAGTCTTTCTGCTGTCTACGACGCTGGGCAGCGTCGCGCTCGTTAAAGTCCTTGACTTGAGGCCAATCTGGAACCAGGCTCGCGGCGGTGACGGGTAGGCGTGTTCGTAGAGAACGTCCCATCAGGAGCTGGGCAGGGCTGTATCCCGACACACCGGGAGTGTTCCGGTACGCTAGCAGTGCCAGAAAGGGGTCCTCCGCTTTCCGGAACAGTTCTTTGATTGTGCGGACCATCCTCTCAGCCTCACCGTTCGATTGAGGGTAGCGAGGACTACTCGTGAGGTGTGTGAATCCGTAGGATTTCGCGAAGTCCCGGAACGCTTTGCAGGCAAACTGCGGCCCGTTGTCACTGAAGAACGTCTGTGGAATGCCGTGCCGCGCGAAAATGCTCTTGATGGCACAGATCACTGCATCCGCAGACGTCGACCGGAGCGTTATGACCTCGGGGTACCTCGAACGGTAGTCCACAACGAGAAGGAAGTCCTGGTCATCTAAGTAGAACAAGTCAGCAGCAACCCGCTCCCATGGCACTGAAGGGGTTTCGGTGGCAAGCATGGGTTCGCAACGCTGAACTCGGGTGCTTGCACACGCAGTACAGTTCTCAACGGCAGTCTTGACCTGGTTCTTGAGGTACGGCCACCACACAGAGTCTTTGGCCAGGGCCAGACACCGGTTCACACCTTGGTGTCCGTCGTGGAGCAGGCCAACGATGTCCTTGCGCAGCAGCGAAGGCACGACGAGCCGTCCACCCATGAGCAGCAGGTCTTCGCAAATGGAGAAGTCGCCCCGGTAGTCCCAGTAACTGGTCATATTCAAGGGGAGTCTATCTCGTCTTGGCCAACCTCTAGTGCAGTAGACCCTCAGCGCGGAGCACTCGGCATCTGACGCTTGATGCCTTCTGAAGTCGTCGAGGCGCACCGCCAGAGTCTAAGGAAGAGCTGTCACGACTTGCGACACAAAGAGCTCGACACTGTCGGTGGAAGAGGCAGCTAGAGAGGGGCCTTCGGGATCCCGTGACAGCGTGTCAGCAGTGGCCAGGTACTTCCCCGGAACGTACCGTACTGAAAACTGGTACCGCAGAAGTCTGATGCGGAAACGCTGGATGCGGGGAGGCATAAGGTCGAGGTCGGCAGTGCCTAACAACCTGACGAGTGGCTGGTGATCAGTCTCCACAGTGAAGCCGAGGCCACGCAAAAACTCTTCAAAGCGCTGCACTGCCCACGAGACTCCGAGCGCTTCTTTTTCTATCTGACTGTACCGTTCTTCAGCAGCTGTCAAGGCACGCGATGCAAACGCGACCGCTCGGCGTTCCCATGACGGTTGCTCCTGTAGGAGTACGGCGCCCAGGCCGTACGAGCTGGCATCAGCAGATACAGTCGTGGGGTACTCGGGGTTGTAGCGGGCGACGCAAGAGCTGGAGGCCACCATCTTCTTCAGCGACTCGAAGGCGGAAGCTTGGGCTGATCCCCAGGTCCATACTGTATTTTTGTTGAGGAGGAGTCTGATCGGAGCAGTCGTGGCAGACACATTCGGCAAGAATCGTCCAACGTGGTTCAGAAGGCCCAGGAGGCGTCGCACCCCATGTACATCCGTCGGAGGTCGCATATTCGTGATGGCGGAAACCTTGTCTGGGTCAGGTGCGATGCCTTTGGCACTGACGATCACCCCCAGGAACTTGACGGACAACACCCCAAACTGACACTTGGAGGCGTTAAGGGTGACGCCAGACTGCTGGAGTCTCTTGAGGACGGCGTCGAGCCTAGCATCATGCTCCGGTCTGTCCCTGCCGAAAACGAGGATATCATCCACCATGTTGACGCACCCGTCGAGACCCTCGAGAATGCGCGACATCTGGCGTTGGAACACCTCTGGGGCCGAGGTGATGCCGAAGGGAAGGCGCCTGTAGCAGTAACGCCCAAAGGGCGTGATGAATGTTGTGTATTCCTGGCTGCTTTCGGAGAGACGAACTTGATGAAACCCTGACGACGCATCGAGTTTCGAGAAAACGACAGCGTTTCCCAGTAGTCCCAGGACCTGGTCGATGGTCGGCATCAGGTGTCTCTCCTGTAGAACGACCTGATTAAGCTTGGTCAGGTCAACGCAGAGGCGATAGCCACCAGCAGCCTTGGGTACCACAACAAGTCCGGCGCACCACGCCGTAGGCGTCTCAACACGTCGGATGACGCCTTCTCTCTCCATTCTGTCGAGTTCATCTTTCACCACCCCGCGGAGAGGAATGGGGATCCTTCTGGGTACGCTTAGCGAGAAGGGCACAGCTCCGGGCTTGATGCGAATATGGTGCACATCAGGCATTGTACCCAGTCCCGTGAAGAGCGGAGCCGCAGCTGCAAGCGGCGTCGGGGCAGGCGACGACGGGGCGGGCGGCGACGGTGTCGTCTTCGGCAGGTCGGCGTCGGTTATTGAATCGACAAAATTGACGACCCCTAGAGCGACGATTGCAGCGTAGCCTAGCAGAGGAATGTCTACGCCGCCGACAACGTACAGCTTTTGGTGCACTGTCCGACCTCGCCATGCCAGGGTAGCCGGGAACGTACCGAGAAGATTGAGACGGCAGCGTCCCGGACCGACGAGTTGCTCGCCCGTGGGTTGGTCCAACGAGGCAGGACATCCCGGAAAAGAGCGGGGGACAACAGAAACATCCGCGCCGGAATCCACCTTGAACTGTAGGGGGAGGCCGTTGACGCGTACAACGACGTACCGGCCGGACGCTTGCGACGACTCAACGGACTGCAGCTGGATAAGGCTGAGGCGCTTCGTTCTGGAGCGGCAAACTGCTGCGAAATGTCCCTTTTTTTCGGCAGTGGTTGCATGTAGCCCTCCTGGCTGGACACTCAGAACGTGAGTGCGGTGCGTTGCCGCAGTAGTCACACGACGCTTTCGACCCACGAGGGTAGCTGTCCCGGCCCTGGGGGGCTATGTTGCGCTTTTTGCACTCCCAGGAGACTAGGGAGAGGGAAGTGACGTCAACGACACAGCAAACGCAGATTGGGTGTTGATTTCGTTTTCTTCTGTCAACATCCAATCTGCGTTTGCTGTGTCGTTGACGTCACTTCCCTCTTCCAAGTCTCCTGGGAGTGCAAAAAGCGCAACATAGCACCCCTGGTCCCGGCTTCGAGAAGGTTCTCGAACTTTGGAGGCAGGCGCCATCTTGGTTGACTTTCGCGACGCAGCCAGGCTCACGCAGCTGTAGCCTTGGCCATTGAAACGCGCTCGAGGAGCAAGGGAGCGAGGAGGAAGAAAAGAGGAGAGAGAAGAAGAGAGGGTGCGCCACGGTAGAAGGTGGACGGAAGGAAAGAGTTTTGTAGGGGCCAACTTAATATATGCACCACGCCTGCCGCTAGGGGCGCGAGTAGTCGGAGGAATGCAGAGTATGGGCGGATAGACTTGTACAGCTGGCTCCTTTGAATTGGGCGTTTAGTCGCGCCACCTGGTGGCCAGTGTTTTGTGGCGAACGAGTGGTCCTGGTGGTTTGCGGCGCCTTTGCGCTCGACCGCTTCCCTTTCTCCACTTTTTTTTTGTATCCCAATCTATATATATATATGAAATTCTTTTTTGTGCATAAAAAAACAGAAGCAGGTTTTTTTCACGTGTATTTAATTTTTTACTTTTTCGTAAACATGGAAACACAGAAATTATTACACTGATTTATATAGCACAATATTCCACCCTTTCAAATCTTTAAAAAAAAAACATGAAGGGGTTAATAAGGCGGTGAATTTGTTTGCAAATGTTAAAACTGCAAAACTTGATTAAAAGTTACATACAAGGACGACACTTTTTGCTAACCAAAAATGAGCTTTCTTTTTTTTGCTGCCGTTCAAAAAAAGGACCATTCTACTCAAACATGTCTTATCAAAGAAAAAAAAAACGCCAAGGAAGAAAAGCTGAAATCAGTCTTATCCCAAGCTCTAGTCCTGCTCAGCCAAATGCCCAAAGTATAAACGGTAAAGTTAAGGCACGGCGTTGTTTTTTAAGCACTTCTTGTTTATAAATGCGTCCGCCGAAAAGTGAGCTAAACAGAGATAGCGCTGCTTTATTCTCTTGTGATCTTTTAGCAGATTGGTGTACGATGCCCACCTCTCGTGCCTTAAATTAATATTAATAACGTATACTAAGAATTTACGTTCACCAGACTTCGCAGTAGCAAAGTGAAAAACGCCCGAACTGAAACCATACCTGTGATCTGTTGCGAACAGCATCAGAGAAACATTTGGCGTCTTACTAGAACTGCCGCACCATCTCGCAGATCAGTACTTTCCATTCAAGATTCACACTTCGTCTGTGACCAGACGCGACACCGCGACTTTCTTCACACAAACCAAAACTAGCCGACCGACACTGCCGACCCGTCTCTGCCGTCACCGTAAAACCAGTAGAACTCCGGCGAGTTCGGCGCATCCGAAACTGACGAGTCAGTGACCGTTGCTCCCTGCCGAGCCGTCGGGTTTTGCTGTCACCGCCGTCACCGTACAAAAAGCACAACACCGGCGAGTCCAGCGCATCCAAAACCGACGAAACCATGACCGTTGCTCCCTGCCGACCCGTCTTTGCCGTCACCGTACAACCAGCAGAGCTCCTTCGAGTCCGGCGCATTCAAAACTGACGAGACAATGACCGTTGCTCCCCACGCGACAACAAAACGCCACAGCGCCACCGACGCCACGGCGTTTGTAACCGGCGACTAGAGAAAACTTCGGCGCGCACTTTATTGGATGAAATTTGGTGACGTCACGACCAATAGGAGCACGGAAACAGACGCGGTCTCCTCAACGCCCGGAGAAACATCGGAAACATCGTGCCTGACGTACCGTCGTCGAACGAAAGGTGAGTGGTTTGAGTTTTCCTGTGATGTGATCTCTATGTGTGTTCGTTCCACGCGTCCGAGCTGTTTCTTAGTTTCAGATCTATTTGGCGCCGCTGCCTACATTGTTTGAGCCTGCGTTCACGATTAAAACAACCATCGCAGAAAGCTGAAAGCCCGCCGAAGAACGGCTGACTTGCGAGCTAAACCTAATTCAACAAAACCATTTGATCCGACAGAATAATGTGCTTGATCTTACATTTCATGTCAAAAAAGAACTTCGCTGTCTGTCTTCGTCCCTACATGTTTTATTCTTTCGTGTTTTTCAAACCTTTACCAACCCGCGTCCAATCGAATGCCCCGATCACAACAAATAGTTGGTCGTGCTCCGGTGGCCCTTATCATCAGCCGGTAAGGCAGTTACGTTTATCGTTTCTATATTTTGACCCAAGTAACGTCATATTCTCAAACTGTGAAATTCTATTACCACCTCTAGTTTCACATTCTGGTGCACCGTGCACTTGCAGCTTCCTGCACCCCTGCGAGGTTTCCTGCGATTGTACCCTGAATACGAATTTCTCGCCGCACGCGAGTGCTCTCGAAGGCGTGCTATACACTCTGTAACATAGGTTGTGTGCAGAAAAGGCACAGGCCCGAGCACAAAAGCGCCCTTTTTGCACGAGCAGCCGTGCAAAAAGAACATTCTGCGGAGCTACGCCCTCGCACCCGTGCCTCTGCTGCACACAACTTATTAATAACCGAGCCGCTCTCGTTTTTGTTTTGCATATTACTGTGAAAGAAGTGTCATTGTTGTTTTCTTCTCAAACAAAACTCACACGCTAGACAAAAGCAAACAGATAGGAGTCTGCACATTCACACCCTTTTCTCCCTTGTGCGACAGGTTATAGCTGGTCGCGATTCAACACCGTTTCTTTTGAAGCTGATGGGCACCACAAGGCGTGAAAGAGGTGACTTGCAGCTTTGCCAAGGCAGCGGCAAGACACTACAAGCCTTCGCATTAACTGGCTAGCCAGTGCCGCTCTGTTCTGAACAGCACTGCGTGCCATGCAGAGGGTTTGTGCAAGCTCGCTGGGTGGCGACGCTAGCCACGGTAAGTGCATCCTATGCAGCTTTCTTTTAGGGATATATGTGGCTTGCAGGCCATGTCGTGCATGTGCCATTCGAGGGACAGCAGTGCCAGTGGCAAGGCTGTGCTGATGGTAATTACCACTGCACTGTGCTTTCATTCAATAACTACTGAAAAGGAACCAAGTACTTCCGAGAGATTCTCGGTTGTGCTTTGATGAACTCCAGCTCGCTTATGAACAGGTGGATGGCACAGCTGGCCTTTTTTAATGGACTTGATGTCTGTGTTAACAATGCAACGAGACTTCTTTTTAGTCTGCATCGCACATAACTGCCATGATAGCCAGTGTGGACGTAGCTGGGGTAGCCCCCAATATGGCTTCTCTAGCTCGACACAAGTAATGTTCCTACCACTGTCGTGTATGATGCCAATCCAAGATTGAAATATACTTGTGCTTTTCATTGCCGTGACGTCACGCAGACACATAGCCAGGATTTTGTTTTGGGGGTGTGGGGCGGCAGCGGCGGGCCGGGCCGGGCCGGGCTCCATGAACCCCCTCTAGTTACGTGCTTGTGTCACAGGATGGGACAGGCTCACGGTTCGAGCGGCTGTGTAGAAATGAACTATGCCGAGCATTTGTTTCGTGCTGCTGGGTGGGATTTGGGGCGACCTTCCAAAGCATTCTTTTGACACCATGAAACTGTTTGTGATCAGTTGTGAACAAAGTCTACAGCCCTAAGAGTGAACCTTTGCCTTCCCATGACGTCTCAATTTCAATGTTGCCAGTAGAGCTTTTCACTTTGAAAAACACAATGATGACCAAAATTGTAAATTCTGTGACTGCGAAAAAAAGCTATTTCGGCCAGATATTTCGGTTACTATTTCAGCGATGTTTGTTGATGTGTTTAGCAAGTTTTTAGGCAAATCGGGGACAATGAAGAAAATGCCGGAGTACCCCATTAAAACATAAAGTGCATGTAGTACACAATGGAGAAGTTGCTCGCCAATCATTCTCTTAGAAGTGTGAGTCGAGCCCCTTCGAGGCAGTTTACTGCCGCAGCGTGCACTTTAATCTGCCCGAGAAGAGAAAACGAGATAAATGACGAGTAGGATATCTTTGTTCCAAGGCTTCTTGAGACAGGAAAGGCTAGGAAACCAGTATTGTTGCTTCTTACTACCCGGTACGAGACTCAAACCCGACATGCAAGGAAGTCGAAAGGCCTCTTCATGTGCCCTCTTTCTGTTTCCTTGTGCCTTGAGTTTGAGCTGTGTCTACAATTCACGCTCGCCTGCATGCCTACTCTTTTGGTCTCTTTTTGTTCACTGTGTTACTGAAGTTTTCTGTCGTTGCTGTCCCAGAAATGCTTTGTGGATGCACAGAAATACAAGGTGCTCGACGCCTGCGGCTCATTGGTATTGCTTTTCCCCGTACCACGGCATGAAGGAGGTGGCCTCTCTCCCTTTCAAGCAGCTGCGATATACTACAAGCACTGGGTTACAACTGCAGCTAGCCCATGGGTACCGTTCTGCATCCTGCACTGCATGTAGTTCCGAGAGCCATGTGAAAAGGCAGGTGTGACCTTTTTAGGCACTGTCACTTTGTGTTGTGCATTTTCTGCCGCTTTTTCGGGGCAATTTCTTTTTAAGATTCAAATATTAGAAAACGGACTCAAGTGAGAGAGGGGGTTTTCTGAGAAGACTGGCTTCTTTGCTAAACCATTGGGACTGGTATTATATCTATAGAGTTCATGTACACCTTACGTTATGTACTTTTTCTTTAGTTTTATTTTACTTGGTACTTATACTTCGATGTTACACGACAGCCACTAAAAATGAAGAAAAAACAAAAAAAATGTTGACCTATCGGTTTTTTGTTTTGTTTTTTTGCAATATGTTGGAAGAGTCAATGATGTGGTCGGTCATTCATGTTATTTTTCCTACACGCATGTCCAGCCTATGTTTACATAAAGCCCCAATTGCCCCTTAGCAACGGAAATAATCTGTGCGACAGACTAGGCGGCAGCATTGTGGACGGAAACTGGCCTGATTATATCCGCCATGTTTAGAAACTACATTTGATGTCAGGTTATGAATTCAGTGGCAAATTCCCCCTAAAAGAATCTACATCACTCTGCCAGCCAATCGCTGCCGCCAGTTGTCGTGACGTCACGTCCAGCAAAGAAACTACAAACTAGTATTTTTTTTTAATGGCAGGCCTCTGTTGTTGATGCCACATAGCACGTCAACACTCAAGCAATTCTTCCGCTCTTGACCTCTCCGGTTTCACCTTGCGAAGTCGTGACGGTGTCTGCTTTTGTTTGCGGTATTTCCCATGTGTCGACGTGAGAAGGCAGCGGTTGTATCGCCAAGGAAGTAGCAATCAATCTGTGGATTTGCTCCAGCGGCACAGTGTTACAAACAGGACTCTTTCACCATAGGCAAAGTCTAACGACTCGCCCTACAGTTGCCAGCATCGTGCAGCCGTGAATGCGTAACTTGTCCGAACGCTTTTATGCTTTCTTCTGTGTACAGTGACAAAATGACTCGCTGAATGCAAAATGCTGTACAGCAAACTACAGTAGAGTCTCATTAATTCAAACTCCAGGAAGTCACAGATTTTAGTTTGAATTATCAGAAATTCATCTAAATATGATACTAGACAGCATTATGATTTGTTACATGTGTTTGTTACATACAAAGCAGATTTTTGCCAGTTTCCTCCACATAGGCCTAATTATAAGCAAGTACAGGCATAACGCATTAGTGAAAGAGCTGTGACATTGAGTTTATTCATCCAGCAAAAAATGTGTCGATTGTGGACTGTTTAGTCAGCACATACGATCTCAAAATAAAATTTTCAATACCAGCCAACGCAAGTAGCTCTTTACGGGACTCTTCCTTTGCAAACAGAAACTTCCGGAGCTGAGCGATGTGCTCAAAGCTATGGCTGTGACAGTTGGTAGCAAGTCATCCCTTTCTTCATTGTCCTCTTCACTCTCACTGCTGCACTGTGCTGGCATTACTTCCTGTACTATGTCCTCTAATGAGTCATCACGACAAACACACACATCATCGTCAAGACTAGCATATTCCGCCAGCTCGGCGTTCACATTATGTGCTTCAAGGCCAGAAGGCATGATGCCAGTGAGCTGGTCCTCATCCTCGATATCGTCTTGGTCATCGTTGCTAGTCTTGAAGCACGTAATGTGAACGCTGTTTTCCGCTAATGTGTGCCCGCTTGAGCCTTGAGTGTGCTTCTTTATGAGCACCGGTGCACTGCGGAGAAACAACACTCATGAAAGCACGGTCCGCAGGTTTGCTTCTCTGCGGTGCACCGGTGCTCGGAGAGAAGCATACTCAACAGGGCCGCGAGTACAGAAGTATGAATTAAAGGAGTCATGAAACGCTTTTCCAACTTTTTCCTGTTTAGCTTTCCCCTTCAACTCATAAATCGCGCATTCTACCAAACAGTTCAAGAAGATGGAAACGGGGCAGTCCCCTCTTGCTCGGACTCTCGTTTGAGTACCGGGACACAGCCATTGTGCCCCTAGAAGATTAGCCCGTCGCTCAAAATTCAGACAAAAGTTGCTTTCCCCACCTCAATCACCTCGAAGCTTACAGTGCTGCGGAAGCTACGTGCTCGTTGGGCCAGCCACATGTTTGCCACGTAAACACGCTCTCTCGCGCATACCCATGCGCAGAGAATGAGGTCAGGTGATGAAAGGGAGGCGGCTGATTGTGCGGCAAGCACGTAGCTTCCACCACAATGTCAGCTTAGGGGTGAAGTGATTAAGTGAGGTCCGGTGCTGTGTGACGTGCGTTTGGACCTGGTGACGCGCTGGGGGGGCTTTGCAACGCGCTACGGGGACCGCGAATATATCACAGTGATAAGGCAGAGAGCTTACGAAGGGAAGGAGTTACGAAATAGTTCCTTGTGTTTTCGAATTTTCGTACCGAAAGTCAGGCTTTTGACTTACTACCTTTTTTCTTTTGGCCCACTGAACGATGTTATTAGTAAAATCCCAATATAAATTGATTTATTCCAGCCAAAATGTGTTTCATAGGCCCTTTATGCAAAAACGCCGTTTGAATTAAGTGGCTTATAAATACATTAAAAACATAGCGGGACAACCAAAATTTTCAAGTCTGTTTGAATTAACCGGAAGCACGAAATATCAGTTTGAATTATCACAAACCTATTGTATCAATTACTTTCTGCAGCAACTTTGCGCTTAAAATTGCAATAAAGTTATTTTTAGGCTAAATTCATTTTTCTGGACTGCTCGATTATTCTGAGCTTTGCGCGACCCCTTCATGTTCCGAAATATTGGTCAGTGACTGTAAAACTTAAACACAATGGTTATACACCACAGGTCCCGAGGACCATGACATCAATGAGCTGGCTTTCACCTTGTTCAAGGCAGCAGCGGAACACTATGGGTGGGACCCTGGGTCGACACCCCGGCCGGCTCGCTCATGGATGCCGTCCTGTACCCTGCACGGCACTGCGTGTGGCTTAACTGGCCAAGCAGAAGGTCATCGCATGACTTTTATGAGGCGTCGCTAGCCATTGTAAGTATATTTTTTGACACAATGTGCTTTGGTGCTGTACAACGGAATAGATTTGGTGGCAGTTCAGTCTTGCCAATTAGGCCATTTTGAATTGGAACACATTTAGTGGTGGCTCGGATTAGGTTTCCTGGCTTGGCAATCTTGCAGCAGTGTCTAGACTCAACACAAACCTTTTTGTACTTCATTGTCAGGGCTAGTGTAATTTCTGCAATACTGTCGAAGCAACTTCTGCACGCGAACAAGATGCAAGACGAAGCCACATGCTTGTGCCCAGTGCTTGTGCCCAGTGTACTTCACGAGTTCATTTCGGCGTTGCCACTCCATGCGTCCATGCACTCGCTGCACCTTGAGAGTCAAGTGTGCACCACAATGCACTCCCGTCATGCAGCACTCAGGAGAGGAACGAGAGCAGACAACTGGGGTTTTTCCGCCATAAGAGACGAGAGAACCTAAAAAAAAAGAAAGCACGTCCCACGGGCAACAAAATCGGACGCGAGCTGTGCTATTCATTCTGTGAAGCAAGCAATCGACAACCTGTGCTTCATTTGCAAGTTTTAGTCATTTTGTTGCCAGACAGACGTTGATTTACATCAGCGGATAAAGATAGGTTCAGAACAAACGTCAGCTATTGCGAGATCTGTCGCAATCCGTGCGGGGGTGAAAAGTTGGGACGTTAGTTGACAAACCTCGCCCGCCCCCCTGTCCATCACCTGAGCCCATTCTGCGAATGTGGCTATAAGCGAGGGAGCGTGATCATGTGGCAAAAGATTCTCAAGCGCGACAGGCCCAAGGAGCACATAGTTTCCACAGCACTGTCAGTTTAGGGGTTCACGGAGGATATTTGTGCGTAGTACTGTAGAAGCCACAGGCCGGAGTGGGGGGGGATTGGCAAATTTCGTCCGAATGTTGAGCGAAGAGCATCAAGGGGCTAATTTTCCAAGGGAAGAATGGTGATGTGCGGGTACAAAAATAAGGGTCCAAGCACTGTGATCAAGAGCGGAGTTCTTTCTTTTCCTCCTCTTGAACTGCTAGCCGTATACTACCTTTAGGTCTACCCACTAGTCATTCCAACCAGAGCTCTGTGCTCTGACGTCCACACACATTCTCGTCTCCCCCTCTCCCTCAGTGTTTTGGTGCATACTCAAATGCTCTGCATCATTAGCAGATTTTTTTTTTTTTAAAGGAGGGGGAGTTGTTTTTTTTTTTTTCATGGTTAACTTTTTCTTAATGAAAAATCAACATACCCCAGCTTTTCTTAGGAAGAAATTATTAGTTTTTGGTGACATAACAAATATTAGGTCAACAAAACACATCTGGGCTGCATTTTGCCCGTGAAATAAGTATCTCCTTGCAAACTCCCCCTTCTCCCCTCTCCACCCCACCCAGCCTGACCTATAAATTCGCCCCTGCTCTTCATTGCCCTGCATGTTTAGGTCAGATATTGTTCCTGTTGACCTGATGGACTCCTTTGTTCTCTTCGTTCATCATAGGTTTCAAACCGTCCTGAATCGTGGACCAAGCCTTGCAAGACTTCACTCTTATGCCCTGTCCTTTTTGGTGGATCGGGACTTGCCATCTTCCCCTCTCGTGGCTCCCTGTCGTAATTAAATTAATTGTATTTTTTTCTCATGACAGTGCACACCTACTGGTACACGTCACAAAAAGAGTGTGGTAAATCCATGCCACAGATTACTGTGAAACATGCGAGAAGGTAATTGTCGTGTTCCGAGGCGAGAGGAAGGTCAAAGCCCGGAGCCGCAAACCAATACCCGTGAGTCCTTTATCGAACCTTAAGCGTATCTGCCAGTCACGCGCATCTCGGACCCTCACACATGGCCCAGCCAGCTCACCGTCTCACATGCCGCCAGACTTCGTCTTCTTTATACGACGCCTCCCCCTTTCAGCCTCATCGTCCATAGCGTTCCGGTGGTCGTGAAATTCTCCCACTTCGTGTTATGGTTGCTTGAGGATCGTTCTCCCAGTAACCGGCCGGCTGGCTGTCGCTGTCGGGAATCCCGGGCTGGAGATGGTGCCGTCTGCATCGTATCGTTCCTTGGTCGGTTTCTACAAGGTAAGACCAAGGTGGTCCGGCCGCTCCCGCGTGAATCCACACTGCTGCGTGTGGGTGTAGCTCCCTGCCATTTCTTGTACGGTGGCACCTATTATAGTTAGACGCCTCTCTTGTCTTCCGTTTCCTGTATCGTTGCCGATACCTCCTGGAGTGTTGCCAGAGAGGTACTGGGCGCCGTTGGAAGAGTGGAGCGTAACTTGTGCCCCATCAAAAGTTCGGCAGGGGAAAACCCTTTGGGCCCAGGGATGGTTCGGTAGGCCAGAAGAGCTTGTGCTGAATTCGAGGTTTTCTTTGCAGTCTGCACTGCTCTCTCCGCTTCTCCGTTACTGTGGGGATAATACGGGCTTGAAGTAACCAGTTCGACTCCCCACTCTCTGGCGAATCACCGGAACTTGGTTGAGCCAAACTGGGGGCCGTTGTCGGAGCGGATGACTTCTGGGCAACTGTGTCTAGCGAAGTTCTGGCTGAAAACCTTGATAATGTCCTCTGTGGTTGTTCGAGGTATTTCTTCAAGTTTGAAGAACTTCGAGTAGTAGTCGACGATGACTATATACTTCTTCCCCCTGAACTGGAAAACGTCCGTTCCAATTTCCTGCCAGGGACGATCGGGTAGTGGAGTCTGAAGAAGGGGTTCTGTATGTGGTCGTCTATATTGCTATTGCTGACAGGTAGGACGGCGACTCACATAGTCATATATTTTCGTGCTTAAGCCAGGTCACCAGACGGAGTGTCTGGCTCTTGCCCGGCATCGGACAACACCCTGATGGCCGCTGTGCAATCGCTCCGAGACTTCTCCTTGCAGACTAGGCAGGATCACCAGCCGGTCGTTACGCATTGGTAATCCCTGCACAACCGAAAGGTCTGCGGCGAGACTCGCGAATTTGCTTAAGTTCAGAGGAAGTTTGTTCCTTGCCGGCCATTGTTTTTCGCAGTATTCCATAACCCTTGATGTTGTTGGGTCTTTTGAAAGCTCTGCCTTCAGTCTGGACAAAAATGAGGTAGAGGCTGGAAGGAGCTCCAATGTTAGCATTTCATACTCGTAAACCAACGTTTTACTGATCTCCACGGTGTGCCTTGAGTCTGTAGACTGGCGTGTGGTCGGTAGGGGTTTCCTGGAGAAGACATCCGCGGTGAACATCTCTTTGCCCGGTACGTGGGATATTGCAAAGTCATACTCAAAGATGCGCATCCTCAGACGCTGTAGCCTTGGTGTCATTTCGTCAAGACGTTTCGTTGTGAACAGTGGCACCAGAGGCTTGTGGTCTGTTTCGATGTGGAATCCCTTTCCTACCAAGTAGGTCCGGAGATGTTCACAGGCCCATATGATGGCCAAAGCCTCCTTTTCAACTTTGGGCGTATCTCTGCTCTATTTGTGTCGTGGCTCTCGATGCGTATACCACTGGGCGTCTTTTGCCGTTTTCCTCTTGGAGCAGAACCGCCCCCGGTGCAAACGAAGATGCATCTGCCGACAATGTAAGTTGTGCATCCGGTTTATAGAGTGTGAGCACAGGAGTCTTGCATAGGAGATCTTTGATGTTAAGGAATGCTTCTTCCTGAGGCTCACTCCAGAGCCAGCTAGCATCCTCGTGTAGCAGATCTTGAAGTAGCTTAGTTTTCTCGGCTATGTCGGGAAGAAATTTCCCAAGGTGGTTGACCATCCCCAAGAATGATCGCAGGTCTCCCAAGCTTCCAGGTGCCGACATCTGGATGATCGCTTCCGTTTTCTTGGGGTCTGCCGCAATGCCCCTGCTGTCCAGAAGGTGGCCCAGAAACCTGATGCTCCTTCTGGAGAACTCACACTTTGAGGTGTTCAGGGTCACTCCGGAATCGTGGAGGCGGGGGAGTACCAACTCAAGATTTATGTTGTGTTCCCTTTTGTCATGACTGAAAACTAAGATGTCATCCATATGACATACTTGTCCTGGGATTCCCTCTAGGATCCTTAGCATCTCCCGCTGAAAGGCTTCGGGCGCTGTCGCAATGCCAAACGGGAGTCTTTTGAATTGAAACCGTCCCACTGGTGTGATAAAAGTCGTCAGTTCCTTTGACGTTGGGGCTAGTGGTGCTTGCCAGTAGTCGGCATTGGCATCTAGTTTGCTGAATACAGTCGCCCCGGCGAGTCTTGCCAAGCTCTCCTCTACGGTTGGCATGATAATCCGCTCCGGCACCAGTTGCGGGTTTAGCTGTGTATAGTCCACGCAGATACGAAGAGAACTGTCTTGCTTTTAAGCCACCACCATGGGTGCGCACCATGCTGTCGCATGGTCGACTCTTTCAATAACGTCCATGTCTTGCATCCGTTGCAATTCCTGTTGAGTGCTGGGTAGCAGAGATAGAGGTACCCGTCTCGGGTATGTGATTGCAAATGATCTCGCATCAGGGTCAAGCGCGATCTTGTACTCCACGTTCATTTTCCCCAGTCCTTGGAAAAGCCAGGGGTACTTTTTACGGAGGTGGTCATACTCCGGCTTGCTTTCGGCTTTGACTTCGTTCAAGCTAGGTAGCACCTGAAGGGCTTCAATTGCAGGCCACCCCAGCAATGGGTGTTTTAGCTGGTCGGACACATAGATGATTTCTCTAGTAGTGCGCCCATTCCAGGTTACCGTCGCCGTGAACCTGCCTAGCGTGTTCAGCGGAGTGTGGCCTGCTCCATAAAGATCCGTTCCTGTTGTCTGCAAAGTTGCAAACATTGTCGCGTCGCACATATTGGGAGGGATAGCTGTGACGTCCGCCCCCGTCTCCACCTTGAATGTGATGTCTTGGTTGTTTACTTTGGCTGTAATGTACCAGGCTTCCCCTGGTACATTGCCCATTGCTTGAGTGTACCAACTCGCCGAGGAAGACTTCATTCAGTCCTTGTCTGTGCTCTTGTATACTGAAGTTTTCTCGAGTGTGTTTGGAAAAACAGACACTCTCAAAGTGGCCTAGCTTTTTGCAGGCGTTGCGCTTCTTGTCTTTTGCGGCACATTGAGACTTGGCGTGTTTCCGTGAACTGCCACACCATCGGCACGTCCATGGCGAATTATTAGACAGGGCTTGGAGAGGCAACATGTTCGGACGTCGAAAGTCCTTGTTCTCGCTTTTTGTTTTCGGCTGTCTTCTGAGTTCTTCAAGAACGTCGCCGTCTGTCTTTGTGCTGCGTAGCTCAGTCTGTTGGCGCTTTACCGTCTGATGATCAAGCTGCCGTAGTTGCGTGCTGCAGTGTAAGCTTAGCATCGAGCTGGAGTTTCTCACTTAGTTTCCTGTCCAGGAGTCCGACGACAATGTGGTCCGATATGAGCTCGTCCCGTAAAGGGCCGTAGTCACAGGTATCCGCCAATCTGTGCAATGCCGTGATAAAGACCTCCACAGGCTCGTCCAGCTCTTGCTTTCTAGAATTGAACTTCGCTCTCTCGAAGATGACGTCCACCCGCGGAATGAAGTGCGTGTCGAACTTAGCTTTGACTATGTCGTAGTCGTTCAGCTCCTCTTGTGTCATCTCGAGCGAAGAAAGGACATCCTCTGCCCATCGCTTAGATGAAGGTTTTCACCTGAGTCGAAGCGTCACAGAGATGAAGCCCCGAGATGATCCGGTAGCGGCCCCACTGAATGATCCATCGCTTCCAGTCGCTCGGATTCCTGAAATCCAGCTTCTCCGGTAGCTCGACCGCAAAGGGGTTGAAGAAGGAAGGTCCTCCGCTGGCCTGGGAAATTGAAGCCCCCGAACCGTCTGCGTTGCTAGTCATGGCGTAGATCTAGCAGCGGCTCGAATCTTCTTTGCTGGCCGTTCGGTCGAACTGCAGAGTTTGGTGCGGCTTCTCAGGTCCCGAGAAACGATGGAGGATTGTTCAGTAGTATCCCACTGCTGCCACCATGTCGTGTTCCAAGGCGAGAGAAAGGTCAAAGCCCGGGGCCGCAAACCAATACCCGTGAGTCCTTTATCGAACCTTAAGCGTATCTGCCAGTCATGCGCATCTCGGACCCTCACGCGTGGCCCGGCCAGCTCACCGTCTCACATGCCGCCAGACTTTGTCTTCTTTATACGACAGTAATTATACAAAAGATGAAGCTCCGAAAAGTTTGATAAAAAGAAGATAGCTATCCCCGTTTAATTTTTCTTGCCACCTTAGCATGCTATGTCCGAAGTATTTCAGCTTATCATGGCATTGACTTTTGACCATTCACACTTTCAAGGAAAGGCTATCAGCAAGAAGGGTTCCCAGGTCTGTTCTGTTCGCATTTAATTACTGAGAAAAAGTTTATGCGGAGTGCAGGTTCTTCTGCTTTTTTTTGCAGGGGTTGTAGTGACGTCGAAATGCCAAGCTCTGATTGAAGGATGGTGGGTACACAATGCTAGCTGCCTTCAGGTCTACCCACTATCCTTCAATCAGAGCTCTGCATTCTGACATCACCACAACCCCTGCAAAAGAAACGCACGAACTTGCACATAGACATTGCCAAGTGTATTTCAACACGTCTAAATGCCTAAACTTTAGACTATTTTGTCACCATGATTTTAATGAAGTTTTGCTAGGTGAAGTATGTTTTCCAGAGCGTTTGCAGGTGCCATACATAAATTTAAAGAAAAAACATTGACTACCTTTGTCCTCGGAGTTTTTACAGAACACACATCGCTATCACCATCACTATTTTTATTTTTCCAAGATGGCCGTTTTGTTTCGTGAACGTTCTGTGACTTCGGCGATTTACTTGACTTACGAACAGCACTGCCCAATCGGTACGTTAATTTTGGTGGCTTTTTATCGCGTAATATCGTGGGTATCTTGTATTTGTACAGAAAGTAGTATTTAAGGTTGAGATTGTTCGTACAGAGCATTAGCTCGGTGGGTCGTTTCGTCTGTTCAGCATTAGCACGGTGGGTCGTCTCGTCTGTTCTAAATTGCTTGTGTTTGCCTTTTGTCCACGTTTCTTTCCCTTCCAAACCCATCACAGACTTGTTCATTTTCCCGTTTTCATTACCTAAAAGCTTGCTAACGACAATCATATTTTGTACGAATCCGGACAAGTAGAAAGTGCCCATGGAGCTCTACCTGCACTGTTCTGTTTATGTTGCGCAATTGCAAGATAGGCTTTTACTGCTTTGAAAATATTCTTTAACTTATGGCGTTCTAAAATATCGCTAGGAAGCCGAGTTATGTTCGTAAAGAACATGTGGTTAAGCAGGGGTGGATAGCGCTTGTGTTGAGATGTTTCCGCATGTCCGGAAAGCATCCTTGCGGGGCAGCTGTCAACAATCTATACTTCGTTTCAGCTTCGGTCCAGACGCAGCCGATGCTACAAGCGCGAGCATGTAACCCAGAAGAGTGCTTCCACTGCACGAGCGCGCGTGCTTGGCAGGGATGCTGAAAGCCCGGAGCTCGCGCTTGTAGCTTTGGCTGTGTCTGGACCGAAGCTGAAACGAGGTATAGTGACGAGCCGAAGCGGGACGGTAATGTTGGAGATATGAAACAGAATAGTACCCCGTGTTAAATATTTATTTGTTTGGTGGTCTGCTAGGCATCACTGAGGTGCTTTGTTTGGCCGTGTGCTTTTATTTTATGCTTACAGAATGTGCTGTACCTACAACTACTGCTCAGTTTCACTCGTGCAGAGGTCTACGACAGTTGACCGAACACAATTCCATAGAAGCATGTTTTCGAGAACGGGACCATTTTATCGAAGCTCAGTTTACAGCAACATCAGTTATTGAGAAAGGATGGCCATTTAGTAAATCTATTCAATTGGCATAAGCAAATCTGGAAGCCCCTAAATGCTAGCGCGATTCACTGAGGCGTGTTTGCCTATGCTTAGAGCACTCACTCTTTTCTCTTAGGCTGTAAACCAGGCAGAATGTAATTGCAAAAACGGCAGGGTTGTGACATGCACAAAACATGTCCATCATACTCTGAATGTGCTGGTCGCCCAAGCGAGCGATTCGCTGACTGGCTCGGCTTTACCGTCGGCCAAGGCAGAGCAAGCAGTCGAGTTCGGTGAATTGCGTTTTCCTGAATTTGCGAAAAACAAGTTTGTTGCCATTTTCTCTAAACTGTGTGTCTTTTTGAAAGGATTCAATAAAATGGGGGTTTCGAAACTGGTGCTTGAGAAAATAAGTGCCTCCACTCAGGCCCTACTTGCCAACATTCTTAGATCTATCAGTTGACAAGCTCCACAGAAAAGCAGCGTTCAAAAACAGTTCTCTGTTGCTGGCACGCAAGCAGGTAAAGGTAGATAACATTCCTAGCGCCACAGCGTCAATGCCTCCATGGTCAACAGAGAACATTTTTTGAACGACGCTCTTTTTGCATTAAGTATTGTGAAGACCTTATGTTTATTGTAAGGTATTGTGTTATTGTAATAAAGTCACTTTCCGCCGCAGGTAATGTGCATCCAACGTTTCACCGGATCTGTCCATATGACGGGCCGATTGTGTACCAGGCGCCATTAAGCGGGTGCGCCGCAAAAAGGCGTCGGGCGTTTTCCGAAGCTTGTCAACTGACCTAGATCTAAGAACATATGTTCACACATTGCTACCATTGCCAAGCGGGTCCAGATATTGTTGGAGATCTGCTGTTTGCTAAAAATGTTTTTACAGCGTTCACACGTTGGTCAATAAAAGCACTTTTTTTTTTTTCAGTAATATTGACTAACATTTCAGCAATCAAGGAAGTTGACACTGTAAAGTAAGTTGACACTGTTGGTCAATAAAAGCACTTTTTTTTTTTCAGTAATATTGACTAACATTTCAGCAATAAAGAAATTAAAGCTAGGCTGTTTTTGGGTCCAGATTTATCTTCTTTTATTGTTAAGAACAGCACTGATTTTGTTTGCCCCATCATTGAAGCATGCATATCCCCAGATTTAGAAATTAGTTTCTGCACACTTGAATACACGGTGCCATTTCTTTCTTGGAAGCAAGTCGATATTTATTTCGATTTATAGCAAGCTTTTGATAAGATCAACCAGAAATTGCTTTTGTAAAAACCGTTATTGTATGGTGTAGCATTGCCACATTTAAAATGGTTTAATAACTAGCAACTCGCAAGATGAGGACGGTAGGGAGAAGCTTCCTACTTTTGGCAATGCTTCAAGCCTGGGCATTTGTAAGACACGCCCAGACGTTCTCATTCGGTTAGGGACTATATCTAACATATCGCCCAAATCGTGTTCGGGTGTTGAATAGACTTGCATGTTTTTGTACTGACTTGGAGGACTAAATGTAGGACAACAAGAATTACAGGGAGGAGCCTCCCACATTCGGCAATGCTTTGGCATCTTGCGAGCCTCCAGAACGCACACGCAGACAGAGAATGAGAAAAGGCGACAAGTGCTTGCTGGAGGCTGAGCGCTAAGAGATGCCCTGCGTTTCTCATCTTGTCGGCGACTATTAGCACAGAGATGTTCTGGTGGCATCTTTTTTCATTCACAACATCAGAGGCAGTTTGATACTTCAGCACCATGTTCCAGGTAAGAAAAAAAAAATGTTTTTCATGCAAGGCTTGTCAAAATATTAGGTGCTGGAAAATATCAGCCATCCACATTGTCCTTATTGAGAACTCTACTCTATGTTCATGTCCTGCGGCCTTATTGAAAAGCACTGCAAAAGAGCGCAAGCATGCACCTGATCTCGCCACACCAGTCTCCTCCTGGACAATAAATTCTGCTTGCTATGGTCACTAAATGTCAACAGATGCACATGCCAACACAGCGATTGAAGCCAGCTACCGCCACTCCATCTTCCAAATGTAGTCTCCTACCAATGCAACAGTAGCTTGGGCTCCCAAGCTATTCAATCCCCCTTGCAAGTGGTTTTATGGCATCCCTTCAATTTATTTCTAAAATTTTATATTTTTTTCACCCCGTCACATGGGTGCTGCCATCTTGAAATCATGTCACATAGCCGCCATAAGGTGGCTTCAAATCGTCGCTCCTCCCTCCCCTTCGCGAACACGTTGCATTTGTTTTTTCGTTGAGTTTTACCGCAATTTTACAGCGAAGTTTTCTTTTGTGTCTGTCAACAGAACAGTAGTGGACAGAAAAGCATTGTGCGCTCCTTGTTTTCTATCGTGTAGTTTTGACACTTGTAGTTTTCAATAAGAAAACCACAAGTGTCGGAACCACATGATAAATTAGGCGTGCACGATGCGAAACACATCGTGCTCCCCGCATGCGTCTCTCGGTAAAAATTGTGGTTTCATAAGTTGCCGTGGTAACGGCACCATACAGTCTTTCACATAGGCCCTTTCGCTGTTTACGAACATGAATTGCTGCTTGCGTCCCAAGCAACTTCTGATCGCACAGTCTTTGCAAGTCTGTCGAGCTTGCTTATGTCACCCATGCTAGAAAGGATAAATGCTACATGGACAACAAGGTTGGAGATTTAATGAGGGCATTCGGTTGTACAATTTAATGTCTTGGAGGAGGAAAGTTTGTTTACAAAATATTCGAAACTTGTTAACATACTGTAAAGGACTTAAATTTTGCAAACCGCCTACATTTCGTAAGAAATAGGTCACGCGAACGATTCTGGTAAAACGTAAATACATTGGAATCTATATTGAGATTCCACCGCATCGCGAAAATTAGAACCCGCGAATTATTCCAAAACTTTAGCTTTAACGTGAATTACGAAATATTGAGCCCGCAAAAAATAAGTTGTTTACAGCATCTCCCATTTGTTTTTTTTTGTTTTTTTTTGGTGTTCACCTGAAGAATTGGTGGTTAAACATTTCATTGACATTTCAGGCAGCTGTGTCAAGGTGGGTTTTGTTCATTCTTTCTGTGAATCGGAAGTTCGCTGGGACGTCAAACTGGAGCACCGCCTGGTGGCATTTGCAAAGAAAACGGTCTTTACAAAAAACGTTTTGGTATAGTGCAGTGGGCAATCGTTGCAGGTGATACCACAGCTTCGCTGGCCAACTAACTGTCTTTACAGTGTGAATAGGAGCCCCAACTTTTTAATTTGTCTTGCTTTGTGAAGTGTTGTCCGATACTCCTATTTACTACCTAACTGCATGCCATCATTATGCGTGCATCTTCTGCACATTCTTTTATATATGCACCGTCGGGGAAAGGAATCAGCGTTAGCACTGGCGCACATAGAGTATGGAGAGGTCCCCAAGTCAGACAAGGGTTGAGAGGCCAATTATTTACGACACTGGAAATTTGCTTAAGTGTTAGTTGTGCAATAAGAAGCACAAGGTATATTTACACATTTACGATCTTAAAGAAGACTGCAAATATAGACAATGCAAGTAGTCACTGTTTCTTGAAAGCATCGTGCTCTGCCTTCATAACGAATCCAAAAGTTACTTTTGATCAAATGGGGGAATCATGATTGTAGTAGAAACATTTGTTTGATCTATTTATGAATTTAAATAAACTACAAATAGTTTATTTAGACACACAGGTTTTCTCTTGGGGTGAAAAACTTGTCGAAGAAAACTTGAGTGCCTGGCAAAAGTGCCCGAGGCACATAATGCACGACGCTGAAAAGAGACCATCATCATGGAAATCGCTCGGGTGCAGCGATGTCGATGCCGGATTTACCCTCGACGCCGCTGAAAGAGCGTACCTGTTAGTGATGCAAAACTATCAATAGTAGCGAAAGTAGCCAGAAATCTGACACGATAGCAAAAAAACTATTGACAGTCGACCATCGAAAAACTAGACACTACTATCAATAGTCTACTGTCGAAAAGCTATGGATAGTACTATCGATAGTCGACTATCGTAAACCTATCGATAGTACTGTCAACGGTTTACTATCGATAGTCTTGCGACACTAGTAGTTTGCGCCGCTCTCTTCTTTTTCTCACTTTATTTTTTCAAATGGGACACCAACTAGCCCAAGCACTTACCATCCCAACTTTGGTTCAGCTTTCAGTGATGATGAAGACGGGAGTTTGGGCGGAGAGGAGGAAGGGAGGTGAGCGGCGGTGCGGCATCTGTGTTCACTCTAGTGGTGCAAAACTATCAATAGTATTGATAGTCAATTTATTGATAGTTTTGAATCACTATTACATGTTCAAACAAATAACATCTGTCTACACAAATCCATGAAGGGGTACCTGGCATTTGACTGAGCCAAGCTTGCTGGAGGCCAATTCTCTTGCACAATTTAATTTTATTTCACAAATTATACACTAGAAGACAAGACTTCGATTGGCGGGTTTGTCTCTTATCACACATAACACAGCCGCGAGCCCGCTGAAACCAAAGACCAACCAAACTAAAGCCATTCTATGGCACCATGTGTGTCAATGCCCCGTGTCCACCAGTCAGGTAACTGCCGAGATGAAAAGGTCTATAGGAATACCGAGTTTGTGTAAAAGATAGCACACCACGTCCAGTTGAGTTTAGCTCTTCCTCACTCGCCGGCCAAGCTTGTGTAAAGGTAGCACAAGTGATACACACTAGCGTACATAACTTCAAACACAAAGAAAACTTCGTAGCCCTTATTGCCGGTAGCATTTCTTTCCAAGTGTAAATGGGCGGAGACCGATGCCATGATCTTCTGAAAAACTTCAGACATAGCGTGCCTAGCAGTTAAAGTGGCGAGAAAAATTAAAAACTGAGGAGATTCATTTCCTTTCTACCAAAATTTTTGTAGCTTAACCTTTCAGTAATCACCCGACATATTTCAGAGTAATCTGAACCTTGGATTAACCACACTCTTTGTACAGTGGAATCTCATTAGTTCAAGCCCTCTTAATTCAAACTCGCAAATAATTCAAGCTAACATGCAGGTCCCATCCTATATGTTTCTAGAAAGGAAACTTCCGGTAATTTAAACTCATACAATGTTTTGGTCCCCCTCGGGTTCAAACTAACAAGATTCGACTGTAAGATGTGGTCGGCAGGCGATGCGCACTGTCTTAAGAAATACCAATAATTTATATGACAGAAAGACCTGAGGGGATGGGGGACACTACTTGATCCAGGCACTGGGCCTAAAGAGAAGTTCCATCTTGCAAGGCTTGATCTATGATTCAGGGCATTTTCAACCTACGGTGTATGTAGACAATGAAAGTGCCTACCAGGTGAACAGAAACAGTATGTTATCCGAACATGTAGGGCAACGCAGAGCCGTATATGTGGAGAGTTTGGTCAATGGGAGGCGCTGGTAGAGTCAGGGCGTGCGGCAGAGTCGGAAAGACGGCTTGGCATGCTCTCTTGACCAACCAGAAGCCGAAAAGAATCCCCTAGCGGTGGTAGCGGCAAACAGTTTTGATCAAAAGTCTATGTTCGTATACGGTTTTAATAAGCGCGTAAGAGTGAAGTGGTAGTAACTCTTCGTGGTTGAAAATAGGGTGCACGTGTTGTTTTGATCATGATCATGCAGAAAGATGTAAGAAACGAATGCGCCGCGCAACTCTGTTTTGCGCGGACAGAGTGTGATTGTTCGGACGGCAGATTCCCGGCCCTGGGTGCTTGGCGTAAGGATTATGTCGATCGTTCCGCTAGTCGCACTCTTCCACCATCTTTTTGGATTATGTGATTGAGACATCACGTGTACCATATTTTCAGCCATTGAGAGTTACTCCAATGCAGTTATCAGGTTTGTTTCCCGCGACCACCGCCAGGGAATTATTTCCGGCTTCTGGTTGGTCACATTAAAATTTCTGAAGACGCCCTGGAACACGCCCAGTCCGCTTTCGGCCAATGGCGCCTCCTCATTTGTCTCCTATACTTCCCAACGAATGGCCAAACTCTCTACATTTACGGCTCTGGGGCAACGCACAGTAGTCGAGTATACAGTAAACTCTCACTTGAGCGAACGTCGGTTTAAAAAATATTTCGGCACACGGGAAATACCGCACACGTCGACACACGGGAAATACCGCAAAAAAAATAAAGCAGACACTGTCACGACTTTGCAAGGTAAAACCGGAGAGGCCAAGAGCGGAAGAATAGACCCCTTGCAAAACGTACAGCGCCACGACGGCAGGGAATTTCGGGAACCCTCGGTACAGATCACGCGCTTTCTCGTTGCACCTTTGCGACTGCCCACGTGTCCCGGCAGCTACCGCCAGCAGCCGTTGCAGCCATCCTGCCCATCCGCCAAGTCGTTTGTCATTGGCGGCGTACTGTATCTGTAACAGCATAAAGGCATCGCGACAGGTGAGCTTATTTGAATACGTTATTCGTCGTAACTGAAGTGTCACCGAATCCACTTATTTTGCACTGCAAGCAAGCAAGCAAAACTTTACTTTGTGTAAGGGCCTACGTCCTGGTCCGGACGGTCCGTCCGGCGCACGTCTCGCGGATGGATTCCGCAAGGGGACTGGAGTGATTAATTAGTGCTTCTAGTGCGGTGGGTATGTCGGTGCCCATGGGTAGAGCCAGCCATTCCTCCCAAGAAATGATGTGTGAGAGGGTTGGGGGAAGGGTAGGTGGGTTACAAGACCAGTAGGTATGAGGGATGGAAGGGTATTCTCCGCATTTTGGGCAGGTGGGGGAGTCGGGTCGTTTGTAGATGTGGTGGAAGATGTAGTGCGATGGAAGAGAGTTGGTCTGGGCTTGCCTGACGAGGGAGGATTGTTGCCTAGACATGGTCTTTGGAGGGTGAGGGTAAATGGTCCGCTCTTCACGTTGTTCTTTTAACCTCGACTTCCGCAGGGCTCTGCGAGCGTTCCTTGTTGCGCCTACCGAGTAGATAGCTGGCCATGACGAGACGGGACCCGGGGAGTTTTCGAGGGTAAGACGATGGGCTGTCTCATTACCCTCCACGCCTTGGTGGCCAGGCGTCCATACGAGGCGGAACTTTTTGTCCGGGTAGCGGACATGTATTTCACAGACTAGGTTATTCGTTTTAAGTGTAAGGTGTTGTCGGTGTAGTTTCTTATTCTTCCAAATCGTCGATCGTTGGGGGTTCTGTGAAGGTTTCGGAGTAATGTGTATTAGTGCGTGTGTTAAAGAACAACTCCGCTTCATTTTCGATATTTAGAAAACTGTGTGGCCCCCTTCAGTATCATATAGGAAGACCCCATGTCAAATATTACAATCTAATTCCGTCTATATATTTATTAAACTGGCCAGCAAACCTACAAATGAGCCAAGTGGCCGAAATCTGCAAACCCTAGCATGCGGCGGGAGGCGCAATCATCAGCGCAGTCAATGCCACGGAGTTAATGAGCCACTATGTCAGAGGCATGACTACATCATTCTCACGTTTCGTTTGTTTTTACTTCTCAGAGCGAAATTGAACGATGACGTCATGAGTTTCTCCTCCCGGTGTTGGCTGAACGGCGTCCACGTGATTACCGTGACGTGGATGCGCTAGTTTGCGTTGCCCTGCGTGCTTATCGGTCTGTTTCTCCGCTCCCCTTCTCTTTCGTCTTCTCCCCTTCCCCCTCTCCCCCGGGCCATCACCGTCCACGCCATGCGAAGCAACCTGCCCGCGTCGCGTGTCCTGTCCCTCGCCCCCCCCAACGTCACAAGACCACGTGATTCGAAGTGACGTGGCCATGACTCTGACGACGTGAGACCAATGTTGCCCGACGCAACCGAAGTTTCGGTATCAGCTGTTGTTTAAATTAGGATTACACAAATAATATTCCACATTTCGCGAATCCGAAGACGTAGAGCTGTTTAGTAGTGCTTTGTGAAATGGAATCACATGTAAGCCTAAATTTTTCCAAATTGAGCAGAGTTGCCCTTTAATGAAAGCTATTTTGCCATGCGTGACCTGGTGACTGGCATCAGCAAAATACATATCGTGATCCGTCTCATGTAGGTAGCGTATTCGCTTTTCGTGGGCTTTGGCGCTGAGTTTTCGTGTCTCAGGGTTGTGGGGGTTCATGTTTTTCGGTAGTGGTTCCACTGTAACATTTGGGTTGGCGCTTTTCCACGGAGGAGGTATGGGGACTGGGGGAAGTGAGTTCGTGCTGATATCTAGTGTCTGCAAAATTGTTTGCCCTTGGTTTGAGGTAGAGTCGTAATATATACCCGTCTTTGTGCATTTGTATGCGCTCTGTAATGGTGTTGAAAGTTCCCGTGTTGAGAAGGTGTTCGCCGGACGTGTAGTGCGGCACTCCCAAGGCGAGTCGATACAGTTTACGGAGACTGGCTTCGAGCTTTCTGATTTGGGTACATGTTGTCGTGAGGTACGGTAGTGTGTATAGGAGACGAGATATGACGAAGGCGTCGATGATATGGAGTAGATTATGCTCTTCGAGTCCGGTTCTGTGATTTGTGGTCCGTTGTATCAGGTGTGCGATCTCATTGATTTGGGCGTGAAGGTGGTTGAGTGATCCTTCTGGTTTACCGTTGAATTGGAATACTACACCTAGAATTTTGATTTGATCAACTTGTTGAATTCCCTTGTCCTGTAGCTTGATTTTGATGAGTTTTCGGTCGGGGTCAGGTCCTCTCTTGGAGGATGTGACCAGTAGTTGAGTTTTGGAGGGAGATAAGGTGAGTCCTATTGTGGAGGTGTAGACTTTGACCGCATCACAGCCCCGTTGAAGAGTTTCTTTGATTTGTCCAGGGTTTCCTTGTGCTGTCGATAACGTAATATAGTCCGCAAAAATTGAGTGATGGAGCGCCGCAACTGTGGCAGGTTTCGACGAAGCGTTGGTACAAAGGAGAGAAATGAGAAAGGGGCAGCCGTTGGCTTGTCGCTCGCCCAACTCGGCTGTTCAAAAGTTGTTGCCGTGGTAACCGGCACCTGCTCGCGTATGCCTTGTACTCACGTGGTAGCGGGAGGAGCGTACCGAGGGCTCCCATTATTCATCGCGCGGTGCGCGCAGCCTTTTGGGAGTTTTGCAAAGGGTTTATTGCTTCAAGTGGCAACGTGCTCCATGGCATCAACAGCCAAGACCTGCCGTTTATAACAAAAAAAAAAAAATATATATACTACGCAAATATCAACGCATGGAGTGTTGGCCAAAACGAACTCGCTCCACATTGCGAGTGGGTACGCATGGGCACGAGTGCCCATGTATACATGTAGTCGTACACTGGGCACGAGCATGTGGCTTCGTCTTGCATCTTGTTCGCGTGCAGAAGTTGCTTTGACAGCATTGCAGAGATTACACTAGCGCTGACAGTGAAGTGAAAAAAGGTTTGTGCCGAGTCTAGACACTGCTGCAAGATTGCCGAGCCAGGAAACCTAACCCAGCCACCACTAAATGTGTTCCGTTTCAAAATGGCCTTATTGGCAAGACTGAACTGCCACCAAATGTGTTCTGTTGTACAGCACCAAAGTACATCACCAGACATGAGTGTCAAAAAATATACTTACAATGGCTAGCGACGCCTCATAAAAGTCATGCGATGACCTTCTGCTTGGCCAGTTAAGCCACACGCAGTGCCGTGCAGGGTACAGGACGGCATCCATGAGCCGGCCGGGGTGTCGACCCAGGGTCCCACCCATAGTGTTCCGCTGCTGCCTTGGACAAGGTGAAAGCCAGCTCATTGATGTCATGGTCCTCGGGACCTGTGGTGTATAACCATTGTGTTTAAGTTTTACAGTCACTGACCAATATTTCGGAACATGAAGGGGTCGCGCAAAGCTCAGAATAATCGAGCAGTCCAGAAAAATGAATTTAGCCTAAAAATAACTTTATTGCAATTTTAAGCGCAAAGTTGCTGCAGAAAGTAATTGATACAATAGGTTTGTGATAATTCAAACTGATATTTCGTGCTTCCGGTTAATTCAAACAGACTTGAAAATTTTGGTTGTCCCGCTATGTTTTTAATGTATTTATAAGCCACTTAATTCAAACGGCGTTTTTGCATAAAGGGCCTATGAAACACATTTTGGCTGGAATAAATCAATTTATATTGGGATTTTACTAATAACATCGTTCAGTGGGCCAAAAGAAAAAAGGTAGTAAGTCAAAAGCCTGACTTTCGGTACGAAAATTCGAAAACACAAGGAACTATTTCGTAACTCCTTCCCTTCGTAAGCTCTCTGCCTTATCACTGTGATATATTCACGGTCCCCGTAGCGCGTTGCAAAGCCCCCCCAGCGCGTCACCAGGTCCAAACGCACGTCACACAGCACCGGACCTCACTTAATCACTTCACCCCTAAGCTGACATTGTGGTGGAAGCTACGTGCTTGCCGCACAATCAGCCGCCTCCCTTTCATCACCTGACCTCATTCTCTGCGCGTGGGTATGCGCGAGAGAGCGTGTTTACGTGGCAAACATGTGGCTGGCCCAACGAGCACGTAGCTTCCGCAGCACTGTAAGCTTCGAGGTGATTGAGGTGGGGAAAGCAACTTTTGTCTGAATTTTCAGCGACGGGCTAATCTTCTAGGGGCACAATGGCTGTGTCCCGGTACTCAAACGAGAGTCCGAGCAAGAGGGGACTGCCCCGTTTCCATCTTCTTGAACTGTTTGGTAGAATGCGCGATTTATGAGTTGAAGGGGAAAGCTAAACAGGAAAAAGTTGGAAAAGCGTTTCATGACTCCTTTAATTCATACTTCTGTACTCGCGGCCCTGTTGAGTATGCTTCTCTCCGAGCACCGGTGCACCGCAGAGAAGCAAACCTGCGGAGCGTGCTTTCATGAGTGTTGTTTCTCCGCAGTGCACCGGAGCTCATAAAGAAGCACACTCAAGGCTCAAGCGGGCACACATTAGCGGAAAACAGCGTTCACATTACGTGCTTCAAGACTAGCAACGATGACCAAGACGATATCGAGGATGAGGACCAGCTCACTGGCATCATGCTTTCTGGCCTTGAAGCACATAATGTGAACGCCGAGCTGGCGGAATATGCTAGTCTTGACGATGATGTGTGTGTTTGTCATGATGACTCATTAGAGGACATAGTACAGGAAGTAATGCCAGCACAGTGCAGCAGTGAGAGTGAAGAGGACAATGAAGAAAGGGATGACTTGCTACCAACTGTCACAGCCATAGCTTTGAGCACATCGCTCAGCTCCGGAAGTTTCTGTTTGCAAAGGAAGAGTCCCGTAAAGAGCTACTTGCGTTGGCTGGTATTGAAAATTTTATTTTGAGATCGTATGTGCTGACTAAACAGTCCACAATCGACACATTTTTTGCTGGATGAATAAACTCAATGTCACAGCTCTTTCACTAATGCGTTATGCCTGTACTTGCTTATAATTAGGCCTATGTGGAGGAAACTGGCAAAAATCTGCTTTGTATGTAACAAACACATGTAACAAATCATAATGCTGTCTAGTATCATATTTAGATGAATTTCTGATAATTCAAACTAAAATCTGTGACTTCCTGGAGTTTGAATTAATGAGACTCTACTGTAGTTTGCTGTACAGCATTTTGCATTCAGCGAGTCATTTTGTCACTGTACACAAAAGAAAGCATAAAAGCGTTCGGACAAGTTACGCATTCACGGCTGCACGATGCTGGCAACTGTAGGGCGAGTCGTTAGACTTTGCCTATGGTGAAAGAGTCCTGTTTGTAACACTGTGCCGCTGGAGCAAATCCACAGATTGATTGCTACTTCCTTGGCGATACAACCGCTGCCTTCTCACGTCGACACATGGGAAATACCGCAAACAAAAGCAGACACCGTCACGACTTCGCAAGGTGAAACCGGAGAGGTCAAGAGCGGAAGAATTGCTTGAGTGTTGACGTGCTATGTGGCATCAACAACAGAGGCCTGCCATTAAAAAAAAATACTAGTTTGTAGTTTCTTTGCTGGACGTGACGTCACGACAACTGACGGCAGCGATTGGCTGGCAGAGTGATGTAGATTCTTTTAGGGGGAATTTGCCACTGAATTCATAACCTGACATCAAATGTAGTTTCTAAACATGGCGGATATAATCAGGCCAGTTTCCGTCCACAATGCTGCCGCCTAGTCTGTCGCACAGATTATTTCCGTTGCTAAGGGGCAATTGGGGCTTTATGTAAACATAGGCTGGACGTGCGTGTAGGAAAAATAACATGAATGACCGACCACATCATTGACTCTTCCAACATATTGCAAAAAAACAAAACAAAAAACCGATAGGTCAACATTTTTTTGTTTTTTCTTCATTTTTAGTGGCTGTCGTGTAACATCGAAGTATAAGTGCCAAGTAAAATAAAACTAAAGAAAAAGTACATAACGTAAGGTGTACATGAACTCTATAGATATAATACCAGTCCCAATGGTTTAGCAAAGAAGCCAGTCTTCTCAGAAAACCCCCTCTCTCACTTGAGTCCGTTTTCTAATATTTGAATCTTAAAAAGAAATTGCCCCGAAAAAGCGGCAGAAAATGCACAAAACAAAGTGACAGTGCCTAAAAAGGTCACACCTGCCTTTTCACATGGCTCTCGGAACTACATGCAGTGCAGGATGCAGAACGGTACCCATGGGCTAGCTGCAGTTGTAACCCAGTGCTTGTAGTATATCGCAGCTGCTTGAAAGGGAGAGAGGCCACCTCCTTCATGCCGTGGTACGGGGAAAAGCAATACCAATGAGCCGCAGGCGTCGAGCACCTTGTATTTCTGTGCATCCACAAAGCATTTCTGGGACAGCAACGACAGAAAACTTCAGTAACACAGTGAACAAAAACGAGACCAAAAGAGTAGGCATGCAGGCGAGCGTGAATTGTAGACACAGCTCAAACTCAAGGCACAAGGAAGCAGAAAGAGGGCACATGAAGAGGCCTTTCGACTTCCTTGCATGTCGGGTTTGAGTCTCGTACCGGGTAGTAAGAAGCAACAATACTGGTTCCCTAGCCTTTCCTGTCTCAAGAAGCCTTGGAACAAAGATATCCTACTCGTCATTTATCTCGTTTTCTCTTCTCGGGCAGATTAAAGTGCACGCTGCGGCAGTAAACTGCCTCGAAGGGGCTCGACTCACACTTCTAAGAGAATGATTGGCGAGCAACTTCTCCATTGTGTACTACATGCACTTTATGTTTTAATGGGGTACTCCGGCATTTTCTTCATTGTCCCCGATTTGCCTAAAAACTTGCTAAACACATCAACAAACATCGCTGAAATAGTAACCGAAATATCTGGCCGAAATAGCGTTTTTTCGCAGTCACAGAATTTACAATTTTAGTCATCATTGTGTTTTTCAAAGTGAAAAGCTCTACTGGCAACATTGAAATTGAGACGTCATGGGAAGGCAAAGGTTCACTCTTAGGGCTGTAGACTTTGTTCACAACTGATCACAAACAGTTTCATGGTGTCAAAAGAATGCTTTGGAAGGTCGCCCCAAATCCCACCCAGCAGCACGAAACAAATGCTCGGCATAGTTCATTTCTACACAGCCGCTCGAACCGTGAGCCTGTCCCATCCTGTGACACAAGCACGTAACTAGAGGGGGTTCATGGAGCCCGGCCCGGCCCGGCCCGCCGCTGCCGCCCCCCACCCCCAAAACAAAATCCTGGCTATGTGCCTGCGTGACGTCACGGCAATGAAAAGCACAAGTATATTTCAATCTTGGATTGGCATCATACACGACAGTGGTAGGAACATTACTTGTGTCGAGCTAGAGAAGCCATATTGGGGGCTACCCCAGCTACGTCCACACTGGCTATCATGGCAGTTATGTGCGATGCAGACTAAAAAGAAGTCTCGTTGGATTGTTAACACAGACATCAAGTCCATTAAAAAAGGCCAGCTGTGCCATCCACCTGTTCATAAGCGAGCTGGAGTTCATCAAAGCACAACCGAGAATCTCTCGGAAGTACTTGGTTCCTTTTCAGTAGTTATTGAATGAAAGCACAGTGCAGTGGTAATTACCATCAGCACAGCCTTGCCACTGGCACTGCTGTCCCTCGAATGGCACATGCACGACATGGCCTGCAAGCCACATATATCCCTAAAAGAAAGCTGCATAGGATGCACTTACCGTGGCTAGCGTCGCCACCCAGCGAGCTTGCACAAACCCTCTGCATGGCACGCAGTGCTGTTCAGAACAGAGCGGCACTGGCTAGCCAGTTAATGCGAAGGCTTGTAGTGTCTTGCCGCTGCCTTGGCAAAGCTGCAAGTCACCTCTTTCACGCCTTGTGGTGCCCATCAGCTTCAAAAGAAACGGTGTTGAATCGCGACCAGCTATAACCTGTCGCACAAGGGAGAAAAGGGTGTGAATGTGCAGACTCCTATCTGTTTGCTTTTGTCTAGCGTGTGAGTTTTGTTTGAGAAGAAAACAACAATGACACTTCTTTCACAGTAATATGCAAAACAAAAACGAGAGCGGCTCGGTTATTAATAAGTTGTGTGCAGCAGAGGCACGGGTGCGAGGGCGTAGCTCCGCAGAATGTTCTTTTTGCACGGCTGCTCGTGCAAAAAGGGCGCTTTTGTGCTCGGGCCTGTGCCTTTTCTGCACACAACCTATGTTACAGAGTGTATAGCACGCCTTCGAGAGCACTCGCGTGCGGCGAGAAATTCGTATTCAGGGTACAATCGCAGGAAACCTCGCAGGGGTGCAGGAAGCTGCAAGTGCACGGTGCACCAGAATGTGAAACTAGAGGTGGTAATAGAATTTCACAGTTTGAGAATATGACGTTACTTGGGTCAAAATATAGAAACGATAAACGTAACTGCCTTACCGGCTGATGATAAGGGCCACCGGAGCACGACCAACTATTTGTTGTGATCGGGGCATTCGATTGGACGCGGGTTGGTAAAGGTTTGAAAAACACGAAAGAATAAAACATGTAGGGACGAAGACAGACAGCGAAGTTCTTTTTTGACATGAAATGTAAGATCAAGCACATTATTCTGTCGGATCAAATGGTTTTGTTGAATTAGGTTTAGCTCGCAAGTCAGCCGTTCTTCGGCGGGCTTTCAGCTTTCTGCGATGGTTGTTTTAATCGTGAACGCAGGCTCAAACAATGTAGGCAGCGGCGCCAAATAGATCTGAAACTAAGAAACAGCTCGGACGCGTGGAACGAACACACATAGAGATCACATCACAGGAAAACTCAAACCACTCACCTTTCGCTCGACGACGGTACGTCAGGCACGATGTTTCCGATGTTTCTCCGGGCCAGCGCGGGCGTTGAGGAGACCGCGTCTGTTTCCGTGCTCCTATTGGTCGTGACGTCACCAAATTTCATCCAATAAAGTGCGCGCCGAAGTTTTCTCTAGTCGCCGGTCGTTTGTAGGGGTGTTGTTCCCATAATCATATGCACGACGGTGCTGGCCTCTACGGTATTTCTCCGAACGCCGGGAGCTGCGTTCGCCTGACGCAGCTGCTGGAGCCGCCCCGAAACCAGCACGGTGCGCAGTGCCCCTCGGTGGTGGAGCACGAAGTCGGTGCAACATCGAAGACAAACTGCACCGCGCCTGTGTCGGCGGTAGCGCCACCATGCGTCACCTGGATTTTGGCGCGCATTGCAATTGAGCAGACGCTTTTCTCTTTTTGACAGCTGTCAGCGGGCTTGGCCTTCCTTTTTGTTTGCGTGCTCTTTTTGCAGTGGTAAAAGATGAACACGGTTGAGGTTTTTGTGAATGGTGCCAGACATCGCGTGACGTTATCCAAGGCGGACCTCGACGATTTGATGGCCGGCGAGTTGTTTTTTTTCTAAAAAAAATAAGAGTTGGCGTACAGTTTTGCTTGATACATGACTTATGTCCTTTTATGCATCACTGACGAGGGATCAGATTATTTCATTTAAAGTTTTGTATCAAACAGATTCGTCGAGGTTGCAAGCCTGGGCATCCTCGTTTGCCGGCGGCGCAGGACCTCCGACGGTCGGCGACGCAGGACCTTCGACGATCGGCGGCGCAGGACCTTCGACGATCGGCGGCGCAGGACCTTCGACGATCGGCGGCGCAGGACCTTTGACGATCGGCGGCGCAGGACCTTCGACGATCGGCGGCGCAGGACCTTCGACGGACGGCAGTGCAGTACAACCTTCGACGGCCATCAGCGGTGCGTATTTGTCTATGACTTTTTTTTTTTTTTTTTTTTATGTGCATACTTCAAGTTTCCAGAGCAAGGGCATACAAACCTGCCGTCCAACTTTTCACTCAGCAACAGGAGAAGCGCCTTCTGTGTTGCTCCATGAACGGATACATCCCGTGTGAGCCAAATGCATCGCTGGCCTGAAGGGACCGCACGACTACGAGTTTGTACAGGGGGACGAAGGTGGTAAATTTTGTGTATAAAATTTCCAAAGAATGAGCTTACCAGAGTGTGAATTAGCTACCTATGGCGGCCGTCTTCAAGTGAAAGACAGGTGATACAAGAGCCAAGAGATGGCAGCAGTTTGACATATGTTGGCAAGGTGATTGGACTTCATATCTTATTTTCACACTGGTGATTTAATTAGTTATTTGAAATTTCGATGCACTAAATGCACTATTTTTGGCCACCTCTGTACAAAATATTAGCGTGATGCATTAAGAAACCACGTCTTTCCGTTCACCGGGATTCGCACATGGATCCCGGGACACCGGCATCTCGCGCCCCACAATTTAAGCCTTTCAGCATTTTTACAAGCCTTTTGAGGCACTCTTTATCGTCGCTTTTCCTGTCTCTTTCTACGCATTCATAGTGGCCATCCACGACCACTACAGATGTCATCCTCAAAAGCTCCAAACAATTTTTCAGGTCAACCTGATTTATGTGGGCAGGTGCACCTTTAGTCATATTTCGAATGGTCAACGGCTACGGTTCTTCACTGATCAAGCCGTTCACATTTTTCAACCACGAAGCAAGGACAAGTTACATTGGAAATTCGCTACACCCCAAATCCAGCAACGTACAAGTTTCCGGACGGTCAAACGTGCAATGCCTCCAAGTTAACAATGACATCCACTCTTTCAGAACAACACAATACAAATTCCTACTGGGATGACGATGGTGATCCTCTGGGAATCCTGTTCAATGTGGTCATGTGTACCTGCTTATTTCACGAGTTACCCAGTTGCAGCTGGGCACCTGCTGTGCCAAGTCCATTTCAGGTGACAGTGCTTGCCTGTGCTCCTGATCCAAACTTCTGCTGTCCGAGGGTCCCAACGTTCATGATCCTGTCCAGCCTTTTTCACCGGTGACTACGAGCGCCCTCATTGTGTCTTGTCCAGGCATGCCTTCGTCAGTGCCTCCTCTTCCAGGCAGCACAGGTGTGAGTGATGGTGATAATAATGTGCATGTCAATCAGCAACTTCTGAGCCGACCACATTGCAAGGCCGGCCAGTTCATCAAGAAAGAAACTTCCGACACCTCTCAAGAACTATGTACTCTCCTGCCACAAGACATCACCTTTTCTTTATGAGTCTATTGATCATATTTAATTTTAGCTGAATGTTTTTGATTTCCAGTACCGGAGTGTTCAGTGTTTTCTTTTTCTTCTCCAAGCCAAATGCTTATACGACATGACATGTGCATTTCCTATATGGATATCAACTCACTCTTTCGTTAGGATGGACAAGGGTGTGTGCTTTGCCTGGTGTGGTGACATTATTCCAATTTTGTTGCAATGAATTTGTTAATTTTTTGCTCTGAAGCATGTGAAAGTGTGTTCCAGACAAGGTTTTAGTATTGACTGTGCTATGGCAGCATTTTATTCCCATCTATTTCTTTGCACTTTCCTTACGATGCAGCTGTTGGCATCAGGTACTACACAGAGTGGTATCACCCTTCGTAAAACGCACGTGAAAGCGTTCTAAGATGAACTGATGTGGCAGTGCAACTAGCACCATATCATAATCTGCACACAGTACATAGTGCATAGGATGGTGAAGAAAGCGAAACAACTCAGGCAAGCTGATGAATGACATCCATAGCAAAACCGAGACAAGCTGTGTTTAGCACTTTGTTTTTCTGTCTTTTTTTATTATTCCTGTCTCAGGTTTACTATGGAGGCCATAAAAGGGTACAGCAGTTGCTGCAGGTCCCTTGACTGCTCAACCTGTTTGGAGCCTCCTGGGCTGGGTTATATCCATAACAAACACCTACAACTTGGGTTGTGAATTTACACAGTGTATTTTTTATATGCTTACACTTTCTCTGGTGACCTGGTAGTTTTGTTTTGTTATTGAAGGGGGAAAAGTTATATTGTGTCTTGAATTGCTTCCCAAAAGGCAATTGAAAAGGATTTCAATTGCCTTTTGGGAAGCAATGACTTTGTGCTGGAGATTAAAGGAACAGTGCTGCTACTTAACCACTTGAAGTGATTTTCAAGATTTGTGTATAGTGAGATTTTAACCTGCCACATTCTTCCTTCTAGCTGTTATTGTATAAGGGAGGGACACTGTTGTATTTGTAAATAATATTTTTATTCACTAAAATCATTACTTCGATTATGCCATTTGTATGTGTATGTTCCGTGTTTGTTTCATTTCACGCTTGGCATCACAATTGAACTGGTACATATTAAACATTCTAAGGCAACCACCTTAGACCCATTGTTCATCAGCACCAGTGAGTCTTGTCTCATTCTTCACAATGGGTTCCACCTCGGAGCTGCCAAGCCTTCATCGGCATCAAGGAAGCACCGTCTCTTCTGTCGGGGCTAGTCTAGGTCCTACTCCTGCTCCAGACTATGGTCACAGCACGCTCGTTCGATTTACTTGCACCTCCTGCGCCGGTGCCGAAAGTCTAGGGTAGTGTACTTCCGGGTGTAGCTTAATACACATACCGGAAGTACACTGCCCTACACTTTTCTGTACCGGTGCAGGAGGTGCAAGTAAATTGAACGAGCCTTGTGATGACCGTCCTTCATAAGAGACAAGGGATTGTACTGCTTCGGGACGCATGATGTGTATCAGTCAACACAAGCATATACATTAGCACAGCCCTATAATTTGTAGTGCAATGTAGGTTGCCGAGAGTCCTTGTTGGGTCGGGGCAACAGAGCAAAGTATGTCAAGAGCTCGGTTAACACTGTCGGTATACATTGTCATGTGCTTCCCTCAAACACTCCAATGGGCTCACTGGGACCCTACTGTTTGCCAAGTTATGCTGAAACAGCAGTCCCTAGACTCCCTACTCGCTTTTTAAAATTAAAATACACCATGGACAACTTAAATAATGCAAACGGCTTCTCTGTTGCAATAAATTTTAAACTTATTTTATATTAAACAAGATTTAGCTACTATTATTAGTTCTAAATATTTCAGTGTGTTGATCTAAGCTTATTTTTTGCTTCCAGAGTCTGAAGAGACAACAGGTAACCGTTTTTTTCAAGGAAAGGACTGCATCCTGCCTGATGGTGCTCCAACCCAGAGTGAATGGAGTGAAGGAGAAACCAGGCTGCTTCTTGATAAATATCAGAGTTATCTGAGCCGAGTGGGGCCCATGAAAACCTTTAAAAACAAAAAAGCCATGTGGGCAGCCATCTCGGAGGACATTGCTAATGACCTTGGCTCCCACAAAACAGCAGAGCAATGTCAGAACCGCTTTAAAACTATAAAGAAACGCCGGACAGAACGAAAACAACACAACGCCTCATCAGGTGCAAATCCCGTTTCTGTTCCCTACGATGAGGAATTTAAAAAAATCAAGTCCATTGACGACAGCGTAGAACCGGAGCTTCTTAGAGGACCTGGGCGAGTCGAGTTTAAGTCCTCGGCCACTCCACACAGTTTGGATAGCTCTAAGCCAGAATATGCCAAAGATACACCGCCCATGAAGAAGCAGAAGGTGAACCCTGTGTGCGAAATGATGTGGAAGATACACATGCACAGAGAAGAGCAGCGGGAACGTCGCCACAAAGAGAAGCTGGAGGTTTTGCGCAGTCTTCTGGCGCCTGAAAAGGATCTTGAAGCCTAATGGTAGACGTGTAGATGTAAGGATTATCAGCCAAGACGTGCTTTTATATGGACAGACTTCCATTCCTTTTTTGTATTTATAAATATTAAATTTAATGGAGTTATTTTTCTAGTTGGTTTCTGAGGCTGTAGAAACTATGTATGTTATTGCTTTGCAGAACACAGGATCAGGTCAAATGCATAATTACTTTATTATGTTATTTCCTTACAACAGAGTGCACAAAAAAGTTGGCAGGTGCCGCACACTTTCCTACAACATAGTGGTGCACAGGAACGTTGACAAGTTACTGGACTGTGCGAAGGTAGCATGCAATTTTTTTTCTCTTTTCTTCACCCAGTTGTTTTAGTAGCTTCTCCCTCTTGGGGTTTTCTTTAGCCCAAGCGTCGCCCGGGCCTGGCTTGCGACCCTTGCTTGCATTTTTTACTTCTTCCTCATCTATATCTGTGTCTCCTGCGTCGATACACAAATTGTGCAAGACGCAACACGCAAGAATAAACTGTGTGGCCTTGTTGACACTCCAGAACTCAAGGTATAAAAGCTGCCTGAAGCGTCCCTTCAGTAGCCCAAAGGCATTTTCTATTCGGACACGTGTCTGGCTCAGCTTTAAGTTGTAGTTCAGCTCGTCCGGCACGAGTTTGCCGTAGTTCCTAAATGGAGTTAGGAGGTACTCTCTTATGGGGTACGCTGCATCTCCTAGTATATGATACTTGTCACCCTCACAGATTTGTGGCAAGTCATCCAAGACAAAGGACCGCCTGAATGCCTGTGCGTCGTGTGTTTTCCCCGTGTGCCCGAGAAAGACATCTAGGAACTTTCGATCAGAATCGCAAATTGCTTGCATGCTGTAGGACTTCTTATCGTGTCTGTTCGTATACGTGGATGGAATTTTATGTGCAGGGCATCTGGTGTCCACATAGGTGCCATCCACACAGCCCAAAACACGAGGGAAGCCTGAAATCTGAAGTTAATTTGTGATCAGTACTTTTTCAAGCAGGTGCAAAACTAACTTTACCTTTTCAAATTTCGCACTAGCCGCAACCTTAGCTTGTGCAGATATGGGAAAATGAATGACGTCGGTACTGATGCTTTCCAAGAAGCTTGCCACCCGCTCGACGATGTCATGAAGAGTGCTTTCTGCCATGCCAAATATCACTGCGACGGCTCGCTCACTTAGTTTGTTTCCAGCAAACCTGAAGAAAAAAAAAAAAAAAAAAAAAAAAAAAGTACTTTTCCTGTCATATTTAAAGCTCAGATTGAGAGTAATCTTCCGACCTAACTTACTCACCAAAGGAAGGAAAGTACATGTTCTTCAGCAGTCTTCCGGGGGTAGGGACCATGGCCACGAGGATAGAACTCCGACTTCTCATAGTCAGCTATCACTTTGTAGCACACGTCTCGGGCTACCCGGAAATGCTTTCGGAACTGAAAAAAAAAAAAAAAAAAACAACAACAAAATATATCTTTCCCATTATCACTGGTTTAAGAAAGAGTACCACCAGATAATAGCCGTACCTCGGTGTTATCGAAGCGCCTCACAACGCTCTCCACGAAGTTCATGACTTTCGGGCGCTCTTTGCCACCGCAGCAATCACCGGTAATTGCGGCGATGGTAAAAAAACTCGTCGTCCTCGCTGTCCGAAGAGCTAAGGAACTCATCGAGTGCCGCTGCGAGGAGTGCTCGTTTTCGTAAGGTCGCCATCTCGACAAACTGCGCGTCTGCTACTCCCGCCATCTTCTCGATTCCCGCTCCAGGCCGCAATGCCTGATGGGACTGCACCCCGGCGCACCGTCGATTTTCTTGGTGCACGTTGGGGCAACGAAAAGCCGCACCGGGAGGGTGCGCACCGTTGATCGAGGACGTCGGATGCGCACCGGTGCAGTTGGTCGAAGACGACGGGGCGCTACTCAGTGCACCGGTGCGCACCGGTGCGGATGATCGAGGATGCTATCATACACCTCGTTGACGGGGTGTACGAAGTAGCCCGTGAGCTTGGCTGCGACGTCGGCGTAGGAGCTGTAGGCCTCGTCGTCCGGCATGATGGACGAAAGGACCACGCGAGCTTGGGGACCCATGCAGTATAGGAGGGTGCGCACTTTGGTTTCCTCCGAAGCGACGGACAGGCCCGATGCGAAGGAGTAATCTTCAAATTGCTGGAGCCAGGCAGGCCACAGGCTGGCTTCGTCGAACGTGAATGGCGGCGGGGCCCGTAGCGAGAAGGCAGCAGCTGACGGCAGGAGCGGCGAGACAGCGGAAGTTTCCTGTGTGTCGGGCATCTTGGCACTTCTGACACCATGAAGAAGGCTCGAGCGCGCAAGGATCAGGCGCGAGCGGCCGGGGCGGCCGAGAGTGAGTGGACCCGCCACTGCCGCCACTGCCAGCCCAGTGTTGCCAACCTATTTTTCGAAAATACCCCACGGCAGCGTCCAGAATACCTGAGAATACCCTACGAATGTTTCTTAATTACCCTGCGTTTTACCCTACGAGGCAAATCTTTGTTCAAATAATACTGTTGCATGGATTATGATGATACAGGGTAATATTATTACAGTACAAAGCGACAGGGCACGCATGCACGCGCATACCTGCGTTATTCTAGAACACCATGCTTGCATCTTGCATGTGCGCTGTGTAGCATCAACACAACAGTGATGTAGCGAGCGCACAGACATCCCCAACCAACATGTTTAGTCGATTTGTCGTGAAATTAAAAACTGGACTACGCGGAACCAGCACTCGCGACGTCAGACAAGGCGGCTCATTACAAAAGGAAGCTAACCCGAACGGTATATTAGCTTCCTTGGGTGTACCGCCTAGGGATTCGTCAAACTACGGTACTATATCTACAAACCAGGCTTTTACACCTGGGGAGGATAGGAAACCGGCGGCTCCTCCGTATTCGCTAAAATGTCATTCGATGAAACGTCATTGTTTCGGCTTCGTTCGCTAAAACGTCGTTCGCTCAAGTGAACGCCTCCAGTCCCCGGGATGCACTCACTTGATCAAATGACGTTTTAGTGAACGCCCACGTTTCACCGAATGACACTTTAGCGAAAGGTCGGACGCCGCGAAGCGGCGTTTTCGGGTGGGCCAAATGGGTTCACTTTTTTGTAATGAGCCGCCGCAGACTGTCGCCGCGAAACGGCGTAAGCGGAGCGCGGCCCCCGTTCTTCGCTACAACGTCGATTCGCTCAAATGTCGCTGTTCGCTAAAACATCATTCGCTCAAGCGAAATGGACCCGTCCTGGTGGGCTCGGGATGGTTCCGCCCGCGGTGCCACGTGTTTCGCAGGTGTAACAAGGACCGCCGAATGGACCAGTCATCAGGAAAAAAAAAAAAAATTGGCGGGACCATTTCCACTGGGAAGATACCTCTTCTGGCTCCAAACTTCCTAAGCGCAACTCCACCTCCTCCCACCTCTCCCACTTGCTCCAGCTCTCCAATACTCTCCAACTTAGGGAGCCTACATACTCCAACTTGGTGTGTGGTGCTCTCAGTTAGCACGTCTTGCAACTTGGATTCTTTCGTTTTGCATGATGTTGTGGTGTGGCACAGGGTTGCCAGGTAGTTTCTAGCTGAAACCGCCAAAAGTGAGACGGCGTAGCCCAAAAGTAGCCAAATGCAAGAGATTTATGTAGCCCAAAAGTAGCCATATTCAGCAGAGCCCAAAAACTTGTGCGCTTGAATGTGCGACTCAATTCGAAGGCACTGCGTCTGCATATCTAGGGTTTAGAAGCAGCCTGCAAGATCTACGACATCTTGAAATGTATTGGACGTTTTATTTCAAACACAAAAGCACAAAAGTTTTCCACAAGCGTTTTGTACACGCTCGTGCCCGGCTTACCCGCCTCATACATGATTTCCGTGTTAAAACGGGCAAAAACTTCTTCAATAGTATTTGATGTCCTTACAGAACTCGTTCTTCCCAAAGAAAGCAATCTTTACACAGAGGACGTTTTGAAGAGTTGGAGAGGACATGTTCTACGTTAGGCCTGACTTTGTGAGGGACACGTGACTGAATACTCTCCGCGGCGGCATTCGACATGCGCAGTGTCGCGAGCGCAATGGCAAGCTCGGACATCAACGGAAACAGGGCTGCTCCTGCGCATTGATCTTGGCCTTTTTCGGAATATTCATTGTCCCAAATTTCTTGTCTTTTATTATTGCTCATTGTGCTTTAAAAAACTTTCATGTTTCGCGGAAAAGCCCCCTTTGTTACATTCGATACAGCACGCGTTATCGGGCGACACCAAATTCTGCAGGATGTCTTGAGTTGCATTTAGTATCATTTTTCCTCGGATGATGTGCTTCCTGTACGAGGATCGTGGGAAACTCGAGAAAACAAGAGACGCCAGTAGGAAGCAGAAAGAACTTGGTCGTCGGAGCTAAATCTATGTCACGGTAACTCACTTGAGCTAATGGGTTCTGGCATCACGCCCACGAATCTTCACGCAGAAAATCCCTGAAAGCGGAAATCCAGAAAGGATGGACTGTCGCTTTGTGTCCATGCTGAAGTGTCTTTTGTACAACTACTCTAAACCAAGCAAAAAAAAAAAAAAAAGTGCCGCGCTAGGATTTGAAATAGCCCAAAAATAGCCACATAGCCAACCGCCAAATTTCGACGCCAAATGAATGACAAAGTAGCCCAATTTGGCTATTAATAGCCCAACCTGGCAACCCTGGTGTGGCAGCACACGGGTTGTAAAGCTATGCAAAACTTGCTCGGCAACTTTTTTTTTTGTTGTTTGTTATGCTCGCCGTTGAAGAAGCAACGTCTGAAAATACCCTACTTTTGGCGGGGAAATGGCCGGACGGCCCTACAGCCCTACAATATACCATAACTGCCTAAAATACCCCACAAGTAGGGTAATTACCCTGCGGTTGGCAACACTGTGCCAGCCACGTGGATCGGTTGAGAAAAAAGCCCCGGGTTTATTCCGCACATTGTTTAAATACACCATTCCAAAACCCGAAGGTGGCGCCACGATTCATAGTTGTTTATTGTTCTGTCGCTACACTAGCGTCCTCTACAAGAACAAGGCGAACGAAGCGCACAATGGCAAGATGACAGATATGTGAGAGACCGGATCAACGTTACTAACGTTACTAATAGCATCTTCGATCAACTCGCACCGGAATCGCCCAGAAACCAGCACAGTGCACAGCGCTCCTCGGTCGTGCAGCGCGATGTCGGTGCAACATCGAGGACAAACTGCGCCGCGCCAGTGCACCGCGGCGAGCTCCACCTTGCGTCACTTCGCGTTTTGTTCGTTTTTTCTTGCGTAGGTCAGCGCACGGTGCCCGTCTGCTGTCAATTTCTTTTATTTTTTTACTCGCGGATTTGACGGTCCCACAGAAATAAACATCATGGACGTGATTGTCGATGGGGTCACGGAGCGGGTGACAATTCCACATGTATATGTTGGCCATCATTATTGGTTCAAGAAAACGAAACACCAGATAATAGCCGTACCTCGCTGTCATCGAAACGCTTCGCGCCGCTTTCCACGAAGTTCGTTCTTTTTGGGCGCTCCTTGCCACCGCAGCAATCGCCAGTAATCGCGGCGATGGTGAGAAGCTCGTCGACTCGCCGTCAGAAGACCCGAGGAAATCATCTAGTGCAGCTGCGAGGCGTGTTCGTTTTTGCAAGATCGCCATCTCGATAGTCTGCGCGTCTGCTACTCCCGCCATCTTCTCGATTCCCGCTCCTGGCCGCAATGCCTGATGGGACTGCCCCCCGGCGCACCGCCGATTTTCTTGGTGCGCGTTGGGGCAACGAAAAGCCGCACCGGGAGGGTGCGCTTCGTTGATCGAGGACGTACGGTGCGCACCGGTGCACGTGATCGAAGATGAAGGGGCGCACCTCGGTGCCCCGGCAGGCCGGCGCAGCCGTAGCCTTGGCTATTGTAACGCGCTCCGGGCGCCCGAGCGAGCGAAGAAGCGAGAAAAGAGCGACCGATGAGCGAAAAAGAAAGAGAAAAGTAGGGTGACGTCACGGCGACGTCAGATATGCTGATCACCCCCTCCGGCAACTAAGACGGGTAGAGCCGTTAACATCCATGCTCCTTCGGGGCGCTCTTTCTGCTCTTTCTGCGCTCAAGCGTACGGTTCTTGTTTCCGCCGCCTCAAAACATGGCGCTGCAATCGCCGCCTCTACCGGGCCGCCCCTACTTGCCCCTAGATGGCGCAAGTTGTCCTGTCTCGTTCCGGGCGTCCGGCTTGCGCCCGCTCGCTACCCCCCCCCCCCCCCCCCCCCCCGGCCCCCGGTTCGCTTTCTTGATTTAATTTCTCGTCGATTTCATTCTCGTCTTCTGGGGCTTTTTTTTATATCTTTGTTCATAAACCACTGTAGCGCTACTTCAGAGAAGCTGCTCCTCAAGTGGGTAGGAGGCAAGGAGCACACACATACTTTTCATACATTCTTTATTATTTACACAGATCTCATACATAAAATGTAAGACAAATACAGATAATAAAATTTACGGAACAATAGAACAGATAGCACGAGATGCAAAAAAAGAGCACAATGAAATAAATATACATTTATAGAAGACATCGCACCACCACAGTTTTGATCAGCAGAAACTTCAATGTTTCGTAGACAAAAAAAAAATTTTTTTGTTACTCAGCTGATAGATGATTTGTTTTACGGTTTCTGTGCTTTCCTATTAGCTACAGACATTTTCAAATGAGGTTTTAAATTCACCAGGGTTCATAGCAGCTGGAGAACTTGTAGCCGATTGCTGGACAGAGATCTCCGACTGTTCTGTCATGAAAGCACTAAGATTCTTCATCACATTATCCTTGTATATCAGATTGAGAATGCACGCCAGAAAGCACTCAAGCTTGCCCAAAAAAGTAAGGCAAGGGTCTGTGAGCAAAAGGAGAACACCAAAAATGCCAGTGTCGTCCTGTGCGCGTAGCACGTGGTACGGTTCGATCTGCCTGCAAATTTCAGGTGCAACGTCGCTCATACGTAAGTAAAAACGAAAACAAACGTGTGCTAAGTGCTGTGTTTACGGGGTTTCTGCCGCACGAGACTGAAAATCGCAACCAGGATTGCACCACATGGAACGGGCTTGGAACGAAAGCGACGAAAAACGAAACTTTACCTCTCGCTTCGGAACATCTTTCGACAAGACTTTCGACTTGTTTGAGTTCCCGCACCATTTCGCAGAACAGTAGCGCCAAGGTATCCTCTTCCGAGAGCACCAGAACTTTCGAAGTCAAATTAGCGCGGACCGAGCGAACACCACGTTTTCCGCAGAACACTCGGAGCTGACGATCACGCTCAGCGGCTGTCGGAGACCGTTGCTGCCGTTGCTGCCGTTGCACCGGTGGCACCGGTTGCGCCGTTGCCGTTGCCATGGCCACCGGCCCGGCGGCAAAGTCGATCGTAACGCCATATTTTGAGGCGGTGGAAACAAGAACCCTACGCTTGAGCGCAGTAAGAGCGCCCCGAGGGAACATGGATGTTAACGGCTGTACCCGTCCTAGTTGCCGGAGGGGGTGATCAACATATTTCACGTCATCGTGACGTCATCCTGACTCTTGGCGGCCTCTACCGAGGTTTCCTTGAACGCCGCTGGCTGCGTGAGCCTGGCCCCGGTGCGCACCGGTGCGGATGATCGAGGATGCTATAAAACATTCAGTTGGGCAACTCGCCGTCGAAACCTGGGCCGCTGGCGTCCACCGAGACTGAGCTAAATACGACAACAGCGCCACTCTTTATCATTTGTCTGTACTGAGGTCACTTTGAGCTTTTAGAAAGCATGTTTTTGTGTAAAAACCAACGGAAAAGACTCTTTTTCTATGAAATTTTTTGAAGTTTAGTACAAAATGAAGGGCGCTTGATGTTTTTCTAATCTTTAGTTCGCAAGGTTTTGCGGAACACATTGTTTTTATACAACCATGCCTCAGCGGTGCTTTCAGGTAGCGCGTCCCGACCTCGGTGCGTTTTAACTTCGATAGTAATTCGCGGCGCGTCCGCTGGGGAGACGGGGGTGGCCGGGGTGGCACCCCTGTAACCTCTTCCGCTGTATCTGTTTCGGCTCCAAAATGGCCGAATAAAGCCAAAATAGAAGTAACGTGCACTTCCAGTGGCCGCTGCGGAAGAAATGGCGGCGTTGTGCTTGCCATTAGCTCGGTTCTGGACAAGGAGGTTAGAAGTACTAGGAGGGGGCACGTTGCAATATTGGTGAAGCCTAGTCATAAAAAGTTTAAACGATTTTGTGCCCAGCGTGACCGCAGATCTCTCTGGCGATTGGTGCGCGTGACATGTCACGTGTGAGTTGGATGGTTGATTATAGAAGGACTCCTTGCAGGCCTGCGCGCGCTCCGTCCGGTAGGTTTTATCAGATCGAGGGCTAGACTGTGGTGTATTCTAGTAGCCTATAGTAAGACGACGGCTAGCTACGGTCACGTGATGTGGTCACGTTGGCATGGTAAGTGAGGAGAGTAAGGAGGAAAATGAGAAAGAGGCGAGGCGTCAAGGGAGCATGGCTTGTGGAGGCTACGCGGCCGACGTCATGCCCTCTCCTACCCTTCTATTCTCCATGGTTCTGGACACTGATCTCAATGACAATTGCTGGATCGCGCTTGCCGCTCCCGCAAGTGAAGCCACCGGGCGTCACTCGCTTGGGATACGATTTGCCGTTTTTGCTAGCCTTTGCTGCGGTTTTCCAGCGTGCTGACGACACGTTTTCTACTCGTTTGTCGTCATTCGCCGAAGAAGTTTTTTGAAGACTCTGTATTGTTGAGACTTTCCGTTGTGAACACGTGGAAAATTTTACGAAAGTGCAGTGTCGCAGGAAAAAGGCACAACGCGTCGAAAGGAAGGGCTGGCGGCGTGTTCAAAGCATCCTTGGCACGCCGAAGTGCCGTGTCTCTGTGCCTTCGCGCGCTTGCCAACAGGAAATGACTCAGCATGGGGTATTTTGAGCCAGTAAACGATGCCGTTGCGGTATGACTTCGTCACAGCAACAAGCTGTGCCCGAAAGTGCAAGAAAACAGACTCTGGTCAGTTTTGTTACTTCAAGCACTTTTAGAGCGCCGGTGCAAATGAAAATTAGATTTTGTTTTCAAAATGAAAAAGGCAGCAACATAACTGTTATGCACTTTGTCTATATTGATGTACAGAGCTCCATAAATTGCATTTCACATTTTTGACTCAATGTGTGCTCTGCCTTATGCTGTTCAATGGTATAGTGAATATATTCAGTTTAGTGAACTTTCAGTTAAGTGAACTATTTCCTCGGGTTCCTTGAAGTTCGCTCAAGCGAGAGTATAACCTAGGGAAAATCTAGACAGCACTGACTCTAATGCAGCAAAGGGGTGCGCAAGAACCAGGAGATATTTTGGGGGCATAAATAAAACATCTCTCTCTCTCTCTTTACTCAAATTCTAGCTAAAACAACAAGTGGTAAAGGGGCTCATCTGAGCACACAGGAAGCCGTACGGCCCGCCAACTGAACGACCAAGTTGCGCCCACGTGTCCCCACATCTCTTCGCCGCATTAGAGTCAATGACATCGAGGTTCTCCCTAGATGGGCATTAAATACTCAAGACTTTCTCCTCCACAGACTCGTCGTTTGTGAAAGTTATTTGTAATGACCGAGCAATGTTTCATGTCTTCGGAAAGGAGTTAATTGAGGTCGAAATCTTCACTTCCCAACCAAGTGAAGATTTGGCTTTGTACGGGATTTATACGTCTTTCGAGTTTGTCTTAAGCCGTCGTTAGCGTCCCTACCGCAATCACCAACAGGCGATGTGGGTAGTGGTCATGTTGGATGCATTCGAGATGGAGGCAGCGGGGATGGCTGGAAGAAACCGTGGGGGCACCCAAGGGGGACCGGGGAAGATTGTGGGGTTCCAAGTGTTTAAGAGGGAAAGGCTATTACATATTTCTTAATCGTTAGGGGCTGCGGCCAATTTCTCTCGTTGCTGGGGAAACCGTGCCAGGTTTTCCCAGCAACGGGATTAACCGGGCTGCTGCGCTGCAGGGTTGAAGTATCTCAGTTCGGCCGCGAGTGGAGCAAAATCTCGCAGACATCGAATCTCGCTCGTGCCGGCTCGGATTCTTACGGCACCGTGCCTCCCCACAATTGTCACAGGGCAACGAACGAGAACTGGGCGAGCCACACCTGCACCTAGATGCAGTTCAAGGCAGACCACCTTTCCACCTTGGAAACACCTTGAAGCTGCACCTGCGTCCCTGGATAAAATTCTTTCTTCCTAGGCTCGTTCGTTTCAGCGCTGCACCGCCATTGGCTCCCAGGAACTGCACAACGTGCTGATCAAACCATCGGCACATTTGACGCTACAGGTAAGACAAACGCGCCGAGGGGTTTTAAACGTGCGCGCTTCTGTCCAGATTTGAATGAACAAGACTGTGGTTGAAGGAGAACACATCCATTTAATAGACGGGATAAAAGGCATTAAAACGGCGCTTACTGTACATCTTACGCTCTAAAGGATGGAAGAAACAAAAGGAAATGAACACATAGATACTAAAAAGCCAGTCCCCAGTCAGCAATAAATAGTGAAGCGAAGCACGCTGTACAGCGGGCAGTGTCCGAGCGTGCAGAGTCACTGCTGTCCCTCCAGGAGGCGGACCACCCTGGTGGCCATGTCCTCGCTCTCCCGAACCATCCGGGCGTGCCGTGCCCTCGCCGTCTCTAGGGGCTCCTCCGGGTCCTGGGGAAGGAAGCCCCACTCAGTGCATGCAGAAGGCGTGCCAGAAGTCACCGTAGGGAAGGCTCGCACGCGCGTGCAAGGAAAGTGTTCACCCAAAAGGACGCATCAAACAAATGACATTCAGAATGCGACTGCAGTCTGCCACTCCCGCAACATAGGCGAATCAGTTTGTGCCAAAAACATTCATTTTTCAAGCATGCTATGCTATATGGAACAATCCTGAAGGAGAATAAAGCGTACAATAAATTCCTCGTAACTCTGCAGCGAGTCTTGGCTAATTCCGGCTGCACAGTACGGTCGTAGCTCTCTGCTGTTACAAACACAAAGATGGCTATGCACCCGGAATGCAACGCTTCCACGCTGCACTCGAATACGCCACACTAACGCAAAGGCTCCCATTCGTTTTCGCACTCGATTGATTCGTTAAGAAAGGACTTCTACAACAAAATGTTTTGCCAATCCCACGGAATTGGTCGTAAGGCAGTGACTATTTCGACGTCCAACGTCAAGATATCTAGAAAGTTACTTTGATGTCTTCCGCATCACTTCCGTAAACCGCCAAAATAGCGACTTTATTATTCCGACGTCTCCCGTCGATACAGCCGTTGCAGTGGTAGCCGTTTCGTGCTTTTGTTCTGTTTCGTTTCTGATGGTGTTGTGTTGATGTGTTGACTGCGTGTCTAATGGTGGGTCTAATGGAGAATTCCATAGGTCGTTTTAGAGCGCGACGAGATCAGTAGACCAGATCAGAGATGGAGCAAGCAATCCGATTGGAGTTGCTCCGCCTCCGTATCCCCAGTGGAATGTGACCACCTTTTGTGATCGGCGGGTGCCTTCCAGTCATCACCTTCCCAGGAATTCCCTTTCCGCGGACCCGGATCCCGAAGTGCACGTTTTCGCAGTTACAGCGCTAACACGTGTTCAACGCTTGAGCTAAGTTAATCGTGAGGTGAAAGATGCGCGTCGATAAGTGATGTGCATCAGCGTAGCCCGCTTGCATCTATATTGGAATACTCTTGAACGGTGGCCTGTCTCGATTTTCGGCCTCTTCTGCGGAGGTTCGAAAAGACCGTCGAATTCATGAGGGACATAAAAGCAGTCCTCGTCGTCGCTGCTACTTAGGTTGAGCCGCTGCTGGTGGAGGAGCTGCTCGAGCAAACTTGACCACGAACACACTTCAAGCAGCAGCAACAGTAAACGGGCAGCACTTCGCGAGCGGCCATTACGAATTTTTTCGAGGCAAGGTGCCCGGCGAGAAAGGAAGTCCTGTGTGCGCGCCGAGGTCCGGCTAGGCTGGCTTCTGGTCAAATCTACCGAAATCGGCGGAGCGACTTTCCTCTGATCCGGATCGAGATCTGGAGTGCGAGCGGATCCAAAATGACGAGTGGAACACGTCCGTCCTGATCCCGATCGACCAGTGAAATAAGCACGCTCCAAAACAACCAGCGGAATTCGCCATAAAAGGTTTCGGTCCTCTAGTTGGCAGTGGAAGTATTTTATTCAGTGTGTGTATGGGCCTGTCGCGACAGTTGATCCTTTCGGATGTTGCACACCTGGCGGCGATGTTTTGAGCCTGCATGTCCATTCGGCACATGTCTCACTTAAAATTCTGAATCTACAAGAAAGGAGAGCTGGATATCCCTCTGTTTTGCCTGCACCTAGCAAATGGAAGTGCCTACGCTACGTAACACAGAAATTTGGCACTCTTTCTGCACTTCCATATCGTGCGAGCGTGTCTTCGTACGGTTGCAGCCTCGCTTCGCATCTGGCCCGTTTTTAAATTGGTTTAGCAAGTGAATTCTTCAGTTTAGATTTTCTTTTTGGTTTTAGTATAACAAGTGGGTTAACGACAAAACGACTGGAATGTTAAAAATAAAAGGTTGTGAATGCAAACAGTGCCTCCTTGATGTTTCGTGACCGGTGCGGACGAACAAAGGTTCTGGCGTGGTTGTACCAGATACGCGCATTTTCCACCAATCAAGTGCAAATTTTATGACACGACATACAGCTTTTTTGTATGAATAAAACGCGCACAATAAATCGTGAAAAGCAATTGGCGCCGCATTCTGTAATGTTGGGCACAACCGAGCAAATGTTACGTGCGGCCCAATAGCTGATGTACTTTGAAAAGTTTTGCATTCCCCATCACTTAACATAAAAACAGAAGCCGACTGTGTGATATTAGTTTTCGGAAAATGCGCGTTGAATTGCGATGCTGCCTACGAGCAAGATGATATTGGTTGGGCCGTCACTTTCTATCACTTCCCAATCCAAACTCTGAAGCTACGAAGTTCTAAGTTTGGGATGTTAGATTAAGAAAAAACATCTTGGACGGGGGACGTCAGATTAATTTAGAAAATATTTTCCCAACTTCAGGAAGCGGCGTCGCGGACGTCCAAATAATATAAAAAAATTATTTTCAGCACGAACGTTGAAATAGTCGACTTCGTCGTAAAGGCTTTTGACTGTAGACGCTGGGCACGGCGGTATTAACGCAATAAAATCCGCGCACTCTCTATGACATGGTCGTTTTGTCAAAATTATTGCGCCCATGCGTGGAAACAAGGGTGTAAAACCCTAGGAAACACCAGTGATCCGTAACGCCAAAGTCCCACTGCTCGTATATCGTAGAGCGTTTGATGCAAACCCTAACAAAATTAACTGTGGACAGGCCCCATGCACGTTGGCTTTATACATTTGTGTGCTTCAAACGTGCATCGAGACCGTTTTTGTTTGACCACTCTAACAGGACCGATGTACAAGGAACAATACTCGCGTCCGACAATATCCGCAGACCGCCTTTCGTACAACGGTTTAGCGGCGCGACAGCAGCTGAAGAGTGCACCCGACAGACGCCAGTGACGAGATTCTGAGGAGAAACGGAAGAGCTCACGGGTCTCGCCCCGAGGTCGGGGCAGAGGTCAACTCCGCCGCCGTCGAAGCCCCCGTAGTCCAGGATGGCCCTGGTGCGTGCCAGCCACTCCTTGGGGCCCCAGCGGGAGAGGTCCGCCGGCAGACGGAAGGCCGAACCCCGAGACGTCCCTGCACGCGGGCAGCGGGGTCAGGAACGCAGCCCCGGGAGCCCGGGTCTGAAGCGTTAAAGCATCCCCAAAGGCGAACTCTCGACTCGCGCCCGATTGGCTCGTAAAAGTGCCATCCCGACGGTGGCGTGGCGGCAGTAACGGACGTGCAGACGCCCATTCTGCAGCCAGTCGGTTGACAGAAACCGAAGCGGACGGCACGCGGCATCTGCCGCAATTTCGTTGCTGCTTGGGACCGCTTTGGATGCGTGGCCGGGGCGGGACGGTACACGCTGGCTGCACACGACTTCCAAGCGCTGCTCATGTTTCGAACAGTCTCCTCCGTTCCCGGCTACGCTCGTGGACAGCGACGACGACCGGTCATTGAACTCGCAGAAAGACCGTCCATGTTCCAAGCACGGTGCAAGCTACTTTTTAGGCGAGGACGTGTGGCACAGCAAACGTGGCGCGATCGACCAGATAGTCCCGTGGGCGTGAGCCCGAGTAACCAATGCCGACGGCGTAATCAAGAAAAAAAGAAGTGTTTCGTTGCCACGGCCCGCGTGCTTTTCGCTTGGTGCGTCTGCTTCGACCTCGACGGACATCGGTTCGGCCGCTGTGCCAGAGATTTTTCCCCCTCACAGCGTTCATAAAGCCGTTCTTGGAACTGGTGAGGCACGAAACTAGAGTCAACGACGAAGCTGTGTCTTAGCAACACGCGTAGCACAGATGCCGTGGCACTGCACACTCGAAAACGACTTTACAAACAAGCCTGTCTTTTACGTAGAGCCAGGAGAAACCGGGAATCCGACAAGCTTCCACTGGCCGCTTATCGAGGAGTCGTCTGGTGGCACTACTTGCAATAAGATGACTGTCTGGCAGCTGCAACGCGTGCGGTGTCCACAGCTACACGTACATATTTTGCATTGTGGCTCCGACCAAGAAGGGCCGCGAGACGGTCGCGACAAAGACTGGATGGGCACAAATCGTCGAGACTCTGCCGCGAGGAGCGACGAACCTGCGGGCGCTTTCGACTGTTTAAGCCAAGAACCGAGCGGCAAAGAGTCGCCAATCGCAGTTTTGGAACCGCAACGAGGCCGAAGGGCCAGAGGGGCGAGCGCTTGCCCTTCGAATAGCGGGCGGGTTCGAGCGGGATAAACGAAGGTATGGAATACCTTGCTGAGCTCGAAGGGTGCGCAACTGGTAACCACGAGGGGAATGCAACCGTAACGACGAACGGGGCACTGTGTAACTATGAACTATGGTAGAAAAAAAGTGGTAAGAGACTGGGAAAGCAGCCAACGTGCTTAGCCCGATTCTTGGAAATGCAGTCCCGCGCACATAATGAGAACCTTGCACGACCAAATGCACAACTAGTGGTCATCGCGGCGCTTTCTGGCGCGTTGCGAAAAAAACCGCCTCTCGGCTGAGGCGAAACGAGCGCGACGTTCCGAGCGGTTACGGCGAATCAGCGAAGGCTCCTCGATCGCGATACATTTATTCCACACACCCCAGAACCCGAAACTACGTACAATTTTTGGTTCCCAAACGCGGACATTCTGACGAGGCAGAGTACCACAAAACGTTCCCTGCATTCGACGAACAAAAAATGCGAAGATTTGTAGCAAAGTGCTCCCACAGAGGTCCAGTTTTCTACCGAGTTGCTGCTATGGCATTGCCCTGTGCCTGCTGGAAAGACCAGAACCACTCGCTCGTCTCTGGTAACAATGCGAAATGCTCAGGGAACGTGCCAGAAGGCCGCTGCAGTGACACCACTGTGTCCGGAAAAGAACAAAGTTTGTCCGATAAAAGCATCGGTTGCAGACGTATATCAAACTAGAAAAGCTTACAGCCTTTTCACTCTGGTTAAGGAGGAAGAGCAGCGGAGCTGTAGCTTCTGTTCTCGGCGGCGGCTTTCCAGGCGAGCAATTTGCTCTCCTTTCGCAAGGGAATCTGAAGCGCTCGACGCAGTGCAACATTAGGCGATAGCGGCCTCGCGGCGGTTGCGGAACCATTCGCGCTGCTGCACACATCGCCGCTCGTTCCGCACCCGTTCATCCCGTTCTTCCTCTGAAGAAAGGTTGCAACCATCTATGCGCGACGGCAGCAACTAGTTCTCTGGTTGCTGCCATTGCTCATAGATGGCGGTAGCTGTCCGGTGTCATTTTTTTTGCTGGTGGACACGATCTGGAGAACCTAGGCCTTAAAAGTTCAGCTATCAAACACCATACACTGTCCACTAGGAGAACGGAGAGAAGGGTTTAATGTTCGCTACGTACCGAGCACGACGGCGAAGTGAGATTAGACACAAACTCAAATTGGGATCGCCCACTATCTTGCATCGAAAGCCACTGACAGCTTGCACTTCGTTTCGAAATCTCAAAATGCTCCGCTGTCGTATGCAACACGACGACGATTAGTGGACAAAGTAGCACAAAGACGAGCATGCTGGAGGCCGTGAGACTTCCCTACCCCTTCGTACGTCGGCGAGATGTTCTCACCAAAATGTTGCTCGATTGTGAACTCGTAAAAGGGTAAAAAAGACCCGATCAGTCGATTAGGCGCAAAGTGTGGTGCCATGTCCAATCAGTATCTGAGAATGCTCTCTCTGACCGGAATCAAACCCCGTGCGAGGCAAGGCGAGCTAGAATCGGTAGAAACCATGTTGACGGCTCCTCGCAGGACCTTGGCGGGGCTCACCTCGGCGGCGGTTGGAGTCCCCCTGGGGCAAGGGCAGGACGTGGGCCACGTTGGAGCCGGGCGGCCGTCCGTCCAGCTCCGCCAGCCGGGCTCGCACCAGGTCCCGCAGCCGAGAGGGCCGGTGGCGCAGCACCCCCTCCAGGTCGAAGTCCGGGAAGCGCAGCCGCAGCCGGTGCAGCTCCTGCACCCCCTGCCACACGCACAGCCGGCTGCAGACAAGCCTCGCCCAGGACGAATGCTGCGCTGCTCCCACCAGCGTGTCTACCCCCCGGAAGACGAGGCCTTTCCCCATCAAACGACGTCACTCGCGAATTCCCGCAGACGCCTAGACAGTGTGTCTGCCGCTTTATGGCGTCTTTCGTGAATCTTTGGCGCGTCTGCCATTCGAAGAAAGAGGAACCGATCCGAGGTTCCTACGTTTCCGTCCGGCAACGTCTCGCCCGCGTCCCGCCACAGCTCTTCCAGATCTCGGCGGTGCTGCGGAGGTGGCATGCATCCGTTTGACTGCGGCTCGTTCCGCAACCGAACGGTCGACAAGCTCGCGTCCGCTTCCCTTTCGCCGCAAATCTAAGACAGATTGTCAGAATTGTGATGTCCAATGGCGTAACGTACCTTCTACCACCACAGTGCAATCCACTTATAACCATCGTGAGAAAACCCGAAAAATTAAGTCGTTAAAACCGATTGTCGTTGTACCTGTACTACAAAGTGATCATTATAAGCGGTACACCGTTATAAGTGAATTGCACTGTACTTAGTCGCCTTTTCGAGACCCCTTTTGACGTGCTTGTGACACGAGGCAGCAAACTTTGGCCGACAATGCATCCCGTAAGCCACACGATGGGACGACACGTTCAACGGACGTCCGACCGAGGCTCGACCCAGCTGCCGCTCTGAGGCGTGGGGCCGATTTTCTAAACAACTAAGTCGAACCTGGATATATCGAATTCAAAAAAGATTGTAAAATAGTTTGATATATCAATAATTTGATACAGAAAAATATGTTAACTTAAGCTCGAGTTAAAATTTCCTGGCGTCTCTGCTAATACCGAAGGTCGCGGCAAACGGGAGCTTACCGAACAGAGCCACTAAATACAGCAAAGCATAGTTGGCGGAGACCACTAACACGCACAGCTGGCTGGGACCACCCACACAGCATAAACAAAAAAACACAAATTATTAAAAAAAAGATGAGAGAAATGGAAAAGCGAGACAAAAAAAGTCATAAAAGAAAGTTAAGCGAGCAACAAAAAAAAAAGCTCATTAAATTCAAGCAGAAAAGAAAAAGGCAGAAAAAAAAAAGGGCAAACCAATAACGGCAAAAGGAAAAGTTAAACGAAGGTAAGGCGTTTGAAGTGCGATTACACAACTGTTGTCGACACTCAACTTATTGAAGACTTTTTCTTTATTTTATTTTGGGGCTGGGAGTCGCGCAGCACCAGCAGTGTTCGGAGAAAGGGCGCAGGCTACCATTCCAACAGCAAGTACTCCCTGCTCTCCCTAAATGCGCAAGCGCGTGCCTTCCTCTTGCTTCTGCCATTCTCCCCTTTTTGCTTTTCTTACAGCTCATTGTTTTTCTTTCTTCACATCTGCTCTTTCGCTGCACATGTTCCTGCATGTATGCTAGCTTGGTGGTCTGCCAGCCCCGCAACACAAGCGATGTGCTCGCCACCGGTGCAATTCGATTGCAGGAAAACCAACGGGCGGCCGGGCTTCGCTATATCGAGTGTCCCCCACCCTGGGAGTTCGATACAAAAAGACAACGCTCCTATAGTATTACGCGTGATTTTCAAAAGGGTGTTTTGGACAGTTTGATATAAACAAAAATACAAAATACCCGAGTGCGATATAACTGCGCTCGACTGTATTCAAACTGGCGCGCCATGAAGATGACTCTCTCACGCGCAAAGACGTTCCGAAAGCCGATACTCCTCGCAGAACAGACAGCGCAGACTTGACGGTACGAACTATTGGATAGAACGTTTCGCTTCCCCACACATTCCGTTACGCTCTAGAAATTGTCGGTTGCACTTTGACAACCTGCAGGGAGTTTGCGCGCTCGAGCCGCTCTTTGGCATTTGAAACCGCGCTCCGCAGCACAAAGAGACACCCTCTTCGAATGCACGAGCCACGAGGGTACTTTTGGCGGACTGCGTTGGCGGTCAGGTGCGCAATGCGACAGCTCCGTGTCCATGCTGCAGACTGGTTGGTGGCATGCGTTTAGTAACAAGTCCCAATCAAAACGTGCGAGACATTTATTCCCTAGAAACTGACAAGCATACAGAGTAGTCTAATAACATTACGCTCGAGAAAGAAGCGCACTGTTATTCCACATTACTTCCGTGGAAAGTCGTATTGTTTAGAAATTTATTAAAAGCACGTCATTCTCTACCGTGCAAAGAGCCACATTCCAATCTGCTTAGTAGGTTTGTCGGCAACGAGCAACCGACGAGCCGCACAAATCCGCGGGAACGACGATGGACGACTAACAAAGTCATTCGGTCGCGCAAAATATCCGAATCCGTCAAGCACTATGTGCGCAGTTGTCACAGTCAAACACTTTTCTATGGCACGTCAATAATGCCACAAATCTAAAAAGTTTAAAAAGCAAATTTTAACGAGATAAAAAAATGAGTAAAAGGTTAATTTTTTTAAAATCAGCGGCAGAAGGTGTTTGGCGACGCAGGCGTAAATATTCGACAGAATGACGTTTGCTTCGATCTGGCGGTTACAATTCGAAAGGGTATCGTTAAAAAGATATGTGCGCTTGCCTAAAAGCAGTAATACGCAAAAAACTGCGTTCAAAGAAAAAAAAAAAAACTCTTTAGAGATCAATTAAAAGCATTCTTTTACGAGGCGAAGACCGGCTCCACCCCGAGATGACGGCAGGAGACATTTTTGAAGGGCAGGACAAAGCACAGGGAGCAGAGTAGCACAGGCAGTCGGACGGTCCTCCCGGCGGTTGTCCAGCAAGCGTGCCGGTGGGGCCCACGGGCACTCGGGGCTTAGAAGCAGGGCAGGGGGGGGCATACCTCGTCCAGCTGCCCCTCCGTGTCCGCCTTGTGCACGGCGTTCTTGAACTCCTGCTGCACCGCATTGTCCTGCCAGGGGAAAAGACCGCCTTCCCTGAGAACGCGGGAGGCGAAAGAGGAGGGGAACCTCCTGCTCCCGAGACCGACGAGGCCGCAGAGACACGGGCCGGTGTCACCGAGAACGGTTGTGTGAAACGTGCAGTCCATGACTCGCCGGGACGTGGCCCACAAGGAACCGGGGGCACAGGGCACTTCCCGTCGCTTGAGATACGGGCTGCGGGGAGCATCCCAGTGATGCGATTGGCCTAAGCCGTTTCGGAGCACCTTTCGGAGCAGCCAAAACAGTGTTTTGGAGCAGCAAAAGTGGCCTTTGGAGCAGCAAAAACACTGTTTTGAAGCAGAAGAAGTGGCTTTTGGAGCAGCCAAAACAGTGTTTCGGAGCAGAAAAAGTGTTTCTTGGAGCAGTTATTCTTATAAAAATAAAAATATTCCTTTTAACTGCTGGACAAACGAAGGGTGCTTTGCTCGCTGCAATAAACAAATTACGGCCAAGTTAGACCACCAGGGAATCTTTCAACATGTAACTGAAATGCCAATGACATGACAGATTTTGCAATGCCTCAATTAAATGATACATATATATGTAGCCGTCATAAATAAATATGAATCAAACTGCACATATTTAAAATTTATTTGAAAATGACCAGCTTAGTAGTAAATATCACAGCATTAGGTTGACCAGTTATAAAATATGTGGAAGCAGTCTTAGGCTGATGAAACGCGTAACTACTGCAGTGCAATGCGAAATTGTACACAAGACAAAGGTGCGTTACGACTAGAGGGTACTTTTCTTTTTGCTTTTCGAAACTTTCAGCAAGGCTGCTGCAAGCCTCGCTTTGCCTTTGGCTAGTAATGAATGTCCACTTGCAATGCCTCCAAAAAACATTGAGACATCCCACAAGAGTACACATACCTTGAGCCAATGCCAAGCAATTCTGAAAAACCGCTCGCCACCGTTTTACTGGATCACGACGTGCCAGATTTTTGTCAAAAGTAAGCAAACGTAAAACAATGGCTTGCAAGCGTCCCAGAAGGTGCTTCTGTCAAGTGTCATGCATTCATGTTCGCATGCACATGAGGGCAACCTCCGCAAGCTTGCAGCTGCACGTGCTTCGACGCGCGAGCGGAGATGGCTGTTCGATCGAAACTAAAACCCCGACTCTCCGCTCCGTCACCAACAGGCTCTCAAAATTGTATGCAAAATGTAAATGTCCAGCATATATACGAAAAAGAATGGTCTAGCGGCACGCGCTTGCAAGGCCGGCTAAACACACAGAAGCTAAACACACCGGAAAAAAGAACCTGAGCGCATTGATGCATGACATCGCGAGCCATGGGGTCAAAAAGTACTTGGAGCGCTTTGTGCAACGGCTGAACTCCAGACAAACAAGCGCACTGTGCAGGTTCAGCGTGCAGACATCGCATTCTTTGCTTTAGGTCACTTCTCTTCAACTTTCCTTTGCGGCAGATTTTTTACGTACCGGGCTCCCTCTCTAAAGAAAGTCCACCGAGAAAAACCTAGGTAACCAATACTTCGACACAGCAGTCATTGAGTTAAAAAAAGATTTTTGTAGTAGAGTACGATTTAAACAAGAACAAGAATGGTGATGAACATGCGGCGGTCTTTACGTTACAGTTTAGAAGACGCCATACCTTCAGTGACGTGGGGACGGCAACACTCGAGTTCGCACAACCACGGCGACTGGCAGACAGGGACCAAATATAGTTTTCCCACGGCCTTTGATTTCAGGAGCGAGTGCTTCAGCTCATAAAGTAACTCGCGCCGTGCAAAAACGTGGTTTCGTTTCACAGCATGACGGCATGGCTGGTACCCGGCACGCTGGCGTCGGAGCGTACACACAAGCCCGCATCTACAGTTTAAAAAATTTTAAAAAGCTGGCGAGACAAGACCCACGAGACGACGAGAGTGCGAAATGAGAGACGGCAAAAAAAAAAAAACACTGGAGTCAATGACAATTGCTGGATCGTGCTTCCCCACTAGTTTGCTGCAGCGCGAGTGAAGCCACTGGATGGCAACCTTGCTGGGATACGACTTGCAGTTTTGCCAGCCTTTTGCTGCGGATTTCCACCGTGCTGTAGACACGTTTTCTACTCGTTCGTCGTCATTCGCCGAAGAAGTTTTTTTAAGACTCAGTGCGCCATTGAGACTCGCCGTTGTGAACACGTGGAAAATTTTACAAAAGCGCAGTACCGCAGGAAAAAGGCACAACTCGTTGAAAGCAAGTTTCGCTGGGCTGGCAGCGTATTCAAAGCTTCCTTGGCACGTGTCTCTGTACCGAGTCTCTGTACCTTCGCATGCTTGGATACCGACCAAGAATCGACGCCGTGTGAATGTGTTTTGGGAGTGCAATGTGCGTTGGCCGTATGCGCCTCTGGATCAGCGTCTTACTTTACTCCGACGACTGTATACTTGCGGCACTCGCGGTCCAGAAACAAGCTTATTCCAGCGTCCAGTAGCGACGCAAGTGGGGGGGAAGGTACGTCTTTTTTTCGTCCTTAGGCGATTTATAGAATACTGCACAAAACAGCTCCTCATCACTGATCAGTGCTGGCTCATTATCAACCTACTTAATTGCACTTGACGTTTGAGCGCGGCTCGCCTAATTGTAATTGGTCAACAGATTGCACACGACCGTATGGGCCGCGCTTCAAAGATTTTCATTCTAGATGTCTTGTACTTTTGCTTTCAAAAACCCTCCTTGCTCCACAGTTTTGCTCTATTCGTGCTCCCATGTGATCCATTAGAGTAGATTTGGAACATAGCCATGGGTAATAGTGCATAAAAGCAACTGTACAGATTGCTTTCTCCCCTTTATTGATAGCAACTCACCGGAACATCTGGACGATCCAGAACTCTTTGGCCGATATATATATAAATGATCTAAAGGCATCTACGCGCGACACTTCGGTGTGGCGTCGATTCTTGATTGGTATCCAAGCGTGCAAAGGCACAGAGACACGGCACTTCAGCGTGCCAAGGAAGCTTTGAAAACGCCGCCAGACTGGCGAAACTTGCTTTTGACGAGTTGTGCCTTTTTCCTGCGACACAGCCGCTTTCGTAAAATTTTCCACGTGTCCACAACAGCAAGTCTCAACAGTACAGTCTTAAAAAAACTTCTTCGGCGAATGACGACGAAACGAGTAGAAAACGTGTTTACAGCACGCTGGAAAACCGCAGCAAAAAGCTGGCAAAATTGCAAATCATATCCCAGCCAGGTTGTGTCCGGTGACTTCACTTGCGGGAGTGGGAAGCGCGATCCAGCAATTGTCAGTAAGATCAGTGGGAAAAACCATGCAAGACCGGATGGACGATTGATGCAGAGTACTTTCTGTCGGGCGGCCGTTTCTGCCACCTAGCTCACGCATGCTCAATTACGGCACTCAGTTTAGTTTCGGTTTTGAAATGCGACCGAAATTGGTCCTTTGGCGCAGGCTTGGCACAGATCACCCATATTTCGGCAAAATGTAGCAGCATGTAGCAGGGATAGGCCCTTGGAGCAGTTTGGCGCAGCTGGTGCAGTTTGGCGCAATTGGCTCAGTAATGGCATCACTGGTATCCCGCGACTCTAGCGCTAGAAATGGAGTGCACCGGAATAATCCAATGTCGCCGATTCATTTCCTCTCGAAATATGGCTGCTCCTATAAGATATTTTATATGTTTGTTTTCATTTGCCTCGCATTTTGTTTAAATTTTTGCTTACCAGTTCTTTTTCGCGTTATTCACCCGTACGACAATTCTGCTCCTAGGCTGCAAGCGCGAGCTCTTCGCTCGTGAACGCGCATCGGGTGCACAAATTGTCGCGAGGTAGGAGCAATCGACAAATATAAAACAACGAGCTCGGAATCCTCGCCTTTGGGAAATACTGCCATTAAAGTAGAAGTATTTTCTGAGACAGCTTTTATGGAAATCGTCAGAAAAGCAAGAACTGTCGTATAAACAAACCAAAGCTAAAAATGGGCAAACCTACGAGTTTTGCCCATCTTTACCATTGGACCTTGTGCGGAGAGCGCAAGGTCCCTTCCCTCTGAATTGTCTCAACCATGCGGGAACCAATACAAACTTCCACGTCACGGAAACGGATACCGCCGATTCCAGAAGCAGCAGACTCGTGCATCATGGTGCAACAAATGTGGAGGAAGCCGCTACAGACTCGCTCGCACACGTGCCTGTACTGTAGATTGCGCGGCTGATATTTGATGTTTGCAGGGGATTTTACGGTAAAGTTCGAGCAAACTTGACAACCAATCAAATATGCGAAGGTCTTAAAAGCCCACTCCTCTCCGGTTGCGATGAGAGGGCCGGCTCGGGTTTCCTCCCGGTTGGGGAAGCTGGCACCGACCTTGTTGCAGGACTCGTCCCCCGGCGTGCTGCGCTGCGTGGCGGCCAGCTCCGCACTCTTGCGCGCGTGCAGCTTGATCATCTTGGCCACCGTGTGCACCAGGGCAGAGTCCTCGTGGCCCGCCACCAGCTCCGCGTGCCGCAGCAGCTGCAGGCGGGGGCACCCGTCACCCCCCCGAAGCCCCTCGACGAGCCACACACACCCTGTCCCCCGACCGCACTACGGGCGCCGCCCGCAACCGGGCGGAGCAATCGGCGACGGCCCCGCTTCCTGACCGCACCCATAGAGCGTCCATTACCCTGTCCGCTGTACACGGAGGCCCACTTCAAGAGTACCGCACGCAGTGCCTCCCCACGTGTAGTTTGAACGACAGTTTCGGTTTGTGGTTTTCATTCTCTTTCCATGTGGCAGCGATATTTAAGTGCAGCATTACTGATAGCAGCGTGGGTCTCATAGTGAAGCCAGTTCAGTGGATTTCACTTCCGATGACCCGTGCTTCACCACATTAAGAAAATGCTTAGCCCAATGGCGTGTCAGTTATGAGGGTTGAGTTGATGCTGATCAGTACAAAAACCTTTTCGAGCCAGAACTCTAGGTTTTGCGGAGCTGTTTGTTGCCGAAATAGAAAACATGTATATTTTAGTGTTTCTTTCTCACACTTTTCTTGTTTTTGTATTGAGGAATCGCCATATTTATCAGGTTTGGAGCATTCTTTAAAAGAAAATTGGGTTTGACAAATTATATTTTGCGTTAGATTTCAAGTCTGCTTTGGTTTTTGGTTCATTCAAAAGGCAACTTAGCTCAACTTTTATGTATGGCATCAAACTGTAAACCTTCTAATAGTTTCCCCTGAAAAAAAAAAAAAGTAACCAAAGTCTTAAAATGGGCATTTTTCTCATGGTCAATGTGACACCCTCCCAGCTTTGGATTGACTGTGGTGGGATGAAGCCGCCGCTGCAGCCCATCGTAAAGGTAAACAAAGTACAGTGTAGACCGCATATAACGTATGTCGCGGGAGTCACGAAAATCCGCACTATAAGCGGTACCACACTATAACCAAAACATCAATTTTTCAGGCCAAAATACATGCCATGAGACAACTTACACCTGTGAAAAGAATTTATTTTATGTTAGATGAAAAATAAAGCTTAGTTTGAGGAAAGTCTTTATTTCACCTGACTAGTACAGTTCTGTCTCAAGTGTGTTACACATTTTGAAAGAAATGAGCAGCTTTTGCCTGGCGCAGCCTTTTAACGGCGTCGCGGGTTGCGGACGGACGTCGAGAGCGTTCAGGATTGCTAACCCTAATCACTTTTCTCCGGAGATGAAAACGCGTGAAAATTCGCAACCTTCACACGGTACGCGCCAGTAATACCTTCAACTTGAGCACAGGCATGAAATGCTCAAAATAAGAAATCCGGGCGATGTTCGAAAACACAAATGCTTAGAAAGCACCACTGTAGTCGAAGTAAACAAACACGACGACACGACCGTCTCTGCCGTCTTGAGAGCGCCGCGGCGCCGCCACGACATCGCCGCACGAGTAGGTGGATCTTCCCTTCTAGTACGTGCTGGGTTATCATAGCGACACACAACGAAAATTCACAGTCAAGGATAGCGCTTTTACGCGGAACGATGAGATGAACGCCGTCTACGACGACGATCACAACCGACGCCGTGTTTGCGGATAGGAGCAGCCGGCCCGCGACCGGCATGTAACGCGAGCAACACTTCTCCTCGACCTGCGATTGGTCTGTCGCTGCGGTTGTTTGTTTCCAACGCAGCGGAGGGACGCACGCACGTGAACGACACATGCGTGCGTCCCTCCGTCGCTAGGGCAACTGAAGCCTTTCGCTTCTTCCCGCTTCTTCGAGCAACTCGGCGACTCGGCTCTGGAGCAACTGCCACGCAAGTGCCGCTTGCTGCTCGCGCCGTCAGCGCCGTTATCTAGTGTCGCACAGGGAAGCGCGCTCGCTGCTCCGGTCGTCGGCGCGGCCGGCGGGCTGTGCCAGAAACCGCACTATAACCGGTATTTCCCTTCGCGCGCCTGCATTCTAAGCGGTATGTAATTACATGGATTACATGGAGTTCTATGGGAGGCGAACCGGTGGTTTAAAAAAACCGCGTTATACCCGGTCCTGCACTATAAGCGGTTACGTTGTAAGTGGTCTATACTGTATAGACCGACACGCGGAGCGGCTCTGTTTACCAACACGGCCGGAAGGCCGCGCATGCGCGGTAGCTATGTGGGCAAAAGCAGCCCGGCTGTCCGTGTTTTCGCCATTGCGCTCTATGGCGTGCGCTCGTTGTTGACGTTGTAGGGACGCTTGTATCTTTATTTGTGCGTCGTATTTCCTCATAACGTATGTCGTATGCTATGCCCGACTATTTGAGCTCGTTACCCGAGCCTGAACGGTAGCGGTATCGAAACAAACTGTGCGTGGACGGCGTTGCCTACGAGGATCCGTACGCCGTAAACAAGGCCTGCTGGACTTCCGACGTAAAGTTGCTGCCACGGAAGTTGACGGCTCAGGTCGTCGTTTATTTAGTTTTTTCGCCAAGCCAGTTCACGGCCGAAGCGGTGCAGGCGTACACGTCTCTCGAGGTCTACGATTACATCGAGTCGGTTTCCGCACTGCCGGCGGTATCAGCAGACTGTGGGTCGGCGGAAGTGTGTGTATTCATTAATTGATTAAATACACAGAGCGTCTTCAAGTCAAGGTATGGTATTTTTCATAACCTCATGACCACAAGGCATTGCAACCAGTAAAGGTTTGTCCGTTCTGCAGTCTTGGCGGTAACAGGTTACAAGTAACGGCGTTACCAGGAACGCGTTACTTTTTTCAGTAACGTAGTAACCTACTCGTTACGTTTTCGACACAGTAACGGGTAATGTACTTATGTTACTATTTCAAGTAACGTAGTTACGTTAGTCGTTACTACTTCCCAAGTCTTAAAGAAATTACACTTCAATTGTTTCCGTGTTTTAGGCGTCAAGCCATGTTTTCTTTGCGTTTTTTCTCGTAAGTATTTAGGTGAAACCGCGAAAAGAGATAAAGTAATTATGTTCAGTTTCTGCATGAACATAATGTTTCTTGATATATTACCTGCATCGTCAAAACCGTAAAATGTGTGAAATCATAATTTAAAAAAAGTAACGCAGAAGTAACGTGCCTTACTTTTTATCGGTAGCGGCAACGCGTCCTTTTATTTTTAGATAACGTAGCTCAGTAACGCGTACCTTTTATTTGCAAGTAACGAGTAACGTATTTCGTTACTTGTTGTTTTTTTTTGGTAACGCCAACAACACTGCCGTTCTGTCGTTGATCCCCTACTGCTCGGTAGCACGGGCGTAGCGAGCCTCCGACGAGCGCTTGGGGGGTGCCCGGGTGCGTTGTGCGCGAACACCGTGGAAACAAAATCCGGGTGGTCTCGATCAGACAACGGCTTCCCTGCACATATGCAAGCCTCGGGACGGAGATTGAAATGGAAGCCGCACTTGCCTCCAAGAAAGTGTTTGCCGCACAAACGGTCGTTCGCGCGAGGCGACCATTCTTTTCGATCCACGGATATTTTCCACCTTCTATGCCTTTCAGAGTCTGCCGGGAACTTGTGGAAGCTCACTCCGCTGCTTTTCTTGTACATTTCGGTGCAATTAACGGCAACACAGCTTCGCGGCATGCTGAAATGCTATGACGCCCATGCGAAACGTGCGCGCTTTTGCCCACACCCCCCGGCTCCGGCGCGATCGCAGCGCCGCCGCAGCTCCGTGACGTCAAGCCCGCGTGTCGGTGTATAGCTCAGAAACCCCACTTTGTCTTCGAGCGAGGAAGTTACTCTGTAAAAACTGTTTCAGAGGGCGAGCTGCACATTTCACAAACAGCTTCAGCATCTATCGGGTTCACTGCGTCGAGTGTTTGTCTGGACTATTTATTTTGCAGGGTGTGTGCTGCAACGCGAGAATTTCGTGGGGAGAAGTGGATTACCAGCTGGGAGGAGTTTTTTGAGAGCACCGACTTTGATACTTCTGCGAAGGCCGACGTCGGAACGTTTTTCGGGTCTGCGAATTTATTCTGCCGATACAGCCAGACATGTGTTGGTATTCGTGTAAAATATTGCACCAAAACTGTTTTGACTCACTACTGCAATACATTCTATCATTAGGATTCACTAACACCTCATACAAGTATAAAACAAATAAAAAATTGTCAGCCTTTCCACTCTGGTGAAGAAGGAGAGAAGCTGTACTATGGTGGGAATGCAGCAATGGCTGGCTGCAAGTCGGCAAGCCAGAGTGCAAAGGCTGGAAAGGTTGCCGTCATCTATCAGCGACGGCAGCAACCAAACAACCAGCATGCCGGTTGTCTGGTTGCCGCCGTCGCTCATTGATGGCGGTAGCTGTACGGAGTGTTGTGTCAACATTTATTTGCTGGCGGACACAATCTTGGGGAAAGTAGCGCTTAACAGCTTCGCCCAGAAAACATTGGCAGAACACCTTAAATTTTTTACAGCTGTCATTTGTGGGCTTTACTAAACTGTTAATGTCAATAACTGATTGGTTCCGGCTGGGAAGTGTGCACCGTCCAACTGATACTTTGTAGATAAAGCGATTGTGCTCGTAACATATGCGAGCCCAGTCACTTTGCCTACCAAAATTCGTAACAATGAAGAACTGCTCATACACTGGCTAAACATGTTCTCCCAACCAAAACAACAAACATTTAAATCAATATAAAGGTTTTATGCACGCAAAACAAGGGCATACCGATTTCACGGTACTCATGGTGCATCTCGCAGGTCAATGCAGAGGACGGCACAGGTGAGTGATCTATCTTACACTTAATCCCCATTTATACAAAATCTTGCACATTGCACGTGTTACTTCCCAAGACCTCAAACTCTCGCCTGCACTTTGCATGCGTTACCAGTTTTCGTTAGGTACCGATATCTTCCAGGATATCTCCAATGTCGGTGTCGCCACTGGAGTAGAATGGTCAACCTTTTCTCCTTTTTTGTGACCAAACATCACGTGACCACACACTGTTTACAAATCGGCTTGCTTTCAATTTTCGAGGTTATTTATACTTTCTTCTTCGATTCCCCGTAATTGGCCCCATATATCATTTTCTGGTTGGCGGGGGACTCCTTTAGCTGCTGCATCCTGGGGCTGGAAAAGCCGGCATAAGCTCCCAGCTTGTCCAGTCCCAAGGAGGGAATAGCCTCTCTCTGGTCGGGGAGGGGCTCACCCGGTGCCCCTCGAGGGCGGCCAGCTTGTAGAGCAGGGTGCGCACGGTGCGCAGGGGGGTGTCCGAGGGCCGGCCCTCCCAGAAGGGGGCCGGGTAGGCCCGCAGGAACAGGTGCACGTCCAGCAGCACCAGGTCCAGGTCCAGCTGCGGGGCACACTGCTCCAGGCGCCCCATCAGCTTCCACAGGCACTGCAGCACCCCATCGTGGTCATTGTACAGGAGAAGGCTACTCTCCCTGGATTTGGGGAAAGTGGCCCCATTGCCCTTCCTGCCCGCTAGCGGGACACTACTTATATTATCACGAATGAAGGTGACGAGAAGCCGAACAGTGAACTGAAGGACAAAGGTCCAATTGGCGAACCTGTGCCAAACAAAAATAAGTAACAGAAGAGTGTCGAGGCAGCAGAAAAGCGGGCGGCGATTTGGCGGCAAAACAGAGAGCGCGAGCGAGACTGACTCGACAAGGTCGCTGGCAGCTGCTTATTTACCGTGCGTCACTATCTCGAAAGTTCGGCAAAGAAAGTTAGAGCGTCGTGCGCTCGGGGCGAGGATGAACTGGCACTTTCGAGAACAAGAAAGCAGAGGGGAAGCTACGTCTGGTGCGAGAATGAACACCAATCCTCTAGAAGTCCGTGACCGAGCGTTTCTTTATCGACCCTGCGGGCGGCAATATGTGTGAGAGGTAACTGGCTGATCGGTCTTTGTTGCTGCAGCAATCACCCTTTCTGTCCTTTCCAATCTTAAAGAGGGTTGTACTGAACTGCCAAGATGGCTATGGGGTGGTACGGAAAGCCTATAAGCGTCTGATGCAACACCCAAAGGAGTGTTATGTATGGGAACATTGTGCAAGAAAAACTGACCTCACTGTTACAACATACTGCTGTGTGGCTATGAAGGCTGGTTCACGCAGCACCGTTTTCTCGCGTATTCCGACGTTACGTATAAGAGACCAAAACATTTGTGTCTCGAATGTGGCGTGCCAGGCGATCTTGAACTGGTAGCCACGCTCAGTAGGAAGCAGAGATGTCTTGGCGACTCGTGGCTTAAGCGGACGTAAGCTTCCGTAAAGTAACGCAAGAAAACGAGGCTGTCTGAAGCAGCCTTAAACCAGAGAGCAATCATTCTAATGTCGTTAGGTAGCTACTGCTCTCGACTCAATGCCTCCCTCGTTTGGAACACGCCCCTTCACTCCCCTCCAACAAAGGCGCAGTGTGAAACTGAGCTTTGTACGAGCAGTTCGAACAAACTGCTCGTAGAAAGCTCCGTTAAAATACTGCTACGTCCCTGTTGTGTATACCGTGCAATACAAATCACCTTTCCAAAGCAGTCAATTTATGGTTCTGCGCCAACGCGTGCGTCACACTCGCCAGAAAATTAGTTCTACCCTCATCCAACGCTCCGATTCCCCTTTTGCTCGCTCGAACGTAGACGCCACCTACGACTCGAGCTTTCGTAGTCTACCCACATTTTAGCAAGAATGAACTTGCCTCGGCAGTTTGCCCCACGATCTAGTGAAATCCAACTCGCTTCAACACTTTGCCACGGAGAGGCACGTGCTCGTTAAGTCATGCCGACGGCGCAACAAGCATTTCCTCCAATGCGGCGTAGTATGGCAGAGAACCGTACGGCCGCCAGTTCAACTTTCGGGACACTCTAAAGTGCGAGGCGGGGGCCTTTTAACGATTTGGCAGGGATCCGCAATTAACGATTCCACAGGGGAGGTCTCACCTTGATGACCAGGTCGAGGTACTTCTCGGTGATGCTCATGCTGGCCACGCAGTCGTGCAGGTGCTTGATCAGGGCCCTGGGGAGAGCGGGGGTCAGGGAGGAAGGAGGAGAGGAGGCCCCGGCAATTACCCCAGCACGCAGGTCGGCTGGCCGTTGCGGATGATGTTCAGGGTGAGCAGGTTGGTGGCCCTGAGCACCTGGGGGCCCTGTCCCAGCTGGCCCACCCGCCGGTCGATCAGCACCGCCAGCAGCTGGGGCACCAGGTCCCGCAGGATGTCCCGGCTCACCCGCCGCCCCAGGGGCCTTCCGTCAAACACCTGCGGGGGCGAGGTGTGCGGTGACAGGCACCGGCAGAGAGAATCGTCATGGCGCCATCTTTGGGTGCTTGAACTCCGCCTTGATGGGCCGCAACGGGCGTCGCCGGCCGCCCATACTGGCACCGCGAACGTACCGGTGTTCCTTTCGAAGGTGGCGCGACACTCCGACGAAATCGCCTGGCTTCGACGGTTCGCTGTGTCGCCACAATAAAGTAAAACTGAGTGTACCGTATTTAATCTAATATAAGTAGGGGTGTGCGAATATTGTTTTTGAGCGGAAGTTGGACGGGGCGCTGCGAGAGCAGAGCTTCCTTGAAAGCGTGGAAAAGGTTGGAAGTCAACCTTCGGGGACTCCCGTCGTCACTGGAGTAGCAGACGGGGCGAGAATGGCGGTGCACCTCTTTGGGATGCCCGGCCTCCAGCCCGCGCTTGTTAACTTCATCTGTGCTTTGGCCGCGCAAGCACGCTCAAACCGACGCAACACAGACGCATCCTCGAAGGTGGCAGGTGCACGCCGGAGGTGGGACAGCCTAAGCTCCTTCCTGCCTTTCTCATCGGCGACTGCGGCACGGAAAATCACCCTTGACGTGCACCTCCGTTTGCCCCAACAAGAAACCTCGGGGATGGGGGGAGAAGGGTTTTTATTTAAAGGGAATCATTCCATTGCAACGCACTACATCGGCCACCCACCCACCCGCGAATCTATCGACGGGATGCCTCCGCTCATTTCGAGGTGGAGGTCCACCCCTTTGGTAACATTGGGTGCGTTAAGTCCGTGCTCCGGAGCGCGAGAGTTTGGCGCTTCTTTCACTAAACGGACAGGAGTGCCACCGAAGACTGACCCTCGAGCACGCTTTTTGTGCACCGGGAATTTCTCGGAGCGTGAGTGACTTCTTCGTGCTCCGTGACATCACGTAAACAAACAAGATGGCTGCGCTGCTGTTCAGACCGTCTAGACGAAAGGCGTAGCCGGACCGCTGCCCCTTTCCAGTTGATTAGTGCTTGAAAGCCAAGACAGCAATTAGCGCACCGATAAAGGTTTGTTCGTGCGTCTTGCCTGAGAATGAATTGATCTACTGAATGAGCGCGCCAATAGCTCAGCGACAGAAAAGTTGTGATGAACAGACAGCCAAACCGCTGCCCTGCTTAGAATGTTTAGACCAGCTGCAGCGAATGAAGATACTTAGAATGGAAAGCCGGTGTGCCGGTATCGGCGCAGCTCCCATCTCACTGCGGGACGGAACCGACGGAACCAGGGAATCTCCGACAAATTTGAGGGTTTCTCGCATTGACGAGAGGGTTCAAGAATGTCGTCTTTAATTTAAAACGGAACAGCATGCATGATTAATAAATAGATTGGATGTGCACGAAGCGAGTCTTCAAACATTTCAGGAATATTAAAACGTTCATAGAAACTAAACAACGTCGCCGTCTCTCTTGCTTTGGATTCTGCCGCTCCACACGAGCCTAGTTACTTATCTTCAAAATATTTTCGGGTTCTGCCACTTGTATCCACGGTGAGAAGAGCTTGTGTGGGCCGTCGATAGTTTCTGGCCGTGTTCCAAAACTTACTCGTCCTCTAAAGGTCCATACGCACATTTGCGTTTGAACGCGTTTGAGTGCTTTGCGGAGTCCTTGCGGCCAGGCGCGGTCACTTGCGGAGCGACGCGCGTCTTCCCGCACGCTCGGTAGCGCGACGCAAGCGAGTAGAGACTCGCTTAACTTTCCGAAGCGTTGTGGTGCGTTCGACCATTCAGAAGCCGAAAGAGGAGAGGGGGCGACGTGTTCGCTCGCCCCATCCGGCCGACTCGGCAAGACATATCCGGTTCGCCGATCGCAGTGCTTGCTTTTTCGTTTTGGGGAGCGGTGGGGACTGTATTTTCCAAAGCTGCGATGGTTCAAGCTTGACAAAACGTCGGGGAAGCCGGCGAGATTGTCCCAAGATCGAACACTTCGACGCTGTCGCCGTGCGCTGCCATGTTGCCTTGGATTTCGCTTACTATTGGTGAGCCACTAGCGACGATAGAGCGTTGTTATTGGCTCTTGACTGCAGTTGACTGCGTGTCAACGCAACTGTGCGTACAAGTTTGGCGCAAGCGGTCCTCGCAACGCAACGCGTCCGCTAGCCGCTACAGAACGCACCGCGCTCAAACGCGAATGTGCGTATGGGCCTTAACTCTAGGGTAAAGGTGGTTATCGAAAACCTACCCGCGTCCAGCGTTTCTCTATTTTTTGTTGTCATGCGACATAATCCGCCAGGGTAACTCGGATCCATTTGAGTAGGTTTGCAACGCAGCCTCGGTGTGTCGCGCTCCGGCACGTTGTGCGTCGTTTAGTTGCTGCGCTCGGAGTATGAAACTCGGAGCGTCGGAGTAGGAGTAAAGGAGCGCCGACTTAAAGGGAACAACTACCTAGGAGGGTCAACTTGATGAATGAATGAATAAAATGAATGAAACTTAGTGAGTGGCCTGCTAGTCACGGTAGATGGTGCAGAATGAAATTTCAGCATTGTACAATAACTGCGAAAGAAATTACAGTAGTCTTCATAAAGGACACACATACATTGTTTAGTCAATCGTTAGAAAACTAAGAAAATCTCACTTTTTTTTTTCGCTAGGTGCAAAACGATGTTCATTGTGTGCGCCTATGAAAAGATTTTAGTAAAAAGTCATTTATTTCTGTAAAAATATTGTTCTGCAAAATCAATCTACTTTTCAGCCCTCTCTGTCTTAGACAAAATGTTACAATTTTTTATAAAAGAAACCCATAAATAAAAAAAAAAAAACAATTCCACAGGCGCATTTGTCATTAAATTACAGTCCAGAAAAACAAAGAATGGGCCTTTCCTTTAGTCCCATTGTCAAACGATAGATTGACTAAAATGAAATTTATGCTGAAAAAATGGAACGGAGAAAAACGCATCTAAAGTTTCCACACCTCAGATACAGTATAGACCACTTACAACGTAACCGCTTATAGTGCAGGACCGGGTATAACGCGGTTTTCTTAAACCACCGGTTCGCCTCCCATAGAACTCCATGTAATTACATACCGCTTAAAATGAAGGCGCGCGAAGGGAAATACCGGTTATAGTGCGGTTTCTGGCACAGCCCGCCGATCGCGCCGACGACCAGAGCAGCGAGCACGCTTCCCTGTGCGACACTAGATAGCGGCGCTGACGGCGCGAGCAAGCGGCACTCGCGGGGCAAGGAGGTTGCTCGAAGAAGGGGGGAGGAGCGAAGAGAGAGGCTCCAGTTACCATAGCGACGGAGGGACGCACGCATGTGTCGTTCACGTGCGCGCATCCCTCTGCTGCGTTCGAAACAACCGCAACGACAGACCAATCGCAGGTCGAGGAGAAGTGTTCGCGCGCGTTGCATGTTGGTCGCGGGCCGGCTGCTTTTATCCGCAAACATGGCGTCGTGTCGGTTGTAATCGTCGTCGCAGACGGCGTTCATCTCATCGTTCCGCGTAAAAGCGCCATCCTTGACTGTGAATTTTCGTTGTGTGTCGCTATGATAACCCAGCACGTACTAGAAGGGAAGATCCACCTATTCGTGCGGCGATGTCGTGGCGGCGCTCTCAAGACGGCAGAAACGCCCGTGTCGTCGTGTTTGTTTACTTCGACTACAGTGGTGATTTCTAAGCATTTGTGTCCTCGAACATCGCCCGGATTTCTTTTTTGGCGCATTTCATGCGTGTGCTCAAGTTCAAGGTATTACTGGCGCGTACCGTATGAAGGATGCGAATTTTCACGCGTTTTCATCGCCTGAGAAAAGTGATTAGGGTTAGCAATCCTGAACGCTCGCAAAGTCTGCCCGCAACCCGCGACGCCGTTAAAAGGCTGCGCCAGGCAAAAGCCGCTCATTTCTTTCAAAATGTGTGACACACTCGAGAGAGAACTGTACTAGTCTGGTGAAATAAAGACTTTCCTCAAACTAAGCTTTATTTTTCATCTAACATAAAATAAATTCTTTTACGAAGGTAAGTTGTCTGATGGCATGTATTTTGGCCTGAAAAATTGATGTTTTGGTTATAACGCGGTACTGCTTATAGTGCGGATTTTCGCGACTCCCGCGACATACGTTATATGCGGTCCACACTGTATGCGTTTATTGCCTCAAAAAGGCCACTAAAACTGACCAGCGCCTCGACCCTCCTGGCTGAGGCGCTTCTGCTCAACAGCCACCGCTCCCAGCTTGCGTCGCTTGTGGGCGACCTTTGACGAGTCCAGGGCACTGGCACCTGGCAAGTCGGTGCCGGGTCACCTTTCTTGTCTGGGACTCGTGGTGGCTCCCGGCTTCCATCTCCATTTCAAGGAGAGCCCTCTCCATTCCTTTCGGTCCCATATTAAAATCTAGGACAGCTAGGGCCACTGCCGCCTCAATCGTCTTAAGTGAAGCAAACTTGGTCTTTGGACACCTTTTCCATACAAGGGCATTGAAAGACTCGTTGGCGTTTTGGGTCTTCATCCGTGCGCACCTGGCCAACAATTCTTTCTGTGCCAAGCGGTTGTACAGTGGCACAACCTCCTTGGCCACCTCCTTGGAGAAAGCCGGCCGGTGGGGCTTTGCACTTGATGGCTCGCCAGACGCTTGGAGTGCCAGGTGGCAGTTGTGGTAGCACCACGACTCTTCCCCCTTAGGGTATGCGTTGTGTCGAAGCTCTTCATCCGTTGAGTACATGTGCAGCAGAGTTGCGAAGACGCCTCGCTGCATAGCCCTCACATCCGGGGCATTTTCCTCGAGGGCGCTGGCATAATAATTTGTCATCCGCTTCATTACCAGGTTGGTCAGTTTGCCTCGTCCCCCCAGTCCTTTCTTGAGTTTTTCCAGTCCGGCATAAACTCTCTTTGCAACATGGTTTACACAATCTTCTTCGGCAACCTCCTTGTCATACAGCTGGAGCGAAGAGACATGGTTGTAGGCTTTGCTGTCACTATTGCAGAGGATAGTTCTGTACTGGAGGTTCTGGAGACCTACTGACCGACTGAAGATAACCTCCGCTGCTTGCACTTCCATAGCATTTGCTGAGCCGTCGAAGTTTTTCTGGCACTGGTGTTTTTCCAGCCACTCCTTGTAGCCTTCCGATGAGTCCAATCCTACAACCATGGCAATAATTGCTGACAACAGCATAGTTGAGAACGAGGCCCGTCTCCAGCTCTATGGCGACGCCAACGCCGAAATGTGACGTGTGGCCTCGCTTATGCCATGTCCCATCATAACTGATGGACACATCGGAGGGTGCTTCGGCCGTGGGGGTTGGTTCACCGTCGGGGGTTGGTTCACCGTCGGGGAGTGGTTCCCAGTGCCTTCCGCACCATCCGCACAGCCTCCTTCATCACGTTAGACGCCGCTCGCGTGGCCGCGTCGTGCACCTTTGTCGCAATATTTTGATAAGCCCTGAGGTGCATTGGTGGCGGGGCATTCAGTCCGCTAAAAAAGTTGGTTAGTTTAATAAAACAGATGCCACAGTTCCGAGAAACAATTCCGAGGTGTGCTGCAAGTTCGGTTTGTTGCGTTCCATCAACGGTCGACGAGAGCGGCGCCGAGACGATGACTCCGCACGTAGAGCACTCGGCATCAAACGTCAGACGAGCTCCCACACCAGTTTCCCGAAGTTGGAGACCACCAGCACGACAAGTTGGACAGAGCAGCGCTGCAACCAGGCTTCGCATACAGGACACGTCCAACAAATGGTAGCCGGCTGCACTGTCACCGGAAGGCTCCCTGGAATCTTCATCTTCATCACGCCCGCCGCTTTCGCCGGCCTCAAAAAAGCTAACCTTCCGCTCAAATGCAGCGAGCGTGCCCGCGTCGCAAAATGATGCACTTTCGGATGCTGGGGCTGGGGCCGCGAGATCCGCTCGAGCAGGCAAAGATCTCTGACACACAAGCACGTTGTCATCGGCGGTGGCGGTGGCTGCTTTCTTTGGACCGTTCCGTCCTCGTGCTTTCGTAAATCGCGAGCGGTGGCCGTATTGTTTCTGCATTCCCGACTTTACCACAGGCATAGCGTCAAAATGTAACAAAGTCCAACAGAATGGTCACCGAAAAGTTCGCGATCGGAACTGAGATGTGACAATGTTACAACGCAGGCTTCAAACAAGAACTAACGTGCGAACGGCAAGTCCACGAACACGCAGAGTGCGGGGACCAATGGGAGCTCAGGTTTCAACATTCCGGCCAATAGAGGACCGTGTACCTTTTATTTTTCGCAAAAACGCTCAAATTTCGAAGGGGTTCCCAATCGTTTTCCAGCACGCTCGCTTATCCTTGAACGACGACGAGTGCCAGCGCCGAAAATAGAAGAGATAAGCATTCAAACGAGAGTACGATCTGCTCGCTAGGCCTAGCATACGCAGAGCGCTTCCGAAGTAAAATGTGTAAACATTGCCCGACTCTGCGCCTGCGCCCCGTCGTTTTGTACCAACTCGCGTCACCGGCGCGCCGAAAATAATTTATAACGAAATAACTACGCAGCGGACGTAAATAAAACTTCGTAAAAGTATGCTTCGGAAGTTGTTGAACTTAACACCATTTTTCACAATCAACTTTTTTTTTTAAAAAGTTGATTTTTGCGGCTGTGTCTCCCCTTAACGCACCCATTACTGGAGCTTTTAAAAATTAACGAAAAATCCAGAAGCCTTCCCCGGTTTCTTGCTCCCCCACTCCCCTCCCTGGTGACGGGTAGCCACAAGGTGCCGAGCGATCACCCTTCGTAACTGCTTTCTCAGTTCGCTCGAAGCAAGGAGTCGCGGCTACGGTACGACCTTGCCGGTACGACTCTCGAAAGGACTGCGACGAGAAAACGCCCAATCCGGGAAAAATGCAACGACTGCCGACGCTGCCGGGGGCCCCAGACAAGACCGGAAGAGACTCTCGGGAGGCCATTTATTTCGAGCAAACTTAAGTGGCCACGGAGAAGCGTCACATTCATTCAAACACTCAACAACTTTTGTTTTCTTGCGACTCTTTTTCAAATTGGAGGTTTCTCTATGATCGAGACAGAAGGATGTCCCCCACAATCGGGATAGGACTAAAGGCTCCGAGCAAAGATGCGACGGCCGGGAAGGCAGATGCGAGGAGCGGGGTACGGATGGGGGCACCCACCTTGGAGAGGAGCTGGGAGATGCGCAGGTAGAGGGTGACCACGTCCGCACGAGCCAGGGTGTCGTCCCCCAGGTGCTTGTTGGTGAGCAGCCGGTACTGCAGGGCCACCATCGTCACCAGCTGGTCCCCTCGCTGGGCCAGGCCCCCCTCCTCCCCGGCCTCTAAGAGGGCCTCCACCTGCGAGCAAGGGGCCGGGGGTCACCACCTGCAGTCATAACTGGCACACACTTTTCCGATGCTATAATGGTCGTTGCAAAATTTCTTTTTCGTTCCCAATAAAATGCATTAAATGAACGCAAAACCAATAAAACCGACGGTTTTTCGAGTAATTTCAGCTATGTGTCATTCGTTTTGGGGCTCTTGGTCGCTGCCACTATCCGTCGGTCGTTGCACCACTTGGGCACCGCAAGTAGGAAAAAAGAGTTACCTTTTTCTTACTTTTTACTAGGGTTCTTTGAAATTTTGATGAGATCGTCTCACCACTTTTGGGCACCTTGGCGGTATATTGTAGCGCAATGCGTCACCAAGCCGACTTATACGATCACTTTAAAGGGTAGATTCACAAGCAATGAACCAACTTGCTTGGCTAAAAGCCCGTAACAAGGTACACCTGAATTCAGGATCTCGTAATTCTCGCCCAAAGTCAGGCCCCAAGGAAGAGACTCTCCCCCACCAAAAGATTCAAATGCCTCTTTCCTAACGGGAAAGGAACGCTTCCTCACAGAGCCAATAGAACGGTCGCCCTAGCACCCACCTGTGCCAGGGCGTCCAGCACCGTGGGAATCTCCTGGGCTGCCAGCTGGGACATGACAAAGTTGAGTGAGCCACCGTCGGGGGTGCCCTGCCGCAGCAGCACGGGAGTCCCGCCCACGCCTGGACGCCTGCCAAAAGGTAACCGGGATCAGGGACGCCCGCACAGAGCACCCCGCAACGTCGCGAGGTTTCGGAGTTCAGCCGTCGCCCACTCCTTCCGGCACCCGGGAGGTCGCTGCGTCGTCATGGTGCCCACCACCTCGGCCCGGCAACGCGACAATGAGCGCCGGCCAATTCTTTAGGAATCGGGCTCGAAACAATTAAAATTAATGGAGCTGTGCAACAATTTTAACGTTGAAAGGATTGGCATCGTCTATATTTGACATTGTTCATCTCGTCAAAAAGGACAGAAAACACACCTCCTTCCTTCGAAACGTAGCGATTCCGCCGCGTAATCGCGAGGCAAAAATTGGAATATTCCCCAATCTGCAGCTGCGAGCGGCGGCCATGAGAAACACACGGCGTGACGTCACTGGGGGTCTTGTAGAAAGATAGCAAGTGTGCGAATACCTGCTCGATAAAACGTAACTTTTCTATAAATCTTGTCGTTCTAAAATATTTATACAGTGTAGACCGCATATAACGTATGCCGCGGGAGTCGCGAAAATCCGCACTATAAGCGGTACCGCGGTACAACCAAAACCTCAATTTTTCAGGCCAAAATACATGCCATCAGACAACTTACCTTTGTAAAAGAATTTATTTCTATGTTAGATGAAAAATGAAGCTTAGTTTGAGGAAAGTCTTTATTTCACCAGACTAGTACACTTCTCTCTCAAGTGTGTCACACATTCTGAAAGAAATGAGCTACTTTTGCCTGGCACAGCCTTTTAACGGCGTCGCGGGCTGCGGACAGACGTCGCGAGCGTTCGGGAATGCTAACCCTAATCACTTTTCTCCGGCGATGAAAACGCGTGAAAATTCGCGTCCTTTATACGGTACGCGCCAGTAATACCTTCAACTTGAGCACAGGCACGAAATGCTCCAAATAAGAAATCCGGGCGATGGTCGAAAACACAAATGTTTAGAAAGCACCACTGTAGTCGAAGTAAACAAACACAACGACACGGGCGTTTCTGCCGTCTTTAGAATGCCGCCACAACATCGCCGCACGAGTAGGTGGATCTTCCTTTCTAGTACGTGCTTGGTTATCATAGTGACACACAACGAAAATTCACAGTCAAGGATAGCGCTTTTATGCGGAACGATGAACTTCCACCATGCCGTCTCAGACGACGATCACAACCGACACCATGTTCGCGGATAGAAGCTGGCCTGCGACCGGCATGCAACGCGCGCGAACACTTCTCCTCGACCTGCGATTGGTTTGTCGTTGCAGTTGTTTCCAACACAGCGGAAGGACGAACGCACGCACGCACGTGAACGACACGTGCATGCGTCCCTCCGTCGCTATGGCAACTGAAGCCTCCCTCTTCGCTTCTCCCGCTTTTTCGAGCAACCTCCTTACCCCGCGAGTGCCGCTCGCGGCTAGCGCCGTTATCTAGTGTCGGCGCGGTCGGCGGACTGTTCGAGAAACCGCACTATAACCAGTATTCCCCTTCGCGCGCCTGCATTTTAAGCGGTATGTAAATACATGGAGTTCTATGGGAGGCGCACCGGTGGTTTAAAAAAGCCGCGTTATACCCGGTCCTGCACTATAAGCGGTTACGTTGTAAGTGGTCTATACTGTAAATGCGTCAAAACTCTGGTATCATCAACAAAACTTTTATTATACGGAGTTCTAGTGGTGCTATCTATCCTAGGTCCACAAAACCGTCAGCTCTATCTGCTACCGCGAACAGCCGCCAGAAGCCGAAGGGGGAGGGGGACAGAGCCGGGCGAGTGTGGCCGGATCCGGATGAGACTTTCCTCCTTTCACCATACTGTTCGCACTGCGCCCGCCAGCACGTGATCACGCGGTCGCGAGCGGATGAGTTCTCGCTGCTCACTGATGGCTCAAGAGAGAGAGCTTCGCCGGAACCCCGCGCGACCCTTATTGATGTCACAACGCACGTGACTCGGAAGATAGAGAAGGAGTTGAGAGGTGCTGAAAACCTCAATCTTTGTCCATTTTTAAAATAAAAACTAGGACAGGCAAGCAAAAGCAGTTTTTGTTCTTTAGTTCAGAAAGGTCGAGACACCGACTCCCAAATTATTTAAGCAAAGCACTGAAACTGTTGCACAGCTCCTTTAACTGGGATTGTGCAACCACTGCCCCTCTTGACGACGGAAGGACTGCACTTTACGACGAAGGCGAGGGCACTTGCCTATCTCCTTCTTTGCCATTTTCCCATTTACGCAAACTCTAGGTAAATATTTTCGGGCTGTACGACTCGAGAGCGCAGACGAGAGAACACCGCGACACGAGAGCGCGTGCCATTAAAGCGCGCGACACGAGAGCACATGTGCGCGCCGTGGGAAGTTTCAAGGAGGCTATTCTAGACTATACGGCTAACTAAGGGGTGACTATTTGATAACGAAGAGGTGTTCCGCTTACTCAATTAAATAGTTCAAACAGTTCTGTGCGCGTTTTCTTTCTTTTTCTAAGAAACCGCGTTTTTATAGTTTCTTCCACTGGCAGATGCCGAGCGCTCCGCGCTAGCAGTCGTCGGGCAGTCGGCTTCCGTGAGCGACCGGTCATCACGTGATCTACCCATTCGGGTAGATCATGTGATAGTTTCGGCTCCAATTGCCATCTTGCTGACAGCATGAACTCTGGACAAGAACGCCCCTGATTGTTTACTACTTGATTAACAGTGACACCGATGGCCAAGAGAAGATTTATTTTTTCTCGCGGTTATTTCAACCCGATGAAGGCACCTAGAAGTCCTCGTATGAGCCATAGGAGGCAATTAAGTGGGGCTAGGCCCGGATGTGTCATGAGAGTCGCTTACGCCAGATTTGCATTCAAGTTGGTCTAGTTTACAAACCCCATAGCTCGCCACAGTGCTAGACGTTGTCTGCCCCTTTGCCTTCGTCATTTGATATTTTAAAGCGAACGGCATTTACGTGACTCGTGTACTCTGTTACAGAGCAGCTACCGTAATCAGATTGATGCCGCTACTTTCTGGCAATGTAGAAATAGAGTCAGGCCCTTTCTCTACACAGCAAAAAGACAGAATGCTCGAAGTTATGGAGCTACTGCCAAATACACACAAAACACAAGATGTACTTTTTACTGAGTTCGCAACAATTAAGCAAAAACAAACGTCGGTCCACAGAAAGCTTACGTCGGCATTCGCAATGTAAGAATCGCCTAAAAACACGTTACTTTACTAAAATTCCTCAAAATCAAATTGCAGCAAATACCAGTTACATCGACGGCACTTAGTGAGCAGTTGAGCAAGTTGGCAGACAGTCATCATCTCTAAAATCACTCTCAGAGAAATAGTCTTATCATCTATGGCAGTGGTTCTCAAATGGGGGTCCGCAGACCCCAAAGGGTCCGCGCGAAGGCATTCTAGAGGTCCGCGAAGCCCAGACTCATCGGTCAAGCCTGGAAATAAAATTTGTCTTTTCTCCGATTGAGAAGAAACATTCCGATTTTTGGGCGAGTTTTCTCGTGCATATGTCAGCAAGAGAAGTCTACTTCGCACTAGCTTTTAATTATATCCATTTATCAAATCACTATCATAATAATGAACCTCTACTTTCCCTTCCCCATACCACGGACGGGGTCCTCCATCATCTCTGCCAATCCACAAGGGGTCTGCGAAACATCAATGGCTGAGAAACACTGTTTTATGGCATTGTCGAGGAGAATGAAACGCAACCAATGTAAGAAACGAAGGTTCTCCAGCTGCGCAAAACTGTGCTCGGCATCAGATTCGATAATTCACATCTGGAACGCGCTCATCGTCTGGCTAGATTCAGAGCAAAAAAAAAATGAGGGCCAATCAATGTCAATCTTTTCTCGTTTTTTCTGCCCGACTTTACTGTTTATCGGTAGGACGGGAATGGGCAAGGTGGCGGTGCATTCGCGTTCATTCACGACTGTCTAGCAACGCCCGGCCGCCTCCAATCGGCCAGGGGCACGCGGGGAGGCCCCCCCGGGTGCTCACGTGTGCGGCAGCCGGAAGGCCGGCTCTGCGGCGAAGATGTCGTCCGTGTCCACCTCCCTGAGCCGGGCTTCAGTCGTGGGTGGCTGCACGGCCTCCCGCACCAGCTTCTCCACGTCGCAGCTGAACAGCCCCACCGATCGTGGACGGGCACCCGCTCCACTCTGGGGCCTCCTGGGAAGGGGCGATTAAGGGTAGGCTGGTCGGCCGCATTCTTGCCCGGGACGGAGCCTTCCACGCAAAAGCGTGCGGCATTGAACGCAACATCGCGGGCTCCCGATTCTTGCCGTTGCCTCTCGCGAGACCAGGTGCGATAGAGCCCAGTTATATCACCGGGAATCGTAAACACATACATCATATCTGGTCTTCACATAGCGTTAACACGCGACGTAAACTTTGTCAAATAAAGCGGCCCAAAGTCGCCCAGACCCAGAACACCGTGAAACGACAGATTTCAGAATGCCCGGCAGTTTAGTTTTCGTCCATTTTTAAGGAATACTTTCTCCATGTCAGAAATACTTTTCGTTACACCCATGGCCGAGCTTGAAATTTCTTCGTTAAAAGTGACATCAAGTGCCATGGAGGGAATACAAACGGGAGCACGAAATGAAGGTTAGACGTAGCGTTTTGTCACGCGCAATGTCCCCATAGCAATCAATTGTAACGCGGAATGTGTTTAAGGGCAGGCATTCCAAAATAAATCGGAACGGAACGCCACAGAAACCACCGCGATACGTGCAACGGAGACTTTAAAGGACAGTGCATACTAAAAATGCCAAATTCTAAGCAACACCCGACGGAAATCGAACCCCCGCCCCACGATCACAGGCCCGACGCTCTATCACCGCACAAAAAGGGGAGACGAGCGAAGAAGATCCAACCCGTCCACTCACCCTCGGTTTCTCCTCGCATAACCGAACAGTATAAAACACAGACATAACTGCAAAGTCCACCCCAAGCCTCAAAGAATGCCGCATAAACACGTTCCGTGTATACCAACTTTATCTGTGGAAGCGAGGTAAATGTTCTCAACAAACACCTCTTGAAAAAAAAAAAAAAAAAAAAAAGATTAAACAAAGCAAACTGCTCACCTGTGCACCACTTCGGGAGCCTCTGGGCTGGGAGTGAAGATGGCCGACTGGGGCCTGGCGGGGGGGGCCCTGGGCACCTCCTCCCTGGGGGGGGTCGGCTGGAGGGGCCGGCTGCGGGAGGCCCTCTTGATGCGCTCTTCCAGCAAGGACTTGTCCTTGTCGGACAGCTGCACCAAATACCATGGGTGAGGCCCCCCTCGTGGGCCACACTTCGCTATATACACTCCCTTCATCCGCTGTCCAGTGTTGGTATGGCAAACAATAACTAGCGCATAGGACACACGTGGACAAGAACACAAAGAGGGGGCTAGCGAAGAAATGTAAATGCTGATAATTAAAACAAGTGCGGAATAAAAAAGGCCATAAACGAAATTTCCTAAGAAAATTACATCGAGTTAAATAATATATAGTATTGTAGAGGAGAAAACAAAATGCTGCCTAGATTGTCCCTACAAGGGCTGTGAATACTTTTATCTTTTTCTTGACTAGACTCGTCATATCTCAGTTATCGGTGACGACAGGAAGACATTTCCCAACTTTGGGAAGGAAATTTTTGAGGCGGAAATCTTGGAATCCGATTCAAGGCGAAGGTTCGAGTTTGCAATATTGTGGATTTGTAGGCGGCTTATGAGGCTCTAGAGCTCACTTGCCAGCACCGTAAGCAATGCTACAGGGGGTCACCGAGATGCAGGCTGTGGCACCGGAAGTGTTCAAGAGATGGGGGCGAGAGACGGGAGATGGCCATAGAAAATGGGGGAAATAGGGGGAGGGCAACCACAGCACCTGGTGTGACGGTGTCGAAAAAGGGGGAGTGGTGGACAACATGAAATCGCACCATTTGGTGCAACAGCTTGGAACAGGCATATTTCAAATCTTACAATTGTTAAGGTTGCACAAAAGAGACTCCCGCTCTCTATGTCCCAAGCTTTAGACTTTTAGAGGTCATTTTTAACCACTCGTTCCCCGAGAAACCGGGGGGGACCCCAGCACCAAATGTACGAGCTAAGATCATGTGCTCGGATGGGAATTTAATATCTGGACAATTTACGCACCATTCGACGGCGCTACAGATGCGTCGTCGGCACCATCCAGAAGGGGAGAAAACAGCCTCTCCAATTTTTTTACGAGAATGTGGCAATTGGCTGCCTCGTTTGCAAAAAAAACTTCTCCAATTAAGCCACTTTTCGGTCATGCTTTTGGCATGCAACTACAATTTATCGTCCTTTTCGCCTTATTTAATCCCTTAGCTGTTTCGATCGAGCCTAGTTAGTCAACATGGAGCTGTCTCTATACCGTTCAAGACGAGTATAGCTCGTCAATTTTCCCCTCAATCATGCGGGCGGGATCCGTAGGCGGGATCCGTATTGGACAACCAAGGCTCGCTTGTGGCTTTGCGAGCAGATTGCAGCACCAATCTTTAAAATTTTGTTCCTATCCCATTTGAGACTAGAAATTTGAGTTTGAATGCAACAAATTTGATATTGAAGACAATATTAAGCAGTTAAGGATCAGAAATTTTCACAGACTAGAAATGGTTAAGGGGTTAAAAACCATTTCAGTAAAGAAAAGGTCTACTGGTCAGCCTATTATACCATAAAGAGAAAAAAAGCTCCCGGGGGCCCACTCACCTGTCCGACGTGCTTGTAGACGCGCTCTCCCTCCTGGAAGTAGGCCTGCACCACGCAATTGAGGGCGGCGTTGCGCACCGCATTGTCCCTGTCCGAGATGTGACGGGCCACCTCCCGCAGGGCCACAGGGGGCGAGGGCTCACACACAGAGACGCCAAACACCTCCACCAGGTGGCCCAGCTCCTCCAGGCACTCTGCGCCGGTCAAAAGGGCCACTCGTGGGCTCCGCAACATCCTCCCCTCGGGGAAACTTCCAGCCCCCTGCTACCTACTGCTTTCCACAAAAAAAGTTTTTGCCCACTTTCTCCACTTGGCGCGCCAGTGGGCGTGCTGCAGGCGGCGGCATTTTTCGCTGCTCCAGAGGACTCGCTGAACGAACATAGTTTCGCCATTCGCTTTCGCCCTCAGATGTTGGCAACTCTGCACCGAGCGCTCCAAAGTGACAGTGCCGGCAGACGTTTCACGGAACACGCAGCATTCTCCGTTGGAACAGAAGTGTTTGCTGTGGAGCTTATGCACCCAAGATATCTCTCTCGCCTTGTTGGACGGCAGAGTGCAAAAGGTCACAGACCTGTTTGTCCGCTTCCCAAGTCCCAAAACATTTGGCACTGATCCCCTCGGTCCTTTCTTTTAGAGCGCAGCTCTTAGGCGCCGTTTCCGGCTTGAGCGGCGTCGCAATCGGCATAACCGCGCGGTGCATTATGGGACGCGTGACGTCACTGACGATGTTATCGGCATCGATGACGTCATGAGTGACGTCACTGATAACGTCATTGGCATCCGCATTGTCATCGCCAGTGATGACGTCATCACTGACGTCATCAGTGACGTCAGTGATAACGTCATCGGCATCCGCGTCGTCACTAATGACGTCATCAGCGACGATGACGATGACATCACGATGACGTCACACGTGACGTCTCTGGTAACGTCACTGATGACGTCATCGTCACGTAACCTCACAGGGGTCATGTGACCCCGGTGAGACCACTAGACCTTTTGAGGTCACGTGACCCTCATGAGGTGATGGCGACGCCGCTCGGACAGAGGAATAGCAGAGAGGATGAGGAGGTGAGGAGGAGGGAGGAAGGATATACCTTCCCCTCAGTATTCTTTCCTCCTCCTTCTCAAGAGCTGCGCCCTAATCCGGCGTTACACAGAGTAGTAAACGGCTTTCATTTTTATTTTATACTCTTACCGTAAAATCCCGAGCGATAGTCCACCTAAAATCGAGAGCAAATCGGGTGAAGATATGGAGTGGGCTAACTTTCGGTGTATAATCAAGAAAAGTTTAAAAAATTCAATTTTTATGTCATGTGTCCCTTCCAAGCTTGTTATGGTGATGAGGGGCAACGAAGCAAAGATGACTGTACTTCGCAGATAGCAACGTTCGCTTATATCCCGCCATAGATAACTAGCTGTATTTAAGTCGAGGCCATCATTGATCCCAACACTATGATTACTAGGGGTGGGCTACCTTTTGGTGCTTAAAAAAATATAGCGAATCAAGCCAAAAATAGGGGTGGGCTCTCTTTCGGGGGTGGGGCATCTCTCGGGATTTTTCGGTAACTTCTTTAGTGCCTGCGACATACTTACAGCATGGTTGAGCGTGGGGGCGAACAACATTAAGAAGGGGTGCCTTTGTCGCTTACAATGGGCGAAGGAAAAGTGACAGCTGCAGCACATCTGTGCAATGAGGGCAAAACGGTTTCGTCATGTACCTGGGGACGGTACGTGACGATACCATTTTGCTCGCATTGCGCCGACGTGTTACGTCCATCGCTTTTACTTCTCTGCTCATTGACAAGAAAAGCTACGCCAAACGAGCGATGGAGGAGGTCTTCCCGGTGTTTCCAAGCAGCAAAAGGAGGGGCTGATGTTGACGTTCGGGAATGAGCGGAGAGGGGGACACATACAGAAAAACGAGGCGAAGCTCCATAGAGTGCATTTTACGTTTTGAGTTGGGTTCAAGAGGTAGGGATATCATAGCGAATTCGAATGGCAGACGCCCATTTCGTTGCGGGGCACTCTCCAGCTGGACAGACCAAGGAGGCCTCGGCAGGCAGAAGTTGGGACAATGCGAAGACTGCGAGGCACACATTCTCTCGCGCTTTTTTCCAGGAATTCTAGACCCAACTGGCAGCGTCGCAACATCCGACGGCACGACACTCCAACCGACGCCGTTTGTTGCCACCTCCGGACCACTTTCAACGCACGGGCAAAACGGGACGCTGAACGCGCCGGTCGGAGAGCCGTTGCAGGTACCGTACTCCCACCTGGAGGAAAAGGACACCCACCGGCCCTCTGGCGGGCGTTCTTGGAGGCCAGGCCCTGCATCAGGAAGCCAAACATCTTGCAGGCCGGGAACACCTTGCACACCCGCCGCAGGATGTCGTGCACCCCCTTCCGCACCGTGTCCTTGGAGTCCCCCGCCTGCACACAGAGGGCGCCCTCAGCACCCCACCCGAGGACCGCACCCTAGCACCCGCACAGATGGAACAACCTAGCGTGAAGACCGGGAGTCTCGAGGACATTTCCCCCCAACGGCTCTATTGCAAAGCGGAACGTCCTCAAAACGTTCCTAGTTCAGCAAGCTGAACTTCGAATTATTGCGCGTTTTTACGGCGAAAGCCATTACAGGCTGTTCTCACCGCTGAAAATTATGTTCGTCGTTGTTGATGCTGTATGGTAAACCCTCTGTAACTCAAAACCGTAAAAACTGGAAAAAAAAAAATTTTTGCCTTTCTGCTTTAGTGAAGAAGGAAAAGCAGCGGAGCTGTAGCTTCTGTTCTCTGCGGTGGCTTTCCAGGCAAGCGATCTGGTCTTCTTTCGCAGGGGAATCTGAAGCGCTCCACGCATGCGGCGGTTGCGAACCCATTCGCGCTGCTGCGTACGTCGCCACTCCTTCCGCACCTGGTCTTCTTTCCCCGAAGAAAGGGCACGCGGCCGATCCATCGCGAGTCCAAACGAAACTGATAAGAGCGTAGGAAACAGCGCGCAAAACAGACGAGGACGAAGAAACAAATGTGACGAGCGCTGCGCTCATCATGTGCGTTTGTGCTTCGTCCTCGAATTTTTTTTGCGCTGTTTCCTACGATGAATTCCCACCAGCTCACCCAACTATCCATTCTTCTATGATGGCTGGAAAGGTTGCCGCCATCTATGAGCGACGGCGGCAACCATACTGGTTGTGTGCTTGCCGCCGTCGCTTATAGATGGCGGTAGCTCTCCAGAGGCGTTTTTGTCGACAAGTGTTTTGTGCCGGACACGATCCTGGGGAAATTAGAGATAAGCAGAGTTTTGAGATAAGCGAGGTATTGAATTCCCGCTGCAGTGGTCGGCCATAGTGCAAATGGAACCCTTCCAACAACCGCGCCGATAAACTTTATTCATACTTGTGGCACCATTTATCGGAAATATTGGAAACATGATTCAAACGACCTCAAAGACTGCGGCACGCCATTTTTGTTTGGGGATGCAATGAGAGGGGGGGCCACTCGAAACGTGATGCACCTAGACCGCATCGACTTACTCAAAGCACTCCTGGGTTATCAGCCCGCCTCTGATGTAGTGATCAAATTTGAATTCTCAAATTCACTGATCTGCAGAAATCTCTTAAATCCCTCCTTAAATCCCTCCTCATCGGGAAACGCAATGTTTCCCGATGTCGACAGGTTTATGTCAGTTCCGACCCCTGCACCCCTACTGAACACTAGCACCTTGTACACTGAAATCAAGAGGCTGTGCATTCGTTCAATGGACTGAAATTTGTGGAAAGCATATGTTTAGCTCCTATTTCGTTTAAAAATACTTTTCCCCAGTCTGAAAGTAAGGGATTCAACAAATGCTTCAACGAACGCCATTTGGCTGGAGGCAATGGGGCATTTGGCTCGCATCAAGTTTGTCCAGGTTTGTTCCTGTTATTTCGAAGGGCAAGCAGCTCTCAAGTTCTGCAGTGCACCTGGCCTACCAAAGTGGATATATTTAGGTCGCATTTCAATTGTGCGTCACAATGCTCACTCACCTTGCTCGTGGATGCCACGCGCAAGGTGAGTGAGCACTGACTGCGCATTTCTTCCGTTGCTTTTTTTAGTCCTCTCGGTAGCGTTTTAGCGCACATCGACGGACGCTGACAGACGTTTGTATTGGACGTCGTTCACGCATAATGGAATGCTAGGATGCCACTTTCATGGTCGAGTCTTGGGAGCGTTGCGCAAGTTTTCAGATGGGAGTGGAATAGCAGACGGACGAAGGCAAAAACGGACACCGACGCGCAGCTTTCATGTCCACCTCTTACAGGCATGGCAGGCGATAGACAGTGGCAGAATAGCAGACGATGTCGGAGGCTGCCGCGCATCTGCTCGCACGACTAGAAGGCGATGTCAGACGCCAGACTAGATGCACCGGATGTTGCAAAAGGGAGAGACTATGCCCCCAAGCACGTTCGTCCAAGCAGCCAAGCCAATCCAGTGGTAATGGGCGGGGCTTAGAGCGGGCCATGACCCCCGCCTAAATTGCGTCTAACAAGGATAAATACTGCCCGAAAAATGTTTTATTTTTGTGGAAAATTACCAAAGAAACCATGTGTCTTTTTAAAGGGCAACTCCGCTTCTTTTCCAGTAGTGCAAAACTATACAGTTCTCTTTGTTATCATCTACAAAACCCCCATGGCAAATATTACGACGGAATTCCGCCTAGAAGTTCATTAAAATCGCTGTCAAAGTTTGACAAGCACGAATCCGCTGGTTTTGGATGAGACGTGCGGACCAGACAACACTGCCCGGCTGCATTTCCGCTTCCTCCAAATTCCTTCTCCCGGCACGTCCGCGACGTCATCAAACATGTACAGCTTCTTCTCCTTTTTTTTTTTTTTTTCAATTCTGTTTTCTTTCTTGGTGAGAGCACGGGTGGCGCCAGCGCCGTGAAAGACGTGAGTGACGCGCTCGGCCGGCCCGGCGCTCGACTATTGATACTACTGATAAGCCGATCGCCTCGTTGAGCGCGGCTTGTGTTACATCGCATACTTTTGAACACCAAGTAAAGGGAGGAGAGGGAAGCTGCTTTTGTAAGAATTTTGAGTGACAGGTTAATCTTCTATAATCTTCTGGGAGGAGAATAGCGACGCCTGTGCTAATCCAGGAGGCACAAAGGAGGATCCTGATAAGAGGAGAGCTCCTTCTTCCCCTTGTATATCACGTGGGTGTACATGCTTAGTGATGCCGAATATACAATGTTGTCCGGCTTTGCCACCGTTTCGGTTTCAGTTTGTGACTAAAATTACACGAAAAATATTTTATTTTTCGCGAAACAAAAGATTGGGGATTGTTTTTGAGTGCTTCAAAAAGCAAAATCGGCCACTATCTCAAAATTTTTGAAATTAAGCGGAGTTGCCCTTTAAGAAAAAAATTTTTTTTTCTTTTTCATTTTAGTATTTTGTGCGAAGCAAGCGCTGCATAGGTCGCAGAAATACGCGATCGGTCCCTAAACGCGACGCAATCAACGAGCAAGTGCAGAAGGTGCGGTCGTTTGCAAAGTGCGAGATTCCAATGAGCGACGCCGACGACATGCTCTGGGAACGTAGCGGCGAAGACGACGGGAATGAGAGCACCACTGCGAGCTAATCGCAGCCTAGAGTCGCAGACAGAGAGAGAACAATGGGTAGCTTCAGTCGTCCCGCCTCCAGCTTGAGCTGCGGTAAGGCTTCAGCATCTCATGCGCCCCACATGTGCATGCGCAGCCAAAGTAGTCAAAGCATGCCAGAAGGCATCAAGCACGTACTGGAGATCGGGTGGTCCAGAGACACGCACGTGCCACAATATGTGACCCTAAAAACAATTTTTGGGTTGATTGTATTGTAAATGTAAAAAAACTCTTAAACAAATAAGAGCTAGCTAGATTTGTTGACAAAACAAAATTAAACCTATAGAACACCCCAGCTACACGTAATCAATGTGATTCATCAACCTCTTCCTGATACCAAAGTCCAAAATATCCTTCTTGAAACCATAGACTAGCAAAAACATTTCCCCTTTCGCCCCTTAATGTGGCAAAATACTGCAGAATGTGATGCAGCTAGATGCATTCCCAGTGCCGCTGTTTTTTGCACTGCGGAAAATTCGGCACCACCATTCCGGGAACGAGACATTGCGGAATGGAGAAGATGAGTGTCTCAAAGTGCCGCGACTTTCTCGTGAAGGATCCTATCTGTAAAGCGCACTGAAGAAGAGAAATAAGAAAGCGCACTCTTGGCAGGAATTCTGGGAGCCTGGAGAGCTCGTTTGTTTAGCGCACGTTAGAAGTAGAGCGGACCACTGGCCGGCACCTAACCTTTCCGAGTTTTCACTCCAGTGAGGGAGAACAATTGGCCGCGAAGTACCAGCCGCGCATTTTGCAGAGTGTATGCGAGCTTATCACATGGTTCACATCGCATCATCAAACGGAGAGCGAGCAACTAGTCGGGACATCAAAGTTTGTTATGGAGAATGACCAGTTTTCTACTGCAAATTTTACCGGTACCGTAACAATCCGGCAGCGTAGCGCTGCTCGAACCACTAGTTCCATTAGGGACAAAGTGAAATGAGCTAGGAACGGCTGGCTCACCTTGAGCACGAGGTAGGGCAGGAAGGAGGCTGCCTCCAGGTCGTGCATGCGGTAGCCGGCCTCGGCCAGGGCCCCGAACAGGGCCTGCAGGTAGTCCAGGGAGCGCAGCAGCACGCTCGGGTTCGTGTCGAAGAAGCGCAGCGTCAGCCACTTGAGCACCAGGTCCAGGCTGGCTCGTGTGCCCTCCAGGCCGCCCTCGCTCGACAGGAACTGCCGCAGGGAGGGACACTCTCCCCGTTGAAACCTACTCTGCCATCTACCTATTCCTACTATCCTCTGTTTCACGATTACTCGGTCAACTGTGGAGGCTGCGGCCCCAACTGAGCAAGGCACGTGACGGCACTCCGTGGACGAGGTTACGGGGATCTCGTTACTGCAACAGCAACAGCGCCGTCCGTGACAAAAAGTGCTTCTAGGCATCTTTTTATTTTAACGGCAATTGAAGATGCGCGAGTGCATCTCTATCGACATTACACTACACGACATGGAAGAAAGACGAAGACATGTTACTTTTAATTGATACTTAATTCGGATCGAGCCTTTTCCTATAACGTGACTTTTGGACGATGTTTGAATGATTGCAGCCCTGTAATCAAACACTTCTGATCAAAACGTCGTCCTGGCATTAGCCACAGATTCGCGGATAAAGTGAGAGTATGGTTGTCTCATGAACCCTTTCCAAAGAGTTCGCTACTCTAGAAAAAGGCAATGTTGCACCGGTGGACGTTCGTCCGAAGTAGGTTGGTTTCACAGCAGACGACTCTTTGCCAGCAGATGACAGCCGGTTCCTCCAGGCCTCACATTTGGCACAGTGATACAAACGCTCCCGTGACGTGGTGTCAGGTGCCTCACTCCAACATTCTCATTCAGTCGCGGGGGCCGTAGCCTCCACAGTTCACCAAGTTATTGTGAAACAGAGTATAGAGGAGGCTAGCCGCTCTAGGAGCCGGGCACAAGAGAAGCCGGCGGAAGTTTGGTACATGTGATCAGTCTGAGTCAATTTGGAGCACCGTTCGGAGCAGCTAGAAGTTCATTTTAGAGCAGCAAATCATTTTCATTCCTACCACTGCAAATATTGTATGTTAAGATTAACGAGTTCACCTGTCCATTGAGACATTGTCTACTATGCCTTCCCACTTCTGCGCAACTTATTGTTAGCACAAATTGTACGGCAAGTTTGATCCCTTCAAACACGGAACTAGCCGCTATGCGTAGAAGTACCAGATATGACAACAATATGCAAACTGATGAAGGACAGTATGAACTGCTGCGAGTGGATATTTTTCATGGAAATCATGTTAGAACAGAATAATATCGAGCACCCCAGTTGATGTTTCATGAAAGTCGTAAAGGTTGTAATAACGCTGCAATTATTAATCCTGACAAAAACAAAACCTTCGTCATTTGGTTATTAATATCAATGTAGGATAATAACAAAAGTCGACAGTGGGATCGGTAAATAAGCCATTAGAAACAATCCAGTCGTACTCATTAAAGTTATTCCCAAGTTTCGAAATACTCGTCGATCCAACTGAGTTTTAATTGACTCAGTCCACTGTGCCAACGGAGAGATGGAACCAACGTAAAGTAGCTAAACCAGAGACGAGATAAAAAAGAAAGCTTATAGAGAAGGCCACAAAAATCGTCCCGCAATACAGAAGTCTCCTCGCTGAATCTTGAATTTGAAGTGGCAATTATCATAATATTGCCGTCTATTATATATACTAGGTGTAGTTTTATTCTGAATTTCTACCATAAGGTTGAGTTGTTACATCTCCAGTACGGTTGCAGTGAGGGAAGCGGCATTTGACCTTTTGTAGCAGGTTCTGTAGCAGGCAAAAACTTGGATTTGGAGCAGCCACTGACGTTTTTGGAGCAGATGCCAGCATCTGTTAGCACATCACTTGAGAATAAAAAAAGTGATTGTATCTCAATGAATTCATTTCTGATAGTGGTCAGGGGTTCCCCTTTGATGCTTGCGCATATTACTTATTACCATTTGTGATAAAAATAGGGCATAAAAGGAACAGAGGCTTCTTAAATAAGGCTCTAGTCAGAGTAGGTTTCATGTACAATGGGTATTCAAAATAATTGAAAAGTGAATCATAGCGCAAAACTTCATCGGGATAAATCCTCTCCCCTCTCCATTTTACACCCGATGGTTTGTTTAGCCTGTAAATATAATTTCTGTAAAATGCCAACAAGAACCAGCATATCCGCTAACATGCCTACTGATAAAAATGCTCCCTGTAAGTTTAATAAACCTACCAAACTCCAGACTCTAATATCATAAACTGCAAAAACAACCACACCAAAATATTATAAAAGTTTACATTTTCACTTTAAAGGTGATACTGCCCTTTAGCGGCGTAGGAACCAGAGTTACGTCAAAGTTCGCTGCTCTTCCGATCGAAAGCCGCAAAGGAACTTCTGTGATTAGCACATTTATTCAAATATATATAGACCCTTGTTTTCTTCTCTTTATTTCTCCGCTGTTTTCTTTTAAATGAGAGATTAGCTCAAAATTAGAACGAAGAAGTTTGACCCGTACTAATCCTGAGCATAATTTGTGTGCCTATTGTGCTAAGCGAGGCACTCCTCCAGGTCCGTCGCTGCTCCTAGCACTCGGGTGCAACGCGGTGAAGCTCGACGCGCGGACGCAGGTGAGAGGCAAAAGTGGTACTCTGCAGCCACGGAATGAAGGCATGAGGCAAGCACGATAATCGAGTGATCATATGAGAGGTACAAGACCCTGGTTCTATTTTACCACAGTAGCTGCAATCGGCAATCCTACACTTTTGTAAAGCTTTCCTAAGGACCCTTAGTTCCTGACATCGATGGACCCTTTCCTGATGAATCAGCCAGTGCCATTGATGCCGGGCATCAATGGCTCTAGCCGGTTGATTGACAGCATCAAAGCGTGACATCATGGCATTCGTCATTTCCTTGTACGAATTCTTTCATCGGCTATACCAATCAAGGTATGTCCCTTGACTTGCGCTCTTAGTATGCGTGTTTGTCGTGAAATTCATATTCCTAAAATTAGGGACAACCAATTATAAAATGTTAATTTTTTTCGCTTTAAGTCAATCTCGGTGCACGTGTGGTGCAATTCTTACCAAAAATGGCATTCCGGTGCAAGATGTAGCACACTCTCGTTCATGGCGAAATTTGACGCAAATGGCGCAGCACTTCCATCACTGAGCTTGGTTTTTTGGCTAGTAGGTAGTCTAACATATTGAGGTATTTAGCGCACAAAGTAGAGAAGAACAACCTGTTCTCTCTATTGTGTGCGCTAAATACAGTTAAACCTGGATATAACGAAATTGATAAAAGTTTGCAATAATTCGTTATATGGAGGATTTCGTTACATGCAGCTTTCGCGGTAAAACTCGTTATGGACACGTGGAAAAAAAGTGAAAATTAAAAATCCACGTGGGCAAATTCACCACATTATTTATTTAGTGGAAAAGAAGTCTGTAAGCTTGCGTTGTGCCTTTCGCGTGAGGGAAGGCAGCACGCAGCGCTCCAAGGACACCAAAGTGTTTAGAGCACTGTTGTCGTCCTGGGAGCTGGACATACACCGATGGCATCCAAGACCTCCCTCGCGGTAGACACCAAAGGCTGCTCGCCTTTGGTGGCCATTTGACAAGAATATATCTGCATTTTAGGTACAGTGGCCGACCGATTATTTGGACTTCGCAGGGACCGAAAAAACGTCCGAAAAATAGAGCAGTCCGAAGAATGAGCAGATTGAAAAACTTGCATTTATTACTTCCAAGCGGGCTCAAAAAAGCTGTAAATAGCGCCTTGTTCAGGTTACGCCTCCGTTTCCGTTCAACAACTTTCTGTTAGCTTGAGAATCGCTGCCTTCTTTTCTAGCGTTATGGTCGAGTACTTTCTGCGCTTCTTAATGACACATCGCGGCGGCAGAACAGATGTGGCCATGACGTCCAAGCCAGCGTTGTGCGAACGAGAGAAGAGGCGCAAAATCACGGGCGCAAAATGGCGACTGGCGACGCGAAGGAACGAAAAACAAAGCAAAATTATAATAATGATGATGATGATGACGTGCAGCTAAATGGGAGAAAAAGGGCTAGCATAGCGTCACCTAGCGGTAGGACTCAGGGAAGCCCAAGTAGCGCTGCTAAACCAAGCCAATCCATTGGCAGCCAACATAGAATTCAAGATGGTCGCTTCTCGACGGTGTTTTCCGCTGATCGTTCGCGACGATTTTGTCCGAATAATCAAACTTTCGAAACATTGGTCATGAATATACACTATTTCAATGGGGTAAGTCAGGGTTCAGTCTTTAGGTACGAAATATAGAACAAGTTCAAATTATCAGAGTCCGAAAAAAAATGAAGATTGCGGCGGAGCGAGTTCGTTAAATCAAGGTTATCCAGTGCAGGCGCTTCGTTGCATGGAGTTCACAAATACAAGCGCTTCTATGAAAATCGCGTCGGGGAATTGAAAAAATTCGTTAAATAGAGGATTTCGTTGTATACAGGTTCGTTACATCCAGGTTTAACTGTACTTCAATATGTTACACCTGCACTTACCAAGTTCTTTTCTCAAATATACCCGACACTTCTGTTTGCAACACCTCATGTTGGAGAAGTGCTTTCCCCTAAGTATGCGGCTGCGCTGCGGCGAAGTACGATGCAAAATATTGCATCATTTTTTGCTCTACTGCATTCGCTGCACTGTAGTGGAACAGTGCATGGTGAGGCGCAAACTCAATGAAGTTACCTAGCCCTACAGAACAGACCATGACAATAATGCGTGATTTCCAAGTACGGTCAGTGTTCGATAGAGATCAAATCGAGTACCGTGTTACTTAAAAAAACACTAAAACAAAACTTTTACAAGTTTTTTTGGGGGACATTTCTTTTTTTTTTTTTTTGGTTTTTCCAAGTAAAAAAAAAAGAAAAAGAAATATGTGTAATATTGATGTTGTTAGATGCTCTCATTAGTTGGTTGGAGAGATGAGTGACTTTGTTTGAGCTCTTTGAAACCAATGCAAAGAGCTCGCACAACCTAATGCAAGGAGCTAGCGCTTCTGTTTCCTGCTGTGCAGGGATTCTACTAGCTGACCGTAGCACAGCTTTCAACAGAGGGTCAAAGAGGCCTACGATACAAGCTAAAGGCCTGCCCCACGAGAGAAAGGAGCAGACCAAAAAGGACAGAATTAGCGGCCGAGCGAGAAGGGCATTGGACGAGGGACAGAGAAGGTGGGCTCGTGCCGACCTAGGGCCAAACCAGGGAATAACCTTGGGGAGCGGCCTCACCTCGGTGAGCATGTCCAGCGCCCTGAGGTGCATCTTAAAGTCGGTGCTGAAGCAGGCTGCCACCAGGTGGGGGGCCCAGGCGGCGGTCACCATCTGCTCCTTCAGCTGCTGGTGGAACTCCTCCCGGGGCGACGTGAAGTTCCACTTGAGCAGCTGCAACGCGAGTGGGTTGGCCCCCGACGCTTCCCGGCAAAGACGATTGGGCTCTCTCCGAAATCGCGAGAAACGCTTTTCCCTCCTCCGGGAACATCGAAACAGTTAGCGACGGACCGACCCCGACCTTGGCAATCCCCCAAACTGCATTTGAAAGGGTGCCCACAAAGAGGGGCCGGTTTGCATCGGTCGGCCTTCCACGACCGGTTAGAGTAACCGATTTCGCCGGCTCCGGTGAGCTTTCAACAAGGGTCTTCTTACCGTCTCGTGTCAAACAATTAGCGATTTTGACACGTGGAGGAGGCAGGACGGTAACCAAAACGTACCAGCTCTTGTGCCGCCTGTTTTATTTCCAAACCCGCGACGACAGACAATGGCGACGCCAGGGAACATGGCGGCACGGTCCCGAAATACCCACGCGGAACAACCCGGGTGCCTCGTGGGATTTCTCGCCAGGGTCTGTTCAATTCCTCTTTCAAAAGAGCGTCTATAGGGTTGCTCAATCTTTTGACTGACTTGCCCAGTTACCTAGCAGCAAATCTTGCCAAAACTTCTCCCATAAATACACACAGTAACATCCCCAAAAGACTATTTCGGATTTAGATTTCGCATATCTCGTCTACAGTCACTGACCTAGTGACAACGGCGAGTCTTTGGATTGCCCGGCCTCCAGCAGGCGGCATGCTTTGGCCATGCACGCGCGCTCAAAGTGCACGAAACTCATTACACTGGCTTGACATAATAATAAAAACAACTTCAATAAACGTTTCGCCTTCCCTCGGGAGGCATCATGAGTAGATACGGAGCAATGAGAGTTGTTAGGTAGGGATGGTGACGAGTCATGTAGGGCTGAGAGAGCTCACCCTAGCGAAAATTCCAACAGATATTTGTATCGGACCAATAGAGATTTCTTTTGGTTCGATAGAAATTTGTATCGGACCAATAGAGATTTCTTTCGGTTAGATAGAAATTTCTATCGGTCCCATAAGAATCAATATCGGTTCCATAGAAATGTGGGTCGGTCTCATGGGAATGTGTATCGGTTCCATAGGAATGCCCATTGGGCCCATAAGAATTTCTATCGACCCAATAGCGTGTGAATTTGAGCAGCCTCCAACTGTATCTGCCTGTTCAGATTAGTGAAGATCGGAAAGACGAACTCAAGGAACTCCAAGTATATCCAAACAAGTGGACCTTGGAGCCTCCGCACATATTGTCCCATTCAGTCTCGGAAGTTAACTAAATCGGAGGATTGACACTGTTCAAAATCTCGTGAAAGTCACTAACACGTGTGTCCTCAACTATTGCAAATGTGTCGTCGATGTATCTGCAATACAACTTAACGGGAAACTGGACTCTAGGTAATATCTTCCGCTTAATATACTCCATTACAAGATTAGCAACAGCAACTGGGCTCCTATTCACGTGCTGGCACGCTTCTCCGCAAAAGGAAAAGAAGCATTAGGCAGAACGTAAAGGCAGAATGGTATCATATACACAGAAGGATGTCTGGGCCGAGAGGGCTTCTTCATCGAGCAAGCGCCGAAGTGCAATGGCAAGTTCGTTAGGAACATTTGAGAATAAGGACACCACGTCGAAAGAAACCATACTTTCGTGCGGACCTACTGGACAAACTCCCGGGAATTCTGTACGCGAAAGTTATTTTTTGCCCTTCGGGGATACTAGAAACCTTTACGGGTATTTTGACGGGTTATATGCCAGGGAGCACACAAACGAGACAAAGGTTTGTACGGGGCATCCCTGCTCATGCACTTTCGGGAGGCCGTACTTCTTGGGTGCAGAGCCGTAGGAAGAGTATGGGCAGGGGTACAAAGCGTCACCGAGACTACCTTCCTTTCGGAGTTCACAGAGGCGATCAAGTAGAGACTGTTCAGTTTTTGCAGTGGGGTCACGGGGTAGTTCGACAAAATGTGCGGAATAAACTCGTAGAAAATGGGGCGTCGACGGAATCCTTCCCGGCGGAGGATCTCACCTTGAGAGCCCGCTCGTAGGCGATCCTCTGCTCCTTGAGGGCGTTCACCGCGAGCAGGGGCCCCAGGTCGGGCTCCTCCTCCTTGCGGGGCTTGCCCGCAGAGGCCGGCTTGGCTGCCACCTGGGCCCAGGCAGAGGGCTCAGCCCCCCACTTACCCCACTTTTACGAGTTAAATCGCATTACAAAAGGAATTGCTTCTGTGGCGGTCAAATCCTCGCATATTTCCGCTTAAAAAATACAACTGAAGAAAACTAGAACGCCCAAAAGCTTCAAAATCGGCGCCCATCCAACAAACCAATGCCTTACACAGTCGACTCTCGTTAATTCAAAATCTCTTAATTCAAACTTTCGGATAACTAAAACTAATGTGCAGGTCCCATCCTATGCGTCTCCATGGGAAGAAACTCCCGATAATTCAAACTTTGCTTTATTGAAACAAATTTTCGGCCCCCCTCGAGTTTGAATTAATGAGAGTCGACTGTAGATGGGTATGCACATCGTACGGTAGGCTCGCAATAATTCATACTTCCGGTTATTTCAAACAAATTTTTGAAATTTTTGTTGTCCCGCCACGTTTTTAATGTATTCAAAAGCCGCTTAATCCCAACGGCATTTTCGTGTAACTCATACTTTTTGTTCTCGCGGCCCAGATGAGTGTGTTCTTTCCGAGCACCAGTGCACTGCAGGAAGTAAAAACCCGCGGAGCTTGGTTTTGCAGGCGTCACTTCTCCACAGTGCACCGGTGCTCGGTGAGAAGCACACTCAACGGGGCTCAAGAAAAGCACCATGAGCTACGAAAATGCGGGAACCACACGGAACTTTCCGTAGCAACTTGCGCAGATGCCGCGACGTGGCGGCATGGCATAGGTCCACGTCTCGGCGTACACGCAAATTGCTACGAAAACTGCTGCGCAGTGCCCGTTTTCATCGCTCGTGTGTACTCCGCATAATAGTTCACCTTAGACAAGGTAGCAGGATTTAGCGAGGTAAGCAAGCACTTTGGCGCAGCAATCGCACCACTGCGTTACACTCCCCAGTCCACGAAGACTCTCGTTACCACGAAGTTAGCGTTCGTTCTCGTGAGCAGATATATTTGCACAATCCATTACTACAGTCAAGCCCGTATATAACGAACCTCAGGAAACGCTGCGATCAGTTCGATATAGTAAAAAAACATTTACATCGAACTTCCGCGATGAGTTCATTATAAGGCGAAGAGCTTGCCTTTGTTTCTCGTTTCAGTTTCGCCTTGCAACACGGCGCTGGAAAGATTTTTTTTTTTTCATGCGTGCAGAGTTTGTACGTTTTAGGATGAAAAGATTTTTTTTTTTGTCTGTGGGTGCGTGCAGAGTGTATTTTTTTTTTAGCTCCTCCCCTTCTGAATCGGTGATTCGCTCAATTCTGTTCGCAACTTGAGCTTTTGAAATTTTTTTTCTTTCATACTTCCTTTTTTTTGGGGAAGGGACAGGCTAGAAGACGATTGTCTGCGCACTTTTGGAAGCCTTCCCGGGGGCAAAAAGTTCGATATAGACAATAAGTTGTTCGCTAAAAAACTACTTTTTACACGCAATTTTATTTATATTTTCCGGGGGTTCGATATCGACACTATTTCGCTGCACGTGGGTTCGTTCTAAACGGGTTTCACTGTAGCAACATTCTTTTAGTCTTGGCGAAATTTGGCCTCACGAAGAAAGTTGGTTATGGTACATTAATCTCAAGCTCAGATGGAAAAAGCCAAGTCGATGCGGTCTGGAAAAATGCGACTGCATTTCCTGCGTTGGCATTTTCTAATAAACCCTCGCGGAGAATGCAACGGGGCAGTCGTCGGCCGTTCTGGCGGAGAAACCGAAGCGGACCCACTCACCCTGGCTCCCCTGGGGGGGCCCTTGGGGGGCCGGGGCCCCTGGTCCTCCTCGGGGGAGGCGACCCCCTCGCTGGCCGGGGGCTGCGGGGGGTGCGGGGCACTGCCCCCCCGCACGATGGTCGCCCGGCCCTTGGGAAGCACCCTGGCCGGCAGCTGGGGACGCACCTGGGCACGCGGGCACACCTCACGTCCCGTCCGAGCACTCCTTCGCCCGGCGTCGTCTGTCGCTTTGTACGTTGTGTCCCCAAAAATATTTACGGAGATTCGTTTCTTTCCCTAGTGGTCCGAACCGGATGCCAAAGTTTCGGAACGAAGTGTCGCCCTACAGTAAAAAACTGCAAAAGCGGCCACTTTGCACAAGCGCCCACTAGTATGAACATTTCTCGTACTTGCAAATTCTGCAAATTATACATGAAGCACCCAACCCCGCCAAAGCGCCGGCATCAGCCAAGAATACTCGCCCTGTCGCGGCGGCCACGAGACCGGGGGGGGGGGCAATGACGGGAATACTGCGCGAAAATAAATGCGCTTTCTCCGATTCCGCTTACCCTGCCTTTGAAGCTCTTGATTGGCCACCATCATGATTTTAACTCATTTGACGAAACAAATCTAGACTAACCCAGTTTTCAGTGAAACTGGGCTGGCCAACTCCCCGGTAGTTTACAGTAGTCAAAAGCAAGAAGCTACACATCGTGGAAAACCAGGAGACGACGGACGATGAAAAAGGGGACAGCACACAAAACACCTCAATTTTCCGTCATCCGTCCCGTCTCTGGTTTTGCTAAATTGTGTAACATCAACCAGCTCGCCTGCCTACTCACTCTATCTCCAAAAGTAAGAAGTGATTTTCTGAAAATTTCAAAGGGATAATGGGGTCCCTTGCATTCGCCGTAAGCGGTGCCATTCAGCTCTGTGCATTCGAGGACTCCCGGTTTTTTTTTTTTTTCCAATTCACATTTTCCGAACATTGCTTATAACATTTGACTAATATAATGGTTCTGAAATTTTGGGATCTAATTCGGACCACTAACGCTACATTTGGGCGGAGAATGAGCGTTCAGCAATGCAGAGGTTATTTTTGCAATAAAAAACAAAAAACCAAAATTTTTTGCGGGATTAATTTTTAGATATTTACCGAGAAGTACCCAGGGTAACAAACTGTTGATTCACACTCCGAACCTCGAAGGGTCCTTTTCAGTAGCTTTAATGCAGTTTTTGGGATCTCACCTCTGCAACAGTCCCAATCCTCAAAAAAATATCAGCGCGCAACCTTATCTAGAACCATTAAATTAAAGCCCGAATCACTCCCGACAAGAGATGAAAATCTCTTGTGCGTCTCGTCCGCGACGAGCCTCCGTCGCATGGCAGGCATTTTTACGCATGCGTTGAAACAAACGTGGAAAACAGTTTGTTCAATCGAATGATTCCATCATTCAGTTCTATTTTGTGAGAATGGAATACCTAGACCTTATTCAGATTTGTGCGCCATCTATCGGACGTTGTACCAATCCTCTTCCGTAGCCTCAAACGTGGCGACTCACTATTGAGGTTACGGGTAGAGCTCTGCCATTAGAAAGTAATGCCGCACTGCTGCCACGTCTCGCTGCACAATCGACGGAGAAATCGGACATTTACCGAAGTAAATACACGGATCGCATTGTTTTTCTTTTCAGTCCAATGTTTTTACGACGCCCTTCAAATAATCGTAGCATTTTACTGGGACTATCCAAGTGGCGAAATGACAAAGCCCGCTCCGACAGCTCCTAGCACAGGCTCCGTCATATTCTCTTAATGCAAGGGGAGATCGGTAAGTTTTGCTTCCTAGGCTCTAACTGTTATACTCGGTGGTGGAATTAAAAAATGTTAGTCACATCCAAGTTTGAGATCTCTTTCCCAGGAGAACAAAATATAAGCCCCACTGGCGGCGATGTGCTTCCAGTACCGGAAAACTACTCTGCATGCAGTAGTAGATGATTGAGGGCGACTGCTGACGACACCAACGGCGCACTCCATCGGTAATCACGTCAATGGACGCAAGGTCCGGGCCGTAAGGCGACCGAGGCAAAATCTCTTGGAACCGCAGCTCCTCCGGTGCGGCATCTTTCTTGTCAACAGCCACCCTCAATTGTCTACGATGGCACGCAGAGAGTAGTGCACCGAGAGCGAAACTGTATGGATGTCGAAGGGGACTACGTTGGAAAAGTTACGTGCTCCTGGGAAAAAGGAGATTCCAAACTTTCATTCGAATGCAACATCTTTTAATTCCGTCTTCGAATAAAACAGTTACATCGTAGGAGGCAAAATATATTGATTGCCCCCTCGTATACGAAGCTCCCCGTGGCTCTATTAATCGCTGGTGATGGCTGCATCGCTCCGTGTCGTTTGTGTCCACAGCAACCGAAACGATAGCAACGATAAAAATGTGGAGACAACTGCGACTCGACTCTTTCACGAGGCTAGTACTTCTTGCATTACTCGTCGGGCTGTGTGCGGCAAACATTTTTCCCCGGTGACTAGATTGTTGGTGTCGTTTGGGTCATTCTGAACAGAACCAATGCAGCTGTCTGGCCCAGACTCTCTCATATGATGCATTTTGAAATTCCGAACACCACTGCCGAGAGATGGAGCGAATGCCAAATGAGGTGTCTAGTCGAAACGGCATAAAGCACACCCCAGAAGAGCTTATTTTGGTTTGAACTAACCTAAATTGTCAAAATCAAGACCACGGCAAAACACGAGTCGGGGCAATCCGGATGAAAGTAACGAAAGTCCACGTCCATCCCAGAAATAAAAAGGAGCGCAGACATTCCCTCTTTCGGTTCTTGACACACGCAATATTTGCCGCGCTCGTCTCGGGGCCGTTCTGGACAAGCGAGCGGGACAGCAAATGCGCCCCTTGCAGGCGGACGAGAGATGGAGAGGCACCTTGTCCAGCTGGGCCGTGACCAGGCTCTTGGAGGACGCCTTGAGCCTAGAGGTGGCCCGGGCCATGGACTCGTAGCCCAGGTGCAGCATGCAGGGCAGCAGGAGCTCCTGGGCCGCCCGACGCACCTCCCCACTCCGGTCCTCCAGGCACTGGTACAGCTGGGGCAGGCAGGCCGCCAGCTCCGCCCCCGACACCGCCCCCCGGGCCACGCCTTCTTCCGCCAGCCGCCCTGCCAGCCAGCCAAACAGCTGCGGGGCACCCGGGGTCGGTCACGTCCCTCCAATGGGCTGCTTCGCTCTGTTGTACGCACTTTATGTGCGGAAACGACCCTCTACGGTACGACGACGAGCGTGTCTGTAACCGACCTGAGTGCCGCACATGTGCAGCCGACCGCAAGTCGAATCTTTTAAAGGTGCGGAACAAACCCTCTAGCTAAACAGACTCCAAATATTTGCCCGCAATGGACCCTGAGTGTAAAGTGCCACTGGGCCCCATTCCTATGTTCCCTGTCTGAAGCACCCAAAGACACTCTCACAAGCCTCGTCCAAACGAAGAGCTACGGACAAATAAAAAGCTAGCAATTCATTAGATATGAAGAGGAAGGCGAGGTTTCTTTTCTCCGGCATTTAGACGCATTACAGGTTGACCGCAATTTCACACAACTATTTTTGTCGAGACTCGATCGTGAAAATCTTCGAAGACTGGAACACTCGGTTTCAGTCGGGTCCCGCAAAACCTAATACTGCTATCGTAAAATAGTTTTTAATCATTGCGCAGATTAACGGTTCGCAAAGAACTCTAAAACTTCTCGTCGCACCAAAAGAATGCTCCATAGATCGAAAACTGAATTTTTATGAATAGGAAAGAGGATACCAACACCTAGCTCCCAGATCAAATCTCCGGTTTGCGGTCCAGATGCTCGTCGTACGACATAAAAGGAGGAACGCAGTGCTAGAAACACATTTCATAAGCCTAAACTTTACTCCGCCGGAGTTACGGGGCGCGAGTGTCGGCCCCGACGGCCGGGCAATGCGCACGCGTTGCGAGAGGGTTTGGTTACTGTTAAAAGGAATCCGGGGTCCCTCCGAGAGCCGCCCTTCGACTCGGACGGGACAATGCCTCTCGACCGGCGATGCGGAAAGGAGTCGCGATTGACACCGCACGCGCGTTCCGCTTCGGCGCCCTGCCGCGAGAGAATGCGGCGACGGCAACCGGGACGAAGCCACGGGGCTCGAAGGGCAGACGGTACGAAATCGAGAAGGTGGTCGTCCCGTCACGAGCCTAGTCCCCCTTCCCGGTTTGGTCATCCACAGGACCCTGCTGCCCATCTTACCTCGGACAAGACGCATCGGCTGGATTGTCCTTCCGAGGAGAAAAGTGAAGAACAGACGAGAGAGAGACACTAGCCTCGCGTAAGTCTTTTTTCCCAAAAAGTAGCGCTTGCAACCAACCTGCTTCCTACCTGCGGGGATTGAAGCCGTCTCTGATTCGTCGACGAAAGAACTTGTACAAAGAGCTACGCAAACATTCGAGCGGGTCGGTCGACTTTGTTCTTTTACCCGAGCCCCGCGTCAATTGCCACCGTCCCGTCCGCCGCGCCAGGCACGCTCATTCGTCACATACTTTGTGGAAGTATGCGGCGTCCTTTACTGATGCCCAAAAGTTAAACCGAGATATATATATATAGTTCTCGAGCTCCCGTACAGTTAGAAACAAGGGCAACAGGCATATCGATGCTTACAGGTACTCTGCGAATGTTCTTCAATTCTCTTGTGTAAGAGCTATGGACAATCGGAATATTTTGAACAATAGCATCGTCAATTGCCCGAGCGCACTTTTACTTTTTGCAAAAACCTTGCCCCAAATTTATTGTCCTAACGTCCGCGTATTATGATCGTGCATTCTTGGTAATCTTTACCCACTCCTGCCTCGGCCTGTCAATGGCTGGCCGCACAAAATAAATTTTTTAATTTCGCAATCTTCAAAGCGAGCTACCGGCAGCAGTTAGAACTCAAAAAGGAACGTTCCGTGGCGCATACGGGGCGTTGACCGGAAGACTCGCCTCTGTGCGCAGCAGGGGGTTCTCGGTCTTCAGGGCATCCTTCATCATCTCGTTGTCAAAGAAGGCACCCAGCTTCACGTGCAACGCCCACTCGTTGAGGCACGCCAGGCCCGCCGCTCGCACCAACGGCTGCAACGCAATGGGGCGCCCGGCTCCATCAGCCCTCCCAGGAACCGGACCAAATGTGGCCAACAATTCCACCACCACACAGGTACCTTCAGCTAAGAGACTCTTTGTGGCAAATCAATTCACGATCCTCCATGGGGGGGAGTTTGCTCGCGACTCAAGAACAAGGGCCCATCTGCCAATAGTGAAGGGACCTACGTTAAAAGTACCTTTACACTGGCCGCGTGATCTCATCAGCAGTACAAGAATCCGATTCTGTCTAATCACAGCAGCCACCATCCTACTCCTTTGCAAATTTTTCTCGCGACTTTAGCACTTGACATTGCCAACGTCATTTGGAATTTAGACAATGTCGGCAATCAACCAGCCAGCACAGTTGACGAAAACTTCCGAGTGAATGCGGGCATTCACTTCGAATTTCACAGTAGATATGCAGCAGAATACCTGGACACTGCAACTGTGACAACAGAATTTACAAAAAGTAATTTATTTTATGTTATCATTGCCCTATTTTCCGCCTTTTATTTCGAGAATATTTTAACCCCTGTTTTAGAAACAACCACAAACTAAAAAAAAAATGCCACAGTTGCATTGCCCATTGAATTCCAGTTAGGAAAAAACAGTGAGTGAGCCTTTCCTTTTGTGCCGTTACCAAACAATAGTTTTCCTCGAGTGCAATTTATGGGAAAATATGGAATTGAGAAAAACGCATTCAAAGTGTTCGAACCCCCACCTTTTCTTTACCACCCGGTGGACCGAAAATATTTTATAAAATAACTTAGACAGTGTAACAATTGCAACTTTCTGGGAATACTCTAGATGTTGGCAGATGTAAATATGGCATTTTTCAAAACCAAGTTTGCAGACTTTTTTTTTTTTTTTTTCTTAAAGGAGCACTGACACTACAAAAGGCAAACGGCACCAAAGAATTAGTTCCAAAACAAACACGGTTTGTGCACTCTTGCGCCCCGCCATGGTGCAACACCAATGCCCGGAAGTGGCAACAAGGGCCCACCTTGGTGTCCCCGAGTGCGGCCAGCATGCCGGGTGCCAGGACCACCACGTGGGGGGCGCAGTGGGGGCCCAGGGCCGCCCCCAGGCGCTGGCAGATGTTCAGGGCCTGGATCGCCTGGAGAGAGACGTCAATGCACCGCACAATCAGCTCCGGCAGAAGCTTCGGCTTTCCGTCGGCGGTTATGGAAGCACCTGCGAACGTGCTTCAAGCGTCTTCTAAGCACACTTCTTGCATTGGTACGCTTCCAACACGTCTGCAAACATTTTTAGTATCACCAATGTGAAAGAAAGAAACAAGCCTCAGACTGAGGTGGACTTAGCATGTTGCCACCTCAGGCAGCCTTTAACAGTGTCCATGGGGAGCGGGGGCTGGTTGGTTCAGGGGGGAAGAGCAAAGTTTGGAGCTAAAAGTTTCCAAAGTTGCTGGCTTCGGAGCTAGGATTCCTAAAGTAGCTAAATTCGGAGCTAGAAAAAGAGTCTAATTTAAGAGCAGCCCAAAATCCTGTCGCCCTAGGCAGTTGCCCACTCGTGTCTATCGGCAAGTCCGCACCCGGCTTTTGTATATCGCGAGCAGGGCTTAAGAAAACTCCGCCCGGACTAGTTTCCCCATCCGGTTGCTGTGGCGTCCCCTCCGAGCTTTCTGGTCGCCGGAACTATGGTCGAAGACCACACCCGAGTGTCAACGGCTCTGACGGCGGCAGGAAGAACGCTTTTTTGCTGTCTCAAACGACCGTAGCGCTCGTTAGAAAAAAGAAATCTCTAGTAGTTGCAAAATAAATCTTGTATTGTGGGAGAACCTCGCCGATACATTTTGTGGGGGGTCGCGATAAAATAATGTACAATCCGGGAAAACGTAACCGTTAAAGCTTTTGGCGGTCTATCCGCAACTTTAACCCGCCACACACCCTCTCGCGGATGAACGAAAAATTGGAGGCGGAGGGGACTGTCGATGGTTCTGATCGGAAGAACCCAGAAGCGTAGCAGTAGTAGTCAACAGGAAAACCCATTCCTTCCACTCGCTGGGGTTCAAAAAGTCTTAACTTCGGAGGCAGCTGGATACCTGCGGCGCAGAACTGCGTAGGCTTAGCGTCTTCGTCCACCATGGCGGGCGTTCCAGGATGCGCCCCTTCAACACGGTGCGCCCCTTCAACGGCTCACTCGTCCGGAACCCAAGTGTTTTATATTATCACTTCCAATGAACTGAAGATAACTAAGAACATGTGCACTCGCAAGGACGGAAGTATGCATCCCTGCGGGGCACGCGAGTGGAAACTGTTGAGTCATCACTACATTCATTGCATTCCGTTCCAAAACAGGATCACACGAAGGTAGCTAGACATGTAATTTCATTAGGAATATTTCGTGGGCCAGACTTCGCGGATTGCGGGTCCCGCAATCCGCGAAGCATAGTTGGCGGAGACCGGAAAAACCACAGCATAAGCAACAAAACTCAAAAATAATGAAACAAAAAATATGGAAAAGCAAGGCACATAAAAAAAGATAAACAAGAAACAAAAAAAGTGAAAGCCGTTTACAACTCCCTGTAACACCGAATTAGAGCGCAGCTCTTGAGGAGGAGGGGGAGGGAAGGGTACTGGGGGGGTGAAGTGACCTGGGGGGTCGCGTGACCTTGGGGGGTCACGTGACGATGCCGATGATGTCATCAGTGATGTCATCAGTGACGTCACTGATGACGTCATCAGTGACGATGACGATGCGGACTCCGATGACGTCATCAGCGATGATAACGATGACGATGTCGGTGACGTCATCAGTGACGTCACTGATGACGTCATCTGTGATGATGACGAGGACGATGCGGATGCCCCCTCCCCCCCCCCCCCCCCCCCGAAGTCACGTGACACCCCCCAGGTCACGTGACCACCCTCTGGGTCACGTGACCCCCCGCCGAGGTCACGTGACCTCCCCGATGACGTCAACGTCACTGATGACGTCACCGGCATCCGCATCGTCATCATCACTGATGACGTCATCAGTGACGTCACTGATGACCTCACCGGCATCCGCATCGTCATCATCACTGATGACGTCACCGGCATCCGCATCGTCATCACTGATGACGTCACCGGCATCCGCATCGTCATCACTGATGACGTCATCAGTGACGATGACGTCATTGGGGAGGTCACGTGACTTCGGGGGGGGGGGGGGGGGGGGGGGGGGTCACGTGACTTTGGGGGTCACGTGACCTTGAGTAACCTTGGGGGCCACGTGACCTTGGGATGACCTTCGTTACGCCGACGCCGCTGAAGTTGGGAACGGGCCCCTAAGAGCTGCACTCTAAAAAAAAAAAGCTCACTAAATTCGCCCAGCAAAAAAAAAGAAAGGCAAAGGAAAAAGAAAATGGGCAAGGCAGTAACGGCAAAAGGAAAAGGTAAACAAAGATAAGGCGTTCAGAGTGTAATTTCACAACTGGTGTTGTCGACACACTTCAGTGGCGTAGGCAGGGCACCGAGGGAGTCAAACTTTCGGGGGTCGAAACTTTTCCCGAAATGCCGAAGCTACCCCCCCCCCCCCCCCCCCCAGATGCCCACGTTGGGCCGACTCGCTACCCAGCTCACGCAGTCAGTCTTGCACGGGGCACGAAGCAAAAGGCGGACTATCTCCAACTTACTTGCTTTCGGGACGAATGTTTGTGGGGTAGAAAATGCTCAAATAAACAAAACAGTCCATATTTCTTCATTTATGCTTATTTTGTGGAATGCGGAACTTGATCTCAGATATATAGAAAATTGATTTTTCGAAACATTTGTGGGGTGAAGGATGGCAATTTTAAGGAAAAATATAACAAACTATCCTCATTGAAATACATACAAGTTAAATCAAACTAAAGTGGACATAATAAGACGCACACATGGTGATAATATAAAACAGTCAGTGATGTAAGGAATATTAAATGAATTGTAAAAACAATGGCGCTGCAAGCAACGGGTGGCACAGCACACCTTGTGTTCTGACCAGGATTACGTGCTTTCGACTAGAAATTACCACGAATAAAAAGTAAGTGTGACTAGTTATTTCAGAAAGCAATTTACAAGCTCTCTTGGTCATTTCCATTTACGCCAAGTGCCTACATATTAAGATGCAGCCGCCTGCGTTGATGGCAAAGAATATGCAGGACGTCCTCCGCTTGAAGTTCAATGTCGCGGTGAACATTCAAAAGCACTTGACCGAGCAGTATTCAAAGTGGGCACTCTCTGGTATGTTTCCAACCGTCGTAGTGAAGAGAACGAGCGCTCAGCTTCTGCTGTTGTTACGGGCAGAGTCAGCAGGATCTTGAGGAGACTATGGACGTTTGGGGATAGGGCCTTCGAACAGAGGGCGACCGCCTGTAGCGCAGCCATGACGGGCGCCTCACATTTCTCCCTCTTTAACTGGACACCTAAAATTTCCCTATTTTCGGCGAAGTTTCCCTCACTTCGTGAAATTTCCCTCCATCGAGACGCCTGTCTCGATGGTCGCTCACGGATGCGATCAAGTCCGTCTTGCTTTCTGCTTTGCAAGTTGATGTGGCATCCGATGCAATTCGTTATTAGATTAATCTTTTCATTGCACGGAACAGCAGAAACCCCGAAGGGCCTTTATATTCTCACTACGCATAAGCGCAAGGGTATTCAAGTTCGTTGCCACGTTCGGCGTGTGGTTTGTGTGTCTTGTGTGATGCCCTTTCTCCGAGTGACGGAACGGCGACTTCGGACTGATGGCTTCTCATCACCCCGAGGATATGCCGCAGCTGCCTTTGGACAGAACTGCAAGATAAAGCATCCTAGCAAAAATAAGACTCTTTCCTTCAGCACCTTGTTAAAACTTTATTAAATATAAATAGATTTTGGTTTTGTGATTGTTCAAAATTATCCTCGCCCTATATATGGGCCCCTAGTATTTGTGCGAGGACAACTCCAAATTTTCAGCGTCGAGATTTTTTTTTTTTTTTTGCTGCTTAATTTTTTGTGCCAGTATACACGTTTGCAAGTCCGGTCTCAGGGCGCCGCCATCTTCCTCAGTGGGGTGCGCTCTCGGGAGCGGCCATAATCCGATTACGACGCCTTAGCAAGGCTTCGTAATCGGATTATGACTGGTCCAAGCACACCCCAGACAGGCAAGATGGCAGCGCCCTGAAGCCGGACTTGCAAACGTGTATAGCCTACCGGTAACAGCCAGGCTGCGCCAGAGGAGTGAGAGCCCAAGGATATACCCTGCCTCGGTGTAACTTGGCAAAAGGTGAACGATAAGCTCCCCATTGCGTGCCATGGGATTCAATATCTGCTACTGGAGCATGACACAGCGAAAAGCACGATACTTCTTCGCAGTAAAAGTGCACTTTGGTGATGCGTAGTCAGATTCCGATTGGCCTGCCAGACCACAGCTTCCGCCGCACTTGCATGTTATGCGATCATGGCTTCCTGGCCTACCAATTATTTCTTGCTTCAGTCACTAGATAGCGCCAAACCAAGCAGCATTGGACGTTGCCTATAGACCAGTGTCCGAAATCCTAGCCACCACCAATTAATCTCGAGCACAGGCTCTTGTGAAGAAAAGGGCTGCGCATAAAACAAGGTTTTTGCTCGTTACAGCACTCTTGGCATTGGTGTTGTTCTTGGAGCTTCGTGACTATGCTTTTCTGACGTTCTTGCACTACAATAGATCCGAAGGATTTAAAAAAACAAAAAAACTGAGTCTCGCAAAAAGCGCAACCCCCCCCCCCCTCCCTTTTTAATGTATCATTGCGTCAGCATGAACAAACATGCGGCACCAATTGAACATAGTAAACACTGGTTTATAGGTATCCTTGTGTTTTGTCTGACCTCCACTTGTTGGTAGTGCAGTGGTACCTCAAAAAGCGGGAGGAGTTGGACGCTGCGAGGAAGCTTTTAAAGTTGGTGGGCCGCAACTACGACGACAGTAGAACAGTGAGCCACCACGACTGTATTCCTGTAAATGAAGCCTGCTCCATTTTCAGAAATGACAATGCAGCTTTTTCCGTTTTATCTTAACAGCGCCTCACTAATCTTTGCGCGAGTGTGTGTTCCGTTGAACTCACCCTGCTTCGTCATGGGGGGGATTTGTGTTACTGGACCCCCCAAAACCCCAAAATAAAATCCTGGCCATGCCACTGACATACTTGACTTGCTGAAGACAAGGCTAGGGAGTCGGGCTAGGGAGACAAGACAAGGCTAGGGAGTCGCGCAGCAACAGTGTTGAGGGAAAGGACGCAGGCCACTGTTCCAACAGCGGGCACACCCCGCTCACCACGCACATACCCTTCCCCTTGTTTTTGTCATCCTCCACCTTTTTTTTACGATTCTTTGGTCTTGTTTTTTTTTTTAAACTGCTGTTTTGCTGCGTATCTTACCACATGTACGCTGGCTTGGCTGTCTGCCAGTTCTGTAAAGCAAACGATGTGCTCGCCACCGGTGCAATCGAATCGTGGCCGGGTGACCATGCTTTGTTCAGAGTGTCCCCGCCATGGGAGTTTGATACAGAAAGACAACACTCCTATCATACTACATGTGATTTTAAAGGGGATGTTTGGAGTGTTTGATAGTAACAATAATTCAAAATACCCGAGTTTGATATAAACGGGCTCGACTGCAGCCTCAACCTTTTTTTCAATCAGTATTTGCCTGCAACAATAATCTAGAAAACAGGACCAAAAGGATGACGGGGCAGAACGCACAGAATGACAGTAATGTAGATGCAAGTTCCGAAATAGATAGAGTGATACCGTGCTTCCCATGCCCGAGTTAGCGATTACAAAAGAAATTTTTACCTGGACACAAAAAAGAAGCATGTGGCCCAGATAAGATACCTAACATTTTCTTTCGAAGAGGCACCCCGAATTAATGTCTGAATGGATGTTGTTCTATTTACATTGCTCATTTTGTAAGTTCACTGCAGTCATTGCGACTTCCCTCAGATTGGCAGTGTGTATGCATTGTCCCAATCTTCAAAAGGGGTGATGAACTGACCATAGGCCAATTTCTGTCCTAGAAATTGGCCAACAGACCCCTTTCTATAACCGTTTATCACCTCGAAGCCAACAAGTTGCTTCATTCCAAACATGGGTTCCAGATAAGACTGTCAACAATAATGCAGCTGTTTGAAATAACTCGTGACAAGGCATCCACACTTAATGACAGACAATGTTCAGTATAGACTTTTCTAGAGCTTTCAGTAGGGTGCCATGCAGGAAAATTAAGTTATAACTCGGAACTTTCGGAATTCCCCCAATGATTATTAACTGGATAGATTCATACCTAACTAATCTAAGTCAAAGTGTTCAAGCTAAGGTACATGTCTCCAACTCCCTTTATTCGGGTGTACTCCAGTGTCCTGTTCTGGGGCCACTGCTGCTTTTGATATACCGTATATAAGCAATATAGTACTTCACCAGATATTCAAATCAGGCTCCATGCAGATGATTGCATCGCTCATTCATTAACTCAGTAGGCGATATGCGAAACTGCTTGGTGGTCTGGCAGCACCGTGCACGCTGCCATCTTGGTAGCATCAAGTATCTCGAGTTTCGGTTTCTTAGCATTTCCAGGGCATGGACGTTCTGCCACTAAGTGTGATTTGGAAACTTTGTTTTCTGATTTCCAATCAGCAAACATGGACAAAGGACTAGGCTGTTGTGGCTTTGATTTCTGAGGACACTTAATTCTTTCTCCCATGCGAATACGAATGAAGTCGTACTGTTTAGCGGTAGACTGCTCCATCCAAATACATGCAACTCAAGGTTAGTTGTTTTTTTGTTTTTAGTTGCTACTGGTCAGTTGTTTTTTTTTTGTGGAAAGCTCTGTGTTCTTCTAAAGCAGGGGTCGGCAACCTTTTGCAGTAACAGACCGAGTCGTCGCAAAGCTGACACAGGGAGGGGGCCGGACGGCATGTCACAAAGACAGCGAGGGGGCAGCGAAAATAAAGGAAAAAAGGAAGTGAAGACATCCCCTGCCCAAGTACGGCGAAGCTGGACAATGCCCATTGAAAGCACTCCTTGTTCCTGTCTAACCCCAGTTGTGGTCCTATGTTCCGTGTGGTTCTTGGGTTTGGGGGGGGGGGGGGGGGGCTCCTCTCCTGGGGTCGTGTCTGGGGCCGCACGAATCTGCCCCGCGGGCCGTGGGTTGCCGACCCCTGTTTTAAATGAAACTGTGCCCTCGGCAATATTTTCCAGGCATTGCAAAGTGCTCAAATTGGTTTCAGATAGCACTGACACAGCTGACAGATGTTGCGCTATTAATGAAGATTTGTTCAACCCTGGCAGAACAGCTCCATTGACTTTCTCAAAGCCCCCGAGCTTCTTTGCACTAAACAAATGAAAATCAAGTTGGCACCACCCATGTTGCTCGATTCGACGTTTGCAACGCAAGTTTTCACCGACCACAAAGCAAGAAAGTGTCGGAGATATGCCCCACCCCTGAAAGAAGTCCTACAATGAGAACGCAGATACTCTGCAGCGTGGCGTTCACGCATACAGTGGCAAGCAGGCACAAAACTGTAAGGCGCAAAGTCCTCACTCGGCACATGGCCCGTTATTGACACATAACTGTTGCCAGCTCGTGACGTCCAGCCATTAGTGGTGATGGCGGTACACTTCACGTCCACTTAGGACACTGTGTGGCAAAGAGCATACCTAGCAGCATCGTACATTTCCGACACCACAGTCCTCGAGAACGTCATTTGAGAAGAGAAAATTTGTTGTACTTGGGCACTGCACATTTCATCAGCTCCAGAAAAGCTGCTTCCTTTACGACTGTGTAGCTGTGCAAGCCAGTTGCGACGAAGCAGCTAATTTTCTTTGCTAGTGTCCTCGCACGAATGCTCAGATTACTCAGTTGGGGCCTGAAAGCCGGCATCACACTTGCGTCCTTGGACTTTGAAGCATTACGTTGCTCCACTGCACTTTCATACTCCTTGCAGACCCCTGGATGACGTTTCGCGTGATTCAACAAAGGCATCGTCGTGTTTGTTGGCATCTTCAGGATGGCACCACACAAGAGACACTTCGCGGAGGAGCAATCGAAGAATTTCCACACTCCACTGCACTTTCTCTTCGAAGAACTTCCCGCTTCAACCACTTCTACTTCGCTCATAGTGAGCGACGGCACTGTTGCAACCAGTCCTGAAACGTCTCCACGACACGCTTTCCAAAAGCGTGCACGATCAGTCTCGCGCAAAAGCGATCCCTAATGAAGGCAACAGCAATGTACAAATAGAGAGAAACTGCTGCTACCGACGATGATCATTGCCTCGGAGAAGAGGGTACGTAGCGCCATGTTGCGTCGCGTTTAGCAGGCACGCCGGCGCGTTGTGGGACGCCCGTTAAAAATTTCGCTGCACAACACCGTAACGACTATTCAGAAATTATTTACAAAATATTCTAAACTTTTGAAAAGCATTATTCGATTCGATTAACGAATCGAATATGGTAATATTCTATTAGTCTTTCGAAAGTTGTGAATATTCGCACGCCCCTACTCTTTTTCAGCTTGGACGTCCAAAAAATTTTTGGTCATTAATACTTTGATATTAAGGAAGCTTCCGCAGTCTAAAAGCAGAAGAAATGAAGATTCTAAAAGAGGGAGAGATTCTAGCTATGTAAAACATGCACTGAGCAGCCCCAATACAATGTAAAAAATTTGCTGCCTGCTGACCCTGAGGGCTGTCCAGCATGCCAAAAATAATTTTTTGCGAGATAAATCCTAGTTGAGAAACATTAGTGCTGCGCGAATATTCAAATTTTCGAATAGTAGTTTGGAATAATACGCTGTTCAGTGTTTGTGTTAAGATGAACTGCGATATACACATTTTTCGAAGTGTTGATCGTGGCAGGTTAGCCTCGTTGAAAGCTCTTGCTACCAAGCGCCAGTGCACTGCAGGAAAGCAACACTCGCGCAAGCGAGCTCTGCGGGTGTTCCTTTTCCGCAATGCACCAGTCCTCGGTAAGAAGCACGCTACGGGACCAACATAAAGCAAGCATTCAAAAAGCACATGCTCGTGTGCATAGAAGGAAGTACACTTAAAAAGTGGGCCAGCGCATGCGTGCGTGTGGTACGTGTAAGAAAAAAACTTTGTGAATGTTGATACCTGCATTGCAGTGAAATGTTCAAGCTTAAACTCTGGCTATTATGTGGGAGTATGTGTTAGCGAGAGATGCCCTCACAACTTGTACTCATCACTCGGAAACGCTTTTTCAAATTCAAAGTTTAAGAGAGGATACTTGCATATGCAGTGATGTGATTGGCCTCAGCCGTTTTGGAGCACCTTTCGGAGCAGGAAAAATAGTGTTTTGGAGCAGCAAAAGTGGCCTTTGGAGCAGCCAACACAGTGTTTCAAAGAAACGAGAGCGGATTTTAAAACAAATATTTCTAGAGAAAAAAAAAACAAAAAAAAACATTTGTTTTAAGTGCTGGACAAACGAAGCACACTTTGCTCGCCGCATTAAACAAATTATGGTGAAGTTAGACCACCTGGGAGTCTTTCAACATCTAACTGAAATGCCAGTGACATGACACATTTTGCAATGCTTCAGTAAAATCATACATATATATGTACCTGGTATAGATACAGTGTAGACCGCATATAACGTATGTCGCGGAGTCGCGAAAATCCGCACTATAAGCGGTACCGCGCTATAACCAAAACATCAATTTTTCAGGCCAAAATACATGCCATGAGACAACTTACACCTGTGAAAAGAATTTATTTTATGTTAGATGAAAAATAAAGCTTAGTTTGAGGAAAGTCTTTATTTCACCTGACTAGTACAGTTCTATCTCAAGTGTGTCACACATTTTGAAAGAAATGAGCCCTTTTGCCTGGCGCAGCCTTTTAACGGCGTCGTGGGTTGCGGACGGACGTTGCGCGCGTTCAGGATTGCTAACTTAATCACTTTTCTCCGGAGATGAAAACGTGTGAAAATTTGCATCCTTTATACGGTACGCGCCAGTAATACCTACAACTTGAGGACAGGCATGAAATGCTCCAAATAAGAAATCCGGGCGATGTTCGAAAACACAGATGCTTAGAAATCGCCACTGTAGTCGAAGTAAACAAACACGACGACATGAGCGTTTCTGCCGTCTTGAAAGCGCCGCCACAACATCGCCGCACGAGTTGGTGGATCTTCCCTTCTAGTACGTGCTCGGTTATCATAGCGACATACAACGAAAAATCACCAGTCAAGGTTAGCGCTTTTACGCGGAACAATGAGCTTCCACCACGCAATCGACGTCGACGATCACAACCGACGCCGTGTTTGCGGATAGAAGCCGGCCCGCGACTGGCATGCAACGCGCGCGAACACTTGTCCTCGACTTGCGATTGGTCTGTCGTTGCGGTTGTTTGTTTCCAACGCAGCGGAGGGACGCACGCACGTGAACGACACGTGCGTGTGTCCCTCCGTCGCTATGGCAACTGAAGCCTCTTCCTTAGCTTCTCCCCGCTTCTTCGAGCAACCTCATCGCCCTGCGAGTGCCGCTTGCTGCTCGCGCCGTTATCTAGTGTCGCACAGGGAAGCGTGCTCGCTCGGCGCAATCGCCGGGCTGTTACAGAAACCGCACTATAACCGGTATTTCCCTTCGCGTTCCTGCATTTTAAGCGGTATGTAATTACATGGAGTTCTATGGGAGGCGAACCGGTGGTTTAAAGAAACCGCGTTATACCCGGTCCTGCATTATAAGCGGTTACGTTGTAAGTGGTCTATACTGTAGATAAGAACCAAACTCCACATGTGAAAATTTATTTAAAAATGACCAGCTTGGTAAAGTCAAAGTGGACGTTTAGTGATATATACAGCGTAAGGTCGGACTGCCAGGATGGGGCGACGCTGGTTTTCACTGTAGATGAGTAATTTTGCCAGTGCAGTACGACTGCTAACCTGGGGTTTTTTTGACCCGCACCACGAAGTAGGCATACAAGACTGCACGCCGGTACGATGCTCATCCAGATCGAAATGGGCAGGGCGGGGAATGAACCCAGGGTCCCTGGGTTCGGCAGCGTGAGCTTTTGCTCCACGTGCTCCGAGCTGGGGTGCAATAGCCAACTCGGCCACCGATCCCCCTGACCGGCTTAGTAGTAAATATCACAGCATTACGTTGACTAGTTATATAATATGATAAATGAAAGCCGTGTCTGACTGATGAAACACGTCACTACTGCAGTGAACTGCGAAATTGTACACAAGACACAGGTGCATTAACACCAGTGGCTGCTTTTCTTTTTCTTTTCGAAACTTTCCGCAAGGCTGCTGCAAGCCTCACTTTGCCTTCGGCTTGTAATAAATCTCCACTTTCAATGTCTCGAAAGAGACACTGAGACATCCCACAAGTGCACAATGCTCTAGGCGTTGCCGAGCAATTCCGAAAAATTGCTTGCAACCGTTTTACTGGTTCCCGACGCGCCAAATTTTCGTCAAAAGGAAGCAAACGTAAAACAATGGATTGCAAGCGTCCCGGCTGGTGCCTCTGTCGTGCATTTATGTTCGCATGCACATGAGGGCAACTTCGGCAGGCTCGCAATAGAACTATTGCTATATTACCCAAGCATCAAGGAGAATGCAGGAGTGGTGTTCCACGCGCCGCACGTGCTGGCCTCAGCAGTATTAACTTTTCTGATGCAAATGCCTAACACAAATGGCATGTTGCACGTGCATTCGTCAACGCTTTATTTTGTGCATTTACTTCGAATCTTTTATACGGGAAAGGTGCACGCATGTGGTGCGTGGAACACCAATCCCTGCATTCTCCTCGATGCTTGGGTAAATAGCAAATGGTCTAGCCGGTCGCGTGATGGCTGTTCGATCGAAATTGAAACCATGCAACTTCGCTCCGTCGCCAACTGGTTCCCAAAATTTTATGTAAAATGTAACTGTCCAGCATACGGCAAAAAAACAGTCCAGCGGCACGTGCTTGCCAGGCTGACAGGCAAGGTACAAGCTCAACACAAAGAAAAAAAAGAAACCTGACAGCATCGATGCAAGACATTGCGAGCCAGGGTCAAAAAGTTCTTGGAGCGCTCTAGAGAAACAAGCACGCTGTGCCTTCTTTGCTTCAGCTCACTTCTCTTCACCAACCTTTTTTCGCGGCAGATTTGTCACGTACCGGGGTCCCTCTCGAAAGAAAGCCTACCGAGAAAAACTTGGGTAATCAATACTTCGACACAGCAGTCTTCGTGCTAAAAGCGATTTTTGTAGTAGCGTATACAATTGAGAGAACAGGAATGTTGATGAACATGTGTCAGTCATTACGCTTCAGTTTAGAAAGCGCCATATCCGTGCAGGGTCATTCCATGTGAAACGTCCCAGACGTTGCGCTCGACCACCTCCGATTCCTAAAAAAAATTCATGGGCTTCGGTCACAAGGTCCGTAGCCATACCCTAAAATAGTTGTGACGAAAAAAAAATTTGTGATGACGTGAGCGCGATTTTAATTTTTGAAAACAGCGTGAAACTAGGCATCACTCAATAATATACGAAAAATCAGCTTTTTTATGAAACACAAAACTATATTTTTTTCTTAAATTTGCACGGTTGTCGGCTTACAATGTAATTGGATTTGTGCTGTTTTGTTTAATTTAAATATTTAAAAAAAATACATAATTTTATTCAAAAATCAACATTTTTGTCATTTTACTAAAAAATATATAATTTCTCCCGGGACCTAATATAACTTTTTACTGGTTGCCCTCTAGGTATAAAACGTAAAAAAAATATAGTTTAAACCGCTCAATTAAACATCTTGCCGTAAAAAAAAAATCCTGAAGTTGCCAAAAAGTGTGTTTTGACGCATAAACAGCCGTTTATTTCACCCTGAGGTGGTCCAAGTAAAAATACAAAATATGGTGGGTTTGGAAGAACGATTGATCGTCTTTTGATTCTGAAAGTTTAATCAGAGTAATTTTTGTTTAAAACGAGAAAACAATTTTTGAAGTTGAACTCTCGCACCACTACCCGTCGTCGCTTCTTAAACGCCTCTTCACCGCACAGCACGCCACCTGCGACAATAGCCGAAGCGATTAGGTCCAAAGAAACAACCGAGTTTGCTGCCCGCTTCCCCTCGTCCCTCTTTTCTGGCTGTAAGGGAAGAAACGGCGGGTATCGTGTGCTAATCGGAGGTGCCGCCAATGCGTCGCCATAGCAGGCCCGTTGTGCCCTTTGTACCCGAGGGCGGCTCCTCACACTCCGAAACGCGATGCCTAATCGACGGGCGGCATCAGCTGACATGGACTTCTTTATGCCATGCTAAAGGTCCCACGGCGACCTCCGATTCCTAAAATAAAATTAATGCTTCTTCAGCATAATGTTTGTTGTGCTTCTCCAAAATATTTTTGACGAGAAACAAATTTCATGGGGCGTTGGCGGTTCGAACTCGTAAAAAAGGGGTGAAACTAGGAATCATTTATTAATTGATGAAAATTAAAATATTTTTATAGAACAGCATACCTGCCAACCTCTGGACTTTCAAATTCGTAAAACTCCAGCAGCCACCGGAAAAGGGGGGGGGGTTACGCAAAGCGATGTGCTGCTTAATGTCAGCCTTGCCACCATGCGAAACGCTTACATCACACGTGCACGTGTTACAGAATCCAAACTTCTCTCCCTTTTTATACGGCACGAATTACGGGAATTCTGACGTGTAGGACTTCATGAACACCTGAAAGTACCTCTTTTGAGGTTTAGAGTTCGCCATTGCGCCGCAAAGCCACCGCGACCAGGGGAATGCTACGATTACATGTGCAACAAACACAGACGCCGCACTTCTCGCCTCGAAACTGATTGAAACAGAGACGCCCAACCACGTCTGAACACGCCGAACCAACGCGACCAACGTGCGCCGCCGAACACGCAAACAAAAGCTTTGGGTTTTGGATTGGTTTTGGATCTGTGGCCACCGGATAGACGGATAGTAAAAACCACGACGCTGCCGTGGACGGTACCCATCGCCCTCTTGTGGCGGTGCAAGATACCGCGAGCAACAACTATACAAAGCAATTGTTTAAAATTTTTTTTTTTTATATATATAATTCGCTTTTCCGTAAAATTTGAAGCAAGATTCGTAAAATCGTAAAATTAGTCCCCATTCGTACATTCTACGAAAAATTCGGAAGAGTTGGCAGGTATGGAACAGTGGACAATTTTTTCCTAAAAACCACATGGTATTTTGATTGTTGTATAATAAGGATCATGGATATTCGCGTAAAGCAATTTTAAAATAAAGTAATATATGAGAATTTTAGCCTTTTTGATAGTTTGGTTACAAACTATCTCGTTGCTGCAGGTGATTAAAACTTCTTATTGGAAACCCTGTGAATATACTGCACAAAAAAAGCCGTCAATTCTGCCTTGAGGTGGTCGAAAGAAAAATGCGAAACATGGTGACTTTTACTGAAGAGTTTATTGCCTTTTGTTCCTGAAAGTTTAATTAAAATAATTCTGTTCTAAACACAAAAAAAAAACATTTTGGAGTTGAGCTTTTACGTCACAACCTGGTGTCGTTTCTTGTGCCTCTTCTCTGCACAGCACGGCACCGTCGAGCCCGGCGAAGCGTGCGACGGTGTAACGGTGTGCCCACGCAGGTAGGGAGCAAGACCTTGAGTTGTCGGGTACATCTTGGTGAAAAGGGGCTGTTTTTCACTCTTGTTGTTTTATGGCTTTTCCCATTTCGACCGTTTTACGCGCCGATGTCCTCCTGTGATCTTCAAGTGTCTTGATGTCAGGAGATGCTTAGCGCTGCCGGTTCAGAGCATCCATTAGTAAGCTAGCTGTTTCCTACATACACAACGCGATCACTCTCTCTTGTTAACGTCAGGAAAGATGTAAACAGCAGCACAAAAGACCCGTGAACGGGCAATCTCGAACGACGAGGCGATGTGGTGTTGACGAATGCGCTGTTGAAGGCTCACGCGTCGTTTGTGCTCAAATCGATTTTGAAATGACAAAGTCTAGCACGTAGCATAGATGGTGACGCACGCTTAAAGTGATGGTGACTTCTTGTCCCTCTGACGGGGACCGCTGAGCTAAATCTTGGAGTGAGTCGAGCTCGTTTTTCTTCAACCATTTCTTTCGGCACCCAAAGTATTGTTATGACCCCGATGTTATTTTTGGCCCAGGTAAACAGCTGCTGGGGGGTCATGATTTGGTTCTCGAAGGGACTTCGAAGACTGGCCCTTGCTGCCAGACGTTTCAATGTACCCCCGACTCCGCCACAAGCACTCTTCCTGTGGGACGTTGCGAAAAAATTCCATTCAGCGGAAATGCCGAAATCATTTTCGTGCTGACAGAGATTTGCAAAGTTTTTTTTTTTTTTCTTTTTTTTATTTTCGTATTGAGAGCCTCATCCATCGTTACACCACCGTACATCGCACTTGACGAAAAATGAATTCCTTTCTTTGACAGATTTCCGATCTCAAATGGTCATTCAAAAGCCAACTTCTCGCTTGTCAGCCCTTTCCTAGCTTACTAGCGCAGAAGCGGGTTACTCAAAATGCAAGGAATGAGTCTCGATACCCAGTGTCAATAGTGCGGACACGTGCCTTTGTTTATTCATTATTTCCGATCGGTCATGTAAGGATTTCCGCACAGACAATATGGACCGAAAATAATGCTAGAAGCGCAATCTTGGCTTGTGGCGATGCTTTAAGCGTCCGAGTTAACATACTGAATCAGCGCGTTTCAGAGCTTTGATAGCCTTCACTGCGCTCCAACCAAGCGCGAACCGGATCATAGTTCCGCTTTTCACCGCACCATGCGTGACTGCTAGATTTTGCGGCGTTATTACCGTGTTTCAGACGTCCACGTCAGCTGATGCCACCCGTCGATTAGGCATCGCGTTTCGGAGTGTGAGGAGCCACCCTCGGGTACAAAGGGCACAACGGGCCTGCTATGGCGACGTACTGGCGGCACCCCCGATTAGCACACGATACCCGCCGTTTCTTCCCTTACAGCCAGAAAAGAGGGACGAGGGGAAGCGGGCAGCAAACTCCGTTGTTTCTTTGGACCTAATCGCTTCGGCTATTGTCGCAGGTGGCGTGCTGTGCGGTGAAGAGGCGTTTAAGAAGCGACGACGGGTAGTGGTGCGAGAGTTCAACTTCAAAAATTGTTTTCTCGTTTTAAACAAAAATTACTCTGATTAAACTTTCAGAATCAAAAGACGATCAATCGTTCTTCCAAACCCACCATATTTTGTATTTTTCCTTGGACCACCTCAGGGTGAAATAAACGGCTGTTTATGCGTCAAAACGCACTTTTTGGCAACTTCAGGATTTTTTTTTTTACGGCAAGATGTTTAATTGAGTGGTTTAAAATATTTTTTATACGTTTTATACCTAGAGGGCAACCAGTAAAAAGTTATATTAGGTCCCGGGAGAAATTATATATTTTTTAGTAAAATGACAAAAATGTTGATTTTTGAATAAAATTATGTATTTTTTTAAAATATTTAAATTAAACAAAACAGCACAAACCCAACCACATTGTAAGCCGACAACCGTGCAAATGTAAGAAAAAAATATAGTTTTGTGTTTCATAAAAAAGCTGATTTTTCGTAAATTATTGAGTGATGCCTAGTTTCACGCTGTTTTCAAAAATTAAAATCGCGCTCACGTCATCACAAATTTTTTTTCGTCAAAACTATTTTAGGGTATGGCTACGGACCTTGTGACCGAAGCCCATGAATTTTTTTGTAGGAATCGGAGGTGGTCGAGCGCAACGTCTGGGACGTTTCACATGGAATGACCCTGCAGTGACGAGAGTGCGAAACGAGAGACTGCAGGAAAAAAAAACATGCAAGAACGGATGAAGGATTGATGCAGGGTACTTTGTGTCGGGCGGCCGCTTGCGCCACCTAGCCCGCCAAGCTCCATTACGGCATTCAGTTTAGTTTCGGATTTCCAAGGCGACCAAAATTGGTCCTTTGATGCAGGCTTGGCGCAAATCCCCCATATTTGGGCAAAATGTAGCAGGATGTAGCAGGGTTAGCCCCTTGGCGCAATTGGCGCAGCAATCGCACCACTGAATATGGTAAATATACATAAATCCCCTCGCTTTAACTTTGTGCAAATGCGTCATTTCCTCGCCATCACAACGTAGGCATTGGACTGGCCACAGTCGATAAATATAGCGAGATTAAAAGTAGCCTAAAAATGGGCAAGTGGTCGCTTGGGAACCACCTTCACGAGTTCAGCCGGGTTTTCGTTTAAGCTTAGTGCAACAGTAGTGAAAGGCTCGGAGAAACGGCGAGATATTCAATTAGAAAATATTCAGCCAAAAACACTATTCGCTTCAAACTCAAAATCTACAATTCACGCACGACTTGTGAACATAAATGTAACATTTTTCCAAAACTCATTTTTTATAAAACAAAATTCCGAGGCCATATTTTCATTTTAACAATCTTCCTTTTTATTCGCTGCCCCAGACTGTTAAAAGAGCGGGAGCTGCGAGAGACCGTGCGGGCGAAGGAGGGTGGACCCACCAGGTTCTTGTTGAGGTCCAGCATGCGAGCTCTGAGAGCGGCCGGGGCGTCTCCCAGGCTGGGCTCCACAAACTTGGCCTGGTCCAGCAGTCCGGCCAGCCGGGAGAGGGCCTCCTGCCGCTGCTTCCAGTTCTTGTCCCCCAGCTCGGACAGCAACGACTCCGTCAGCTGGCCGCTGCACGGAGGTGTCACCCTCGCTAGGCTGCGGCTAGAGCAACTATGCAAGCTCTGCTCGCGGAGCAGGGTATCGCAACGGCCTCTGCCCCAGGTATCGCGAGAGACAGGCGCGACGACGTGAGGCAGCAATTCGGAACGCACGCACCGTTGCCAGTCTCCCGAGTACTTTGAGAGCGCACTACGTTGCCCGCTCGTACGCCGCCTCAAAACTCTGCTTGTGCCATAAGAATGTGACAGACCCCCTCTGAAACTCAATCTGGCTACTTCCATCACTATTATCAACATTACCACCCGTCCACGTTAATACCAGCTTTTGGTTAATGATGAAGAAAGAAGTTGAAGACTGACACCGACGCGGAGCATGCACAATCCGAATGTTAATTCGTAGATTTTTGTTCCACGTCGGCGTGACAACTTGTAAGCTTTTGAGTATTCCAGGGTGTTACACGAGTCTTTCGAGCATTCGCTTTCGGCACGCCCCAGACCGCCCACGCCAACAAAAAAGGTGTGGTCGGCCGGTAGAACCCCCTTCCTAATAAAATACAAAAGCTATTTCGGTATTCTTAGACTCACATCTAATAAATCGGTTGGTACACACCTGGAGAGTTTTACCCAAAGTGCCTAAAAATCGTTTATCAGACCCAAACTTCAATAAGCAACCGCAACCTGGTGTCCACACCAAATATATCTTATCAACGCACTTGAAGCACTTCAAAATTGCACCACCAGATTCATTCACGCCTCATACTCGTACAATGTCAGTGTATCTTCCCTAAAAGCTGCATCATGTTTGCCAACTCTTTCACAAGTTCTTCTCTCCGCTTGGCAGCGCAGCTTACAACGTACCCCCAGCGCGCAAGTTCCAGCGCACCGTTCATCTGATCCAGGTCGCCCACCCACAGTCCCGCAATGTCACCTTCTCTGCCTCACTTATTTTTCCCGCCAGCCAGACTGGGAAGAACTTTCCTACAACACTGGTGCCATCACCTGCCCATCGAGTTTCATAGGAAATGTCACCATTAATGTATCACAGTGAATTCTTTTCTCACTTTTTCAAATTGTTTGTTTGTAAACCCCACCCCTTATGTAACACCCCCTAACGGGGATCTTTAAGGTACTAATAAAGTGATGTGAAGTGAAGACACGTCCTATTGAAGTTACAGTCGGTCGCAGATGCTACACGAAACGCTACACTTATCAATTGTCATGTGCTTCTTGAAGTATTCGCCGGCGCTGGTCCAATCAAAGACCTCACTGAGGGTAACGTGTTTGTGAGCGTTGCGACGTTTCAGAACGCTGAAGCAGCTCGTTGAGTCGCACGCCGAGCTTGGAGTCTTTGCTCTCATCGAAACTTTAGTTTCTCGTCGTCTTTCAAGTCAGTGCTGCTCTTGCTCTTCGGTTGCTGAAGCAGTTAGCTGCATTGCGCATCTGGCCCTAGCAGCCAGACGCTTGCTTTTCTGGCATCTTTCATTGAAGAATTTGGGCTGAACAATCTCTCCGCATTACTTCAACCAACACAGCTGCATTCCTCGATGAGCCATCCAATTGCTTACGCATGTGGGGAGCTATCCTCGGCCAATCGGCATCAGCAGTCGCTGCGCCGGTCATAGCTTTCTTCCTCTCCACCCAATCGATTATTCTGTGGTTAGATTCGCAGTAACGGCTTTTGTGGCTTCGCTTAATCTGAAAACCTAGGCTAAGAACGTTTCACGTTCATTCATTTCCTGGCTTAGAATTTCAGTCCAACGCAACAAAGGTGCGATAGCACTCGACAGAGTCATAACAAGCGGCCCTTTTTATCGGAACATGGCCGAGATATTTAGATATTTTCCCGCTAAACGTTACGTCGCAACGTGCGAGACCGACTGCGGACGACCGAGGCACTCACCTGATGTCAGTGCGAGGCACGAGGTCCTCCAGCGCTGGACCCTCGTCCTCCGGCGTCCCGCAGTCACCCGAACCGTCCGCCGCCGCCGCCATAGCCACGGCGGGACCCCGCACCGGTGCTGGGGGCTTCTCTCCCTCCAGCTGCAGAGCCCCACGTGCACTTGAGTGATTATGGGCCCGTTCGGGGAGGGAGACTCAACCGGGGTGCCTGCCAATGCTTCTCTCAAGCTCCCCGGCCTTTTCCAGGTTTTCCCCAGACATTTCTATCAAAATCCCCGACCAACACGAAAGAAGAAAATGCGGACGATGGGGTGGCGGCAGCCTGTTAGAGCCTAACCGTTTAACCTCGGAGGAATCAAAGCGTGGCTTGCGCTTTCCGGTGATGCCTCCAGCAACCGTACTTCGGCACAAAAGCAAGCCACAATCTTCGTAGCACGTCGCTGCACCGCCCCCGTCAGTCATTTTCTCCGACCTTACCCATTTTTTCACGATTTCACCGGTAATTCCACTACTTTTCCGGATACTTTGAGACTCCTCGGCAATTCCAAGTTCTGTACAAACCCCGCGTTCGGCCGACTAATACCGTCCCCGCCTGGCAGTCGCATCCCCGCCTAGGCTTGGCGACCACCGACCCGAGCACATTGGCGGAGAAAGGCAGCCAGTCGTTTCGTTCTGGGATGCTCGGACCCGGGAAGCAAAATTCCGCGAGAGGACGCACATATTTGGGTGAGAGAAAGGGTGCGCGATAAAGCGCTAAACACCAGGCACGCATTAGCTTTTTATTGACGAGATACAGTCAAACCCACTTACAACAAACGTGTCAGTTTTGCAAAAAGTGGTCGTTTCATCAGTAGTTCATTATATCTGGACTTACCTTTAAAACACGTCATAATTAAGAATAATAAAGCTGGTATTGATAGTTTAACCCTGCCAACTCTTTATTTAAAGAAACTGTTTGCACGATTCAAATGCGCCCCCAATTCTAACGCGCAGGCAGATTTAGCTTTCCGATTATCAGAAAGTAAATTGCTGCCGAACCTACTGAGCAGGTAAAATAATTTTGGTTGACAACATACCTCATAGAACAGATTTTACGAAACGCATGCAAAAATAAATGCCGTGCACTAATCCAAAGACGGTTCTTCACTGTCTACAGAGGTAATTAACACTTGCTTTAATATAAGCATTTAAAGTGCAGCACTTCCTGCGCACGTACAAGTGCACGGCCGTCGCCTCTGACAGGGTCGCCTTTCGAACAACACTTTGCGAGCTCGTCGAGTGGCTGGGATTGCGAGGCCATGCAGTGCTGCTCCATTCTCTTTTTCCGCCAGCATGATGCCCTTTCGTTTGAATAAAGCCTCCTAAAGATTTTTTTTCTTCCTATTTTAAAACAAGACACAAGCCCAAAGATGCGAGAGAATGTGCATGGTACGAATACCAAAATGAGAACATACTCAAATGGTCACGATGGCGATGGGGCTAGCCACCTTATAACCGAGCATTGAGTTTGTCTTGAGTATCAATAGAACGAACGCAGCACGGCGTGAGAGTCGACTGCCTCCTCTTGTTCTCCTTCCCGCGCACCCACCACAATCGCGGGACCACAGTGCGGCAGACTACGCGACCCTGGAGAGCGTTTTTGCTTTTGTAGTTTTGTTTCCTCCCCAGGAAAGTGCACCGCATGACCGTGGAAATGATTTTAAGCATCTCTCGGAGAGCCGTGCCAGAATGTAGCTCTTTTGATCTTATTTTGTCTTTTCACATGCGGGAGTTGTTTTTTTTTTCTTCTTCTTCCCGAAGCGGACTGAGTGTTTGTTGTAACAGTATGATGCACTGAAAAACGGTCATTCCATCTGGACCAATTTTAATGGGTAGGGCCTTGAATTCCTATATTTTCTGAAAGATGGTCGTTATAACCGATAGGTCGTTACAGTCGAATCTCGTTAATTCAAACTCAAAAGGGACCGAAAATTTGTTTGAATAAAGCAAAGTTTCAATTATTGGGAGTTTCCTTCCACAGAGACGCATAGGAAGGGACCAGCATGTTAGTTTGAATTATCCACAAGTTTGAATTAAGAGAGTTTGAATTAATGAGGGTCGACTATAGATGTCGGATCATTATAAGTGGGTTTGACTGTATACGAATATTGCTTAAAGGGCAACTCCGCTTCATTTTTGATATTTAGAAAACTATGTAGCCCTCTTCAGTATCATATAGGAAGACCCCATGTCAAATATTACGATCTAATTCCGTCTATATATTTAATAAACTGGCCAGCGAACCTTCAAGCGAGCCAAGTCGCCGAAATCTGCCAACTCTAGCGTGCGGCGCGAGGCGCAATCATCAGCGCAGTCAATGCCACGGAGTTGGAGCGGCCAACGTTGAACCACTACGTCAGAGGCATGCATACTTCATTCTCACGTTTTGCTTGTATTTACTTTTCAGAGCGAAATTTAACGATGACGTCATGAGTTTCTCCTCCCGGTGTTGGCTGACCAGGCGTTCACGTGATCACCGCTGCCCTGCGCGCTTATCGGTCTGTTTCTCCGCTCCCCTTCTCCTCTTTCGTCTCCTCCCCTTCCCCCTCTCCCCCGGGCCATCACCGTCCACGCCATGCGAAGCGACCTGCCCGCGTCCAAAAAAAGAAAAAAAAAGGACCTTACGCGTCGCGTGTCCTGTTTCTCGCTCCCTCCCGAACGTCACAAGACCACGTGGTTCGACGCGACGTGCCCATGACTGTGACGACCCGAGACCAATGTTGCCTGACGCAACCGAAGTTTCGGTTTCGGTATCTGCTGATGCTTAAATTAGGATTACACAAATATTATTCCACATTTCGCGAATCCGAAGACGTAGAGTTGTTGAGTATTGCTTTGTGAATGTGAATCACATGGAAGCCTAAATTTTTCGAAATTGAGCGGAGTTGCCCTTTAAACCATTTATTTTTAACATATTAATGTTTATAACAAGATTCAATAAAAGAATGCAGCTCAAATAAAAAAAAGTCCGAGGGTAAACTTCAAAGTTCTAAGCTTTGTTGCCTTTGGCCAACACCAGGCAAAAGTCCGAAGGTGACTCCCTCATCTGCGCATACGATAGCCTCGAGTAAAACAATCACCTATCACACAAAATTAGTGGCAAGAAATAAACTTATCCCTATTTTTTTCGCCAAAGATATGAAGAAACGTTTTGAAGGTCAAAACTACAGCACTATCTATAGTCAGTGACACGTCAAGAAGGAAGTAGAAGCTCCTCCCACCCCTTTCCACTTTAGTAGAGCGAACGCATGAGAGGAGACGACCTCCTCTCCACCGTTCAGTCTGCTGAAGTGGAAAGGGGTGGGAGGAGCTTCCACTTCATTATTGACCCGTCACCGACTATAGATAACGCCATAGTTCCGACCTTCGAGGCTGTTGCCAGACTACTAAATAAAAAAAAAAGTGATACCGTATTTACTTACAGAATGAACACACTTTTTTTTCCGAAAAATCATTGCAAAGTTGGGGGCGTTCATTATGCGAAGTAAAATTTTTGCGTCCGTATTTACTCGCATAATGAACAGACCTTTTATCCTTAAAAATCAAAGTAACTTCTTATCTCTTTGCGCGCGGTGCCCGACCCCGCAAACCAAACTAAGCTGTGCAAAAAAAAAAACTTTTTCTTAATTTCTTGGGTGTTTGCTTTTTTTTTTTCTGCAGCCTTTCGCAAGCTGTTTTGTTTGCTTAGGCGAGGGCTCTCTGCTTATCTTCTTTATCTCCTTGTGTGCGGCGCGCGCAAGGAGATTAAGCAATAAGACTGCAATAAGATTGCGCCATCGTCGCTAGTGGCTCACCAATAGTAAGCGAAATCCAAGGCAACATGGTGGCGCACGGCGACAGCGTCGAAGTGTTCGATCTTGGGACAATCTCGCCGGCTTCCCCGACGTTTTGTCAAGCTTGAACCATCGCAGCCTTGGAAAATACAGTCCCCACCGCTCCTCAAAACTAAAAAGCAAGCACTGCGACCGGCAAACCGGATACGTCTCGCCGAGTCGGCCGGGTGGGGCGAGCGAACACGTCCCCCCCTCTCCTCTTTCGGCTTCTGATTGGTCGAACACACCGGAACACACCGCAACGCTTCGGAAAGTTGAGCAAGTATCTACTCACTTGCGTCGCGCTACAGAGCGTTGCGGGAAGGCGCGCATCGCACCGCAAGCGACCGCTCCTGGCCGCAAGTACTCCACAAAGCATTCAAACGCGTTCAAATGCGAATGTGCGTATAGACTTTTACCTCCTTGCGCGCAGTGGCGCGCGAACCCAAAGTCCAGACTGCGCTGTGCAAAAAAAAAAAAGCTCCTCTCTATGTTTTTTCCTTGCTTCCGTTGGATCTTTGCGAATTTTTTTAACGCCTTTGGCAAGGCGTTTTGTTCGCCCACGCTGCCCATGCATTCGCGACCTCACTGCACCAGGATAGAAAAGTGCGTTCATTTTGCGTGCGGGGGGGAGGGGGTCAAAATTTCGACGTCTGAGTTGGGGGTGCGTTTATTACGCAAGTGAAAAAAAAAAAAAGTCGAAATTTTGAGAGCCGATTTGGGGGGTGCGTTCATTATGCGAGTGCTTCAATTTTGCGAGTAAATATGGTAAAACCAAAACTATCAAACAAAATAAATTTATTAAGCGGTTTGTTGCCCTGAGGTGTGCGAATACCGAATAGTAGTTTTCGAATCGAATCGAATTAAGAAAAAAAAGCCGAATAATGAATAGAATATCGAATAGTGATTTTATTTGTAGGAATTTTTCAAAGTGTGCTGCGAATGAGATTATTATATGTGCAAAGTATGCAAATGGCGCAGGATATGCATCTTGTACGGAACAAAAGCTAAAATGTAAAAGACTTCTGTTTGAAAAAAAAATAAATAAAAGCAGTAGCTGTTGGATGTTGGGCACTAAAAATCCAATTTAATGGCACAAATATGATCTAAAGTTACAGCCACGCGTGCCTTTTTTTCTCGGCAAGATCAGAGAGTTGTGCCATTTTGCGATATAAGGTCTCCATTTTAAGGAAGAAAAAGGGCACCCAGGGTTTTATTCCACATAAATAAAAAGATAGGTGTTAAATCTAAGTAAACAAGCTTAAACAATATAATCTGAAGTAAGAAAAAAAACATGTCGTTAGGTGGCGCAAGTCACCGTCCTACTGCCGCTATGCATTCATTCCTCCGTCCATCTACCCTATTTTAGAGAGCCTAGATTTAAAAGAGTGAGCAAGCAAAACTGAAACCATGGTAACGGCTCCAGCGCAGATTGGTCGTAAGTGTGCATGTGTTGTGTTGTTGCGTGGAAAGAAGGCGAGCAAACTGGAGAGCAACGACGCTGCCCTGCCTGCCCGACCCCGATCGACCCCGCTTTCGTCTTTTCGTCACCTTCTCGCAGTTCATAATTCAGAGGCGGCTATCGAACGGTTGGAAACCCTCTCAAATCGAAACACACTATTTTTCCGTTCCGTTTCGTTCCAAACAGATTTTGCGGCTTGCAGTTTCAAAAGAATGACGATAAGTCAAAACAGTTAGGGCGCAGGCGAGCTGGTGTAGGTTTACTGTTTTGTTAGACCACCTGAGACTAGGTGGAAGAAACACGTGTTTCTTCCACCCAGTCTCAGATGGTCTAACAAAATGCTACACAATAAGTCGACTGGTTTCATTGGCATGGTGAACGTGGTTTTCTTTCTGTGATCGTGCAGTCGCCGATTTCTGTGAGTGTGACAGGTGTGTTCTACACCGGCGCTTCAATTTGAAACTAGGGGCTTTACTCGTGAAAAGAATTAGGCATGGCGCAAAATTCCAGCCTCCCTACAATTCGCCTCTGGAAGCAGCGGAAACCGGATGTTTCGGTTGTGATTCAAGGGTAGATTGTGTCACGATCGTGAGTACCATATTTACTCGAGTAATAAATGTACTATCTATATACAAGGCCCTTGCGTCTACTTTCCCGCAGAAAACACGTACAGCCAATCACTGCGCTGCGCATAAATAACATAGCAAATAACCAGATTGAGAACACGATTTTCCATACAAATGCAATCTTCACAGATGGTATCTTCACTCGAAGACATTATCTCAGTCCCGTAAACAGCTGAAATCATGCTGTCGATCGTGGTGATTGGCAATCTCAGTGTTCCGCGGAAAAGCGAACCCTCAGGCAGTGCGGCTATTACTCGAGTAAATACGGTAAATCTGCGTGCTACAGTCGAACCTCGATATAACGAACTTCAATGTAACGAAATCCTCGATTTAACGAAGTATTTTATTTTTCATAATTTCTTGCCCATAGACCCCATGTATTTTTAGTCCCTATATAACGAAGTCTATTTTGCTGCTATTTCAATATAACGAAGCGCCATTGCCATAGAAGGCAATAAATAAATCAACTCTAAAAAACAACTTCGCAAAAAAATTGTGGTTAAAAAAAAAAAAAATTATGCGCAAACGCGAGCGCTTGATAGGTTACTTCACGGGGACAGGCCTTCCAACGTTCCTAGGCTGCCCGAGGATGCGGCACCGGTAGCGCCGGCGAGGCATGCGGCAAAGCGGATTCCGCGAGGCTGGCCAGAAAATGCCAAACAAAAAGTTAACACGGCATAACAGCATCACCACTGACATTCACTGATCATCATAGTCCACTGTACCGCGGGTAGCGCGGGAGCCAACTTCAGCGAGGGAGCGACGTGATGGCGCGACCGCACGGGCAGTGCCATCTAGGAGAAGACCGAGAAGACCGATTATCGTCTTGCGAGCGTGATGTAAAGCAAAGGCGCAAGCACACTGTGGGCGCAAGGGGGCAAGTAAACTGTGCGGTCAAGAGTGCTGTGTAGGTTGGAAACATTGGCACCGCCTAAACTAAACAGTTTTATTTTTTAACCGGGCGGTTCACTTACGTTCTTGCTGCCATAGGGAAACGTAAAGTTCTTTCTTTGGATGAGAAAGCAAACGTTTTGGACGCCATCCTGAAGAAACTGCCGAGATCACGAGCACTCGGGAAGTGCTCGACGCAATGGACGTACTGAGGAGGTACAGGGCGTCGCATGGGCAGCAAGATGCCGTGCAAACGCTCTGGGCGCTCGAACGCCGTATGACGCCGCCGACGCCGCTGCTACTGTCGGACAAGGCGCAAGCAAAACTCACGGACTACTTTGCCCCTAAATAAATGTCATTTACGGTGAGTTTTCATACCCGTAAAATGTTTCGGAATATTTTTTTTCGCATGCTAAAGCCAAATTTCGATTTAGCGAAATTTCAATGTAACGAAGTAAATTGCGAATTTTACCGACTTCGTTACATCGAGGTTCAACTGTATAAAGTTTGTGGCGTTCATTACTTTCCTTTTTTTCTAACCTGTGCGTTAGATTTTTGTGGAATGGTAGGACCAAGAGCTGTTTTTCGTATGGTTTGTCTAACATCACGGCGCTTACATCGGGAGAAAAAATTACTTTTGTTTCAGTTCCGCGCCGACCGCGCGTCTTTGGCTGAATATATAGAATATTCGAGCGACCAAATACTAGGAATTCGATTCGCAAATCAAATTATTCGGGAACTTTCTATTCAATCTGAATTCATATATTCGAGTATTCGCACACCCCTACTCATCAACAAAGGATTAAAACGGGACCATTACGAAAGCCCGTACAATGCTTCGAGGAAGACTGCGCAAAGAAAAGAAAGGACAAACGGTAGGACTAGACAAATGAAAACATTGTCTATGGTCAGTTACAAGTCAAGAAGGTAAGAGTTCCGCCCACAAGCGCGATGCGCTCGTTTCAAATCCCTCCGCAGTCGAAAGAAGAGTTCACTGGAAACGGTCCTAGTTCCGCTTCAATGGATAGATATTGGCTACAGAGTGATGCCAACTTGTCTCCGGTCCCACTTTTTAAGAAAGCAGCTTTTGTATCCATCGGAGGGGGAACCTAATCCCCGAAAGTCGTATTTGTTTCCATCGGAAATGGAAACTCTAATCTCCCTCTCATGGCTTCCCCAACGCTCATTCAAAGTCGAAAGATAAAGCAAATATGTACAGAAAGGTAAGACCCTCCTCGCACACTGGCTGAGACGTCACGGAAACGATGGGACGCTATTGGATGCGGAGGTGCCGGAGGGATGTACGATTCCCTTGGAGAGGAATTTGCCGCTACATTCTTGACTCGTAACCTACTATAGATTGGTGGTCTTCACCCCAAGGCGAAGCACTTGGAGAAGTCGGAGAGTCGTCGTGACCGGCGATGCAAGGACGACCGTTGCATCATGCTGGACATCGCAAATGCCGCGGCCTAACAAATTCATCTCGTCCGTCATTGCGTATGCCACTTATGGAACTCTGTGTCCGCGTTTCCACTCGATGCCAAGACGCGCGCAAACGTGCCCCAGAGCGTTTCACGACCTCGCGGAACACTCGGCATTTGAGCACGTTGCTTTGAGCGCACCTTCGGTCAGAGTCGACTGCATCCTCGAAAGCAGTCCCTCCGTTTCCACCCGACAACGTAGAAGCGTCGAGAGGTAATTCCTTGCTGCTCGGGTACAACGCGTAAGAGGGATGGGACGCTGAGTGTCCCACCCTTCTTGTGTGTTCCAAGCAATTAAAACGGCAAGAAATGACAACGCAGAAGCCAAACCGTTGCGTCGTCAGATGCCGCAATCCCACCGGGTGAGGGTGGGAGTTCCGGGAGAAAAGAACGGGTGAATGCGAGCGTCGTCATCGTCGCAGCTCCCAACTCGCGTCTGCTTCGGTTCCTGCAGGCCGTCGAGCCGAAAAGCGACGGCGAAACGGTAGTCCGCCACGTTGATCACAACCGGCAACTCAACGCTTCCAAGGTGACGTCGGGCAGAAATCGAGGGAGGACCCTTTGGGACGCAGTAAACGCGCGGGTTGAGAATGCATCTTGGGCATTGCCCGGTGGCCGCCCTCGATGGGAGGACGGGAGGGCGATGGTGGCGGGGGCATGCCCACCTTCTGCAGCTCGGCGTCGAGCAGCTGGAGCAGGCTGGCCTTCTCGCCCTCCAGGAGGGTGCGCAGGCTGGGGCCCAGGTGCAGGTAGAGCACCCCGGCCAGGGACAGGGAGGCCGAGCGCACCCCAGGGTTCGAGGCCCCCAGGCCCGTGCGCACGTGCTCCACCGCCGCCTTCACAGGCACCTGCGAGGGTGCGTCGAAGGAGGGCGAGTCTCCCACACGCTCCAAACACCGCAAAAGGGCACAGATGCGGAAGTCCCGGATCGCCGGTGACATTTTAAGACGGTCGACTTGAGTGAATCTGAGCTCGATGGGACGGGCAAAACTAGGTCGAATTAAAAGACATGCAAGAAAATTTGAATATCCGGCACTTTAGAACTGGTGGGTTAACATTTTTATAAGCCGCCACACACTGCCTCACGGCAGCAGCCGTGTTATGTCCTTTGCATGTTTGGTGTGGTGGTTGCAGCGGTGACTGACAGGCGGCCAGCAACCATTGCAGCAACCATTTCAGCACCAATGCAGAGCGGCACATGCTGCTCCGCAGAAGTGTTGCAATGATTGTTTTGAGACCCAGCCGTGTCCTGTGTCTCAACATATGCTTTTTCTCTCTCTTCGCAACTCATCACACAGTAAAATATTTGAAAACGGGCATTTTTCCGCTGACGGGCATGGCCGATTGCACCTGTAACTTGCCCACTGTGTAATTGGAAAGAAAAAAAAAAGTTTTTTTTGTGTCAGGCACGGCCAATTATGCTTGTAATTTTCCCACCGCCTATTCGCTCTAGGCTGAATTAACCAATATTTTATATTTCAAAAACCAAAAAAAAAAACTTTCTTTTTTTATAGAAATGTATGGGCTTTTGCAACAACCTTTGAACAGGGTCGAATTAAACGATAAGTTGAATTAACTGACATCGAATTAATGCTATTTTGCGAGAAAAGCGCCACATTGCGCTCAAGCACTACGCTTGACAGCCACATCGCCATCCTCCAGAATAAATTTGGGACCCACTTCGATAGTGACACCCAAGCTCTGTGCATCGATGCGGCCCCCAGGTGGCAGATTGATGCCGAATACTGCAAGGCCTCTAGCAAATCCACCGGCACGATTAAGGCAAGCCTTCACCTACCACCTTCACCACGGTGCCACAAACTAAACACCGAAAAAACGATTTAAGCCTGTCTCGATTCTATCGGGGTGATTTCGTTTCAAGTCATGGAGGAACAAAAATTAAAAAAAGGAACATGGGGAAAAACTTTCCTAGGATGAAACTGACTAGAGTTTTTGCGTCGTCTTTTAGTTTTTACTTCTAGAGAAGCAAAGATGGATACAGAAAGATTTTTAACAACTTTTTGTAAAAAAACAAATTTACATACACAAGCTCCTCTTAGGAAGGAATAATTTTCGTGACATCGCAAATATTAGCTCAGCCAAGTAGACCAGAACAACGTTTTGCCCGCGACGTCCTCTGCGCAGACCCTCTAGAGCCCCCCACGAATCCGCCCCGGCTGTGGGGCGCTCACCCTGAGCCCGAACTCCCGGATGGCGTTGGCGAGCCAGAGCAGGGCCTCGCTCTGGTTGCGGGGGTTCCTCTGGGCGAAGCAGAGGGCGGCCACCTGGGGCCCCACCGCCTCCAGGGAGGTGGCCTCGGCCAGGGCCGTGAGGGCGGCCCCCGCCCCCGCCCCGTTCTTGGCGTCGCCCAGCTTGTCCACCAGGTCGCCCAGGCAGGCCTCCGCCGTGCAGGGGGACACCCCGCCACGCCCCAGCACCCAGCACAGGGCCTCCAGCTTCAGCTTCAGTACCTGCCCACGTCCCAGGGGGGCGTCAAAAGAGCCAGTCGGGGGCCCTTTCCGTTAAGGGGGGACACTACCCAAAAAAGTGAACTTTCGAACCGCTCGTCCGATTTAAATGACATTTACAGGGCTTGTTTCTGTTCATGTTGAGAACATTTCTGCCAAATTTTGTTAACCTGGGTGAAGTATAAAAAAAATTGCATATGTTCAAAGATGGAAGTGGGCGTGTCTGTGTAGAAAAACTATCGTTATGAAATTACTTATAAATTTGTCGTTTTCATGTGTTACCTTGCTTTAGGACAGTTCAGAGCAGATAAGTATGGAGCTATACTTCTATATTATACCATCTTTCATGACAAGAAAGTCACATAAACACAAATACTATTTTTTAAATTTCCATCCTTTGTCCAAAATTTTAGTTCTTGAGCACTAAAAATTACAAAAATAAAAAAATACAAGCTCAAAGCTATCTTCCCCTTTAAATTTCACCCCAGAAAAACTAATAAAAATGAATCCAAGTTACATAATAACATAACGATAGTTTTCCTAAAGTGAAATTTATGCCAAAAAGTGGAATGGAGAAAAATGTGTTCAAACTGCTTCAATCTCTACCTTTTCCTTTGCATCAGTGGACCGAAAATAGTTAATAAAAAATTAACTATGCAGTGTAAACTAATGAAACTTTCTGGGAATACTCTCTAGATGTGGGTGGATGTAAATATAACATTTTTCAAGATCAGCTTTTTTTTTTTGCAGAAATTGTTTTTTCTGGGTAGTGTCCCGCCTTAATTGGTTCAGCAACATTGGAACATGTACAAAGACGTGACAAACACCACAATGGTGCAATGCTGTCAGCGATGGGAGCAGCATCGGTTAGTGCATCGATCGAACATGAAAAGGTAATTCCATCCATCACCAAACGTATGAATGTTAGATAATGATTGATGACTCTTCTTTCACCATTCGACGGTCTGCTTTTTTCCCCCGAAAAGACGTTTACTTTCGGTCGGGTTTTGCTTCCGAAGGAATAGTATAAAGGCAAGGTCCATGCGTGGGGATTTGCTTCTTAATTATCCGGTGGGAGCAGGTACAGTGCTTGTGGGTTGTTTAGGTTTAAAGCGTCAAACGGAATTATTGACGAAAAAAAGTTGGTACCTTTTGTTTCATCTTTGGGTGTCTGCCTCCGCGACATTTTTGCGGCTTCGGAATCCTAACCGGAGATACTTTACAGGGCTCGGAAGTATCGGTGCTCCCGTTACAGAGACAACTGTAAAAAGGTCAATGCCGACGCATATTACTTCTCATCGCTCGTACATAATACGAATAGATGGGACGCAAAAAGAACACAAATCCTTCTTCATAAATAAGGCTCGGGTCAGAGTAGGTCCCATTTACAATGGGTTTTGAAACATTTTTTTCAAAATGAAGCGTAGATTGGCACTTTGGTTGAGATAAAGCCTGTCTCTGCCTCCCCCTTTTACACTCGGTAGCACTTTTAGCCCGCAAATAGGATTCTCGTAAAAGTGACACCGAGCCTTAGTGGCACTGGAACCTCGACTAACACATTTTTTCGAATATACACGCATTTGTTTGTTCGTCTTTCCCCTTTCTCGGCAAAGCCGTTTTTAAAAATGAAGGTCGACCTACAGTCGAGACCAAACAAGGTGACCTCGTGATAGTACTCGGCATAATTTTCGATCCTAATGCGTTAACCCAGGTGCCTTGTGTCAGCTGGTTCTCAGCACTGCGATGCAAAGCGGAGTGGTAAAAGCAAAGACACGGGCGAGATACGAGCACCGCGTGAAATTGATGCTTCCACGGACGCTCGGCGTCGAGCTCGGGTCCAACTGCCGAGTCTATGACATTCCGAGGAGGAAGAGTGGGACGCGGCCTTTGTTACTCGGGACGCCACCGCCGTGGCAGCGGCACTGAGGCACGCGATGAACGAGGTAACGAAGCAATCTCCTCGGGAGGAAAACACCCTGCATCCGCATTATTGCGGTAGCCTCACGACATAGCTGCCGACGTCGTACAGAAATTCTGGCGACGACGGGGCTATTCCAGTTGACGAGCAATTTCTATGCCTCGATTCGTTTTAAGTCTAAGCACAGACGATGCCTCGGGTAAATGGAGCAATGAAACGTGTCAAAAACATGACTTGGTGGCATTCGTCGTCCTTCTGTACGTGTTCTTTCACAGACTAAACCAATTAAGCGTAGCGACTGTCCCGTGACATGCGCTTTTAGTCTTAGTGGCTGTACGCGAACGAGCCTCCGAATGTGCTCTAACCTAACTATGCGAGTAGAGACACCACCAAATAATATTTGTATGACAAAATGACACAATAAAAAAATATTTTTTTTTTTTTTTTTTTTAACGCGCACTTAGTTTTTAAACCCAAAAATGAAGATTCTAATGCGTCCACGATTCTAACGTGCGCCAAGTTTTCAGTCGAGAAAAATCGGTGTTCGTGCACAAAGAACCGGCAAAGTTTATTTACGCGTAAGCATCGTGCTCATAAGTGCATCGCTCCTCCTCGCTCTCGGACGGCTCTTTGTCGCTCTCTGTGTGCCCTGGCAAGTCGTCCTCCGTGGTGTCCGTCGCGTTCGAACTTCCGCACTTCTCAAACGAGCATTTCACCGTAGCAGATGGAATTGTGCTCCACGCCTCGGAAAGCATCCGGCCATCTTTTCTAGGGATGCGCGCTTCGCTTTGTCGGTGGCCATGAACATGCGAGGGCCATTAATCGGCCACTTGCCGTAGAGTACCCGTACCCGGTCCTTTGCTGTTTTCTTGAGACACACGTCCGGCAGCTGAAGCCGAGAGGTCCTGCCTACCCGGAATGACGACAAGGTCAGTGTTGCCTACATCGAGCTTGACCTTCACGCGCCCATCGAGACGGCACCCGAATGCGTTGAGCACAAGCATTGCACGCATCCCCGGGTCGCTGCTGGGCCTTTCCCGCCACGCAGTTTATCAGATCGATGACCAGATTGGTGTCCGTCCACCCTTTTTCGTTGCCTCACGCAATGACGTTTCGAGGAATTGTCGACTCTTAAGCTTCTTCCACTTAAATAACAAATACGGAGGCAGCTTGCGACTGTCCGCATCGCGGCGCAACATTGCCGTCACCCGCATCTTCTCATGTCCAGAGGACAGCACGCAAACTTGTTTAGCTCCCTTCACTTCCACTGTCGTGTTGGCGGGCACGTCGAAGTACATCGGTGTCTGGTCTGCATTCCCGATTTGCCCCCACTGGTACCCACGCTTCTGACGCACCAATATCACGAACCACTGAAAAGAAGCTTCGGGCAGCTTCTGGCAGATTCCAGTTTGCCTCCGAAGAGAAAATCCTTTCCTTTTCAGAAACTTCGTTATCCAGTTTCTGCTGGTCTCGAAGGTGCTTCTGGATAGGCTTTGGTGGCGAGCTAGCTCGAGAGCTTTGACTTTCAGTATTTCAGTTGTTACCGGCATTTGGTCGGCTGTGAGCTTCTTCACGTAGTAGGCCAAGGCATTTTAGATATCACGAAAGTGATGGATCCCTTCCGGGTGGACTTGCGAACATCTCGTCTCTTTGCTCTCACCAGTTACGAATGCAAGTTTTGGGCACATAGAAAGTATACGAAGCAGCTCCGTTGCCATTCGTCTCGGCGGAAAAACAAACTTTCTTCTCGAGGCCGGCTCCCTAATGAAAACGTCGCGCCTTCGCTGGTTGCGTGGTGACACTGGTGCACCTGGCAACAAAGCAAACCGCTAGAGAAGGGAGCTCTTAACGATGCAAAATTCAACACGAGACAAGATTGGGACCACGATTGTCGGCCAAGATCAGCAACTGTCGGTGCATCAAGTGTTGCCAACATCAAGTGTTATGCAGAAAATCTACGCCACCGTCTTGTAACAGTGATGACAGTGGCGCTGTCGGTAGCAGAATTTCCGTTTCTGCTTTGGCTTCGTATCCGATTGTAAGAGCATGCCATTTCTAGCTGTATTTTTTTTCAAAAAATGTGCACGTTAGATACGGGTAATTACGGTAATATATTTCTATTTGGCTTAGTTTAAAACTGTCTCGGCACAGGTGCGGTGAAATACTTAGCACAAATGCAATTTTTGCGCAAGATGTAACAGAGTTTGTTTGCAGCACAATTTGGCAAAAATGGCGCAGCACTTCCATCACTGTGCGTCCAATCATCTCGTAGCATCGGCTGTGTCTGGACTCGGGGGGGGGGGGGGGGGGGGGGGGGAACGAAGCAAAGTGTGCATGGATCGTCGCACGGTGAGGAGGAAAGTGGGCGGAGACGCGGACGATCGGCACTTTTGTCACCTCCTCGCAGCTCATGAGCCACGTTGCGAGGAGCTTTACATTTTGGCCATTTTTGTCAAATGGAACATATGGTAAGCCAAAAAAACTTTAGAGGACCCTTCGTCTCGACAAGAGTCTACCTTGCTCGTCCACCGTTTGGAAAAGCCCACAATGCACCCCAGCCCAGCATTTGGGAAAGTTTCGACATGGAGGGAACGCAGTTTCAAAGGCCCTCAGCCACAGGGACATCCCCCCCCCAAATTCCGGAAAGGCGCTGATCCCCGCCAATGGACGCACCTGGAAGTTGGTGTCCCTGAGGCCCGGCTTGCGCCCCAGGGTCCGGACAATCACCTGCACGGGCAGCTCTCCTTCCAGAGTGTCCATCACCTGCAACATCAGCGAGTGTCCCAGAGGGCACCCCCACGCGGACAAGTATGCAAAAAGAGTAAAACAAAGGGCTACAAACCATCGTAAAGATGGCGAAAAGCGAAGAGGAGTTGACAAAGCGCAAGAGCAAGCAGACAACGCGAGGCCAGCGAGGTGGTGAGATGCGCCCCAGCGGCATGGTAGCCATGGCAGCAAAAGGGGAACAAAATGCCGCGGCCAATAGTAGTTGAGTGGTCCTCTGAGCGGGCACTTTGGCCAATCACTGCTTCGCAATCGTGAGGCGGAAAAACGTTGAACAGGCCTAAACTATGCGGCGGACACTATTTTGAAGGGTGGCAAAAAGGAGAAAAAACTGCTTCAAGACAAAACAAAAATGGCGGCCATCTGCCAAGTTGAAAGAGAGCGGGAATCGCTCAGTCTGGCTCGATTTTGCATCTATAGCGCGATCTGGAAGCCGCCGGGATCTTGTAAACATTTTTTTAAACATATTTTCTCGGTGAATTAGGTGCTGATAATTAGAGGAGGTAGTTTATGAAATATAAAAACCAAAGAAGTGGTTTTCCGAAAATTGACATTTTAGCAATTTCTTTTGTTTTTGATCTCCACATTTAATAAAATCGTTATGAGATTTTATTTGTTTACTTTAACGATTTGTTCCTCATTCATCTCTTCATGAACAATCTGTCTTTGTCGGCATCAATGCCAACAAAAAAGTGTAGAAATTACTAGAAAGGGATATAAACAAGTTAAAATGGCTTAAATCTCTTTAATGCCCGCAACATTTCCTGCAAGATGTAGATGCAACGCTGCAAAATTTTCGAGTCTCATTAAAACTAAAAACTTGTCGCAGTTATACTGTAAGGACTGGACGCAACTATTGGTGCATCCAGTCCGGGGCAGTTTCAGTAAGACGTGCCAACCGTTCTTTAACACCACTCTATATCCTGCGTGCGGAAAACAACAGCGCCATTTCTGTTTGCCAAGAACAGTCGGTCACCATTAACCTCGGCCTCTGGTAGGTGTTCCTGTGGATTTCTCTGGTGACCCGAAGCCCTCAACTGTTAGTCGAGTTGAGCGATAAAACATTTTTTGTTGTTGATGTTTCGGCACTAAACAAGCGCCGAAACTGGAACACGAGTCGCGCTCGTTCTTAGTAGGCAAGGGGGTAAGCTGCGTTCCGTCTTAAGCCAAAGGAGTGCTTTCTGGGAGCCCCTTTTGGGAGGGGCGGAAGGGGCCCACCCACCTCGCGCATCCTCTCCACAGCGGCCAGGCGGTCCTTCCAGTTGGCGCTGCACAGAGCGGCCAGGGTGTCCTCCGGGAAGATGGCCGCCGCCCTCTCCTGCACTTCCTCCTCCCCCAGGGCAGACTCTGTGAAGGCCGGCTGCACCGGGCACACACCGTCAGCCTCGCGCAACAACCAGCCAAAGCGCGGCAAGACAAGAGTCCAGAGTGCGCCTGGGCAGTGACCTCGTTCAGTCTCCCACAATTTGGAGCGTCACTGTTTTTCATAGCAAATAGAAACTATGCATCGCCGAACGCTCCTTCTCCATTCAAATGTAGCGCTAGCAATCCGAACCGGATGCCAAGAATCGACACCGTGGGTATGTGTTTCGAGAGTGCAATGTGCGTCAAGTCGTAAGTGCCTCTGAGCAGCGTTTTATTTTACTACGATGACTACATTTGTAACTTGCGGCACTCGCGGTCCAGAAACCAGTTTGATCCAGTGGCGACAGACGAGGGGGATGGGGATCCGCGGCGGCAATGGCGACAGAATGCATACGACCATATGGGTCGCGTTTCAAGAAATTGTTGATCTCGTCGTTTCGTCCTTTTGTGTTTAAAAACGTACCTTGCTCCACAGCATTGCTGTATTTGTGCTGGCATGTGCCATTCTAGTAGATATGGAACATATCCATGGTTAGTAGTGCATAATAGCTATCACAAACCACTTTATTGGTAGCAACGCACCGGAAAAGCTGGACAATACAGAGCTTAATTCGTGGCCAATATATGATGCAAAAACATCTATGCGCAACACACCTTCAAAACTTTGCTGCGGCGTCGATTCTTAGTCGGTATCCAAGCGTGCGAAGGCACAGAGACTCAGCACTTCGGCGTGCCAAGGAAGCTTTGATCACACTGCGAGACCGGTGAAACTCTTTCGACAAGTTGTGCCTTTTCCCTGCGGTGCTGCGCTTTCGTAACAAATTTCCACGTGTTCTCAAAGGCCAGTCTAACCGACACAAGGTGGTAACTTCTTCGGCGAATGACGACAAACGACTATAAATCGTGCCTTCAGCTCGCTGCCACCGGCCTCTGCAACGCTCCAAGAAGGCAATTTTCCGACATGCAAGATGGCCGTCCAGCGGCCGCACTCACGGAGAGGAAGCGCTATCCAGCAATTGTCAGCGTGTTTATCTGGTAATATATTTTCGTAAAATCTAAATTTAGGGTTAAGAATACTTAGTGGAAATCAGTGGTCGAGCTTATAATGAAAAGCTTCTAGTTCTAAATCTGCCACACTTCTACAATCGCAGCAAGCGATACATAGTGTTCTAAGGTAAACATAAACAAGTAACGGCAGAAGTTCCTGTGGCCAAGATAACTTCCGGTTGACCAGCTTCTTTCGTACGTTTAAACGAGTGAGAATGGGCACGTGCGTCTCTTAAGTTTTTATAGGCTGAAAATCAAAAATGGAATACCAGGCGTAAGATAGATCGACGTATGCTTCTGGATCATGCAGTGCCAAGAAAAAGCACCGCATCTCATTTTATTTAGCCTCCGTGGCTGAAGTTACTTGGCCCTACCTGATGTCCGAGTGGAAACTTGTGTACACGCGTGACATTCTACGAAGCTAGACGTCCACAGATCAACCGAGACACGCAATTGTTTCATGTTTGTCGTGCAAGGGAGAGCGTGTGCAAGCGCAACATAGCTTCGTCAAATGCGCGTCGTCGCCGCGAGTGTTCGAGCTGGCCTAACAAGACTACGCTGTGCCTGTTGGACGTAGTTGAAGAAGAATGTGAAGAATTGTGCCACTCACGCTCGATCGTGACCCAGAAAAATCGAGCGGCGATTTTTGACAATGAGCAAAAATATCATGATTGGGACAAAGCTGTTGCAGCGTGTACACTTGCGCCGCTTGTTTTCCACAAAAAAGAAAGGAAAAAAAATAACAGTATGACTGACGACGAGTGGAGATATTGTGATTGTGACGTCAACCTTCCGCGGCAATCCCGTGAATGATATTTACTTGGATACAGTAGCAGATGCCGGCGTCAAAAGGCTATTTTAGATTCTAGAGCCCAGAAAACTAGTTTCATGTCCGACCTGTAACCATCACACGACACTCCCGGGGACAGAGCCCATTTGTTAGAACTGTTCTGTTTGGGTGGACATACACTAGCGCTGCTGGGTTTGACGGCATGGGCGAGTGAAATTGTAGAGCCCATCCATTTTACGACAACTATACAATTTACATATGCAGTAAAACCTCGTTATAACAAAACGGGATATAACAAACTAATTGATATAACAAAGCAATCATAATTCCCCTTGCTTGCTAATAGTGGGAAGAAATGGACATTGGCTATAACAAACTAATGGTTATAACGAAATAATTACGACCGCTCCTTCAACTTTGTTATAACGAGGTTTTACTGTGATTGCAATGAAGACACGTACACGACTTCATTCTTTAATTGTCCTTATTTAATTCTTAGCGACTAAAGTGATCATTGCCTTATGCTCACTAATGGGCAGGTTCTCAAACCAATTTTTAGAGGCACACCTCAAGGACAGTTTCCGATTGAGCCCAAGTCTCTTTATCGGCATCGTGGAAGGAAAAGAAGGTTAGATGGACGCGTTTTGCCTTCAGCCTCGTCACAGCGGACTCTTAGCTGAGATAAGTTGGTGACTGTAGATGATAAGAAGGGATCAGGCCCTCACTATCTAATATTGCCAAGAAAGGCTGACTCGCGCAAGTTGCCCCCTTTTTCATTTATACTTTCCACAACCAACTGGAACGAAGGAGCGCCGTTTAAACGGGAGTTTTTTGTTAACATCCATGGACGCATTTCTTCTTAGATTCTAGCACATAACAGCTCCGTTATAATAACCTCTAGTGGTTTCATCTTATGTTTCACGTTTTGCTTTAATTCTGTCACAAACAGATGCTTTATTCCATGCTGAAAACAAAAAAAAATCTGGGCCTCGGATTTTGAAATTGGCATTTCAAAAATTGCCGTGAAACCAGGGTGTCTAGCAAATTATTATGAAATTCCCTGACTTTTCTAGGTTTTCTCCGAAAATTTCAGGTGAAATTCCCTGACCACTGTAGTAGAGGCGGTTAAATATACGAGACCATTACAACACAAGGCATTGAGCACTGTCAGGATCATTTTGCAGGGGCTTAATCTACGTTGCATATTCCGAAATATTCGTGTTTGTCCAGTCCGGATTAAATAAGGACTTTCTCGCCGCCGACATCGTCAGTGAAGGGGCCACATCCGGAAACACAATGAAAACACGACGCTCAACCACACACGTCAATAACCGAATGGCAGCATGGCCATGGCTGCCAGAGGCACACTTTCGGATACTTTCGGCTTAGATTGGGGTCTGCGGCTTTTTTATTTGTTACTAAATCTAGTAGCTCTAACTGGATCGAGCCTAGTGTCGCGCCCTCAAACCAATCCAATCCAAGGCTTGGACCGGATTTGTTGGCTGTTCCCTTTGCATCGAGTAGCACACTCTACATCGGGTGAGCATAGCCCGCGCTCCGCTCTAAGCAGAATTTATAGCCTATTTTATTGCCCTCAAGTCTTTGCTCAGGGCACTCAATGGCATTTCTGGCTAATTTTCCCTGACTGGGCTCGCTTTTTGACAATTTCCCTGACAATTCCCTGATCTTTCCCGGGAATTAAAATTTCTTTGACAATTCCTGGTTTTCTTGGTCGCTAGATAGACACCCTGGAAGCCGAACCCTAGGTTCGGTTCGATGTGAAAAAATTTAAAGTCCTACGCTGATATAAACTCTCAAAATTTATGTTTGTTTTCAATTAGTTTTTTAGTTTGTCTGTGGGTTTTTGCTGGAGTTTGTTAGGACTCTCACATAAACCACCTGTTTACAAGCTCGCATGCACGAAAAACTATCAGTAAAAATTTTGCTCCAATATTAAAAAAAAAAAAAAAATTATTGAACACTATTTTTTTCAATTATCAAATATTTTATGCAATACCAAGTTGGTCTGTGTCGGTGGTTTGTGTTATGAAAACCTGGGTTCAGGCTAAAATATAAAGTGATATTTGGGCGAATATTAATTCATACTTCAATCAAGCCTTTATTCGCGTAAGAACTCAAGTGGTGATTTGTTCAATCAAGTTTCTTCGCTGTCCGAAAGAGTCGAGTGTGTACATCTTTGATTTCACAATTAAGCTATCCCAATGCTGAGCGTGCCATCGACGCGAGTGTAAAAGACTGTCTGCGTTTCATGGCCATGGAATCGCTGCTCGTTGCATCTTTTATTTCGAGGAGATCTGCTACAGCTAAGTTGACCAGTCAATTGCAAAACTTTTCGGCACACAAAGAAGCCAGTGGACGGAAAAAACGTTACGAAAGACAGATATAATTGCGGAACACACGAAACAGAGTGGTGATGTTGCCCTTTAAAAGTATGCAAAGAAAAACCGAACCGGAAGTGGGCTTCCTGTCATGGCAGCCGGAAGGGTCGCAAATACCATGTATAGCGACAAGATGGTACGAATGGCTCTTCCAGTATTCAGTGGGAACTTTCTCAGGGTTGTTTACAAACGCTGCCAAACGACAAATGTTTATTTTTATTGTATAAAATGTGATGCCCCCAAGTACGGGTGGTAACGTGTATCAAACTATTTAATGCAAAAAGATGTAGTGAACAAGTGTTGAAGCTAAAACATGTGCAACTTTTGACCAAGAGGTTTTTAAGTTCCTGTTATTGTGAATGTCCTGTTGTATGGTATCTGGAACTACTTTAAACCATTTTATAAAATGGCTGTCTAGCATTTCAATAAAACTAATTTGAAAAACTGGAAAAATCCGGTTTTTAGGAACGCGTATCCAGTAACCGATGCCCTAAGAAACTGAAACATTATATTTTTCAGTTTCAGCACCCGATGAGAACCACACAGTGGGCATCTGTTCTTCGTGATTCAATACATTATATCGTTATTCAGGTTGTGGACATGCTTCTTCAAGATCCATCATCCCACTTTTTTTTTTGCCCCACGTCTCGGGTTTTACAATGTCATTAGTTTTTTATTTGCTTATTTTGCTGGAAACTAGGGCCACCGGCTACGGCTGTAGACAATGGTAATTCTATTCATGCATCAGTCTAGTTTTCTTTTTTTTTTTTTTAGGTATGCATCCTAGTTTTGCAACGATTATGTGGCTCTGAAAGTAACTCAATACCAGTGTTTCATTGGTTATGTGCTACAAGGGACACATTTGCATGATAAAATTAAGCGAAAGCGACATAAAAGAGCAGCACATCCGCATGCACAGTGAAACCAAAACCAACTCAATCGAAGCAACCTAATGGCGTCGGTTAGGGAACTACCGAGATAAAAATGTCTATAGAAAGCTGGACCAGGAGACCAACACCCTGACCGACAAAACACTCGCCTTGGAAGGGACGCCATTGCCGATAGCTGGCTTGCTGGTGCCCGAAACCTTCCCCTTGGGCGCCGAGGAACCCTTGGCGGCCGTCACCTTGGAAGTGGGTGCGCGAGGCTTGGGGGCGGACGAAGTCGCCTTCCTTTGCGGCGCCTTTGGCTCCGGCTTTGGCTCTGGCTCAGACTTGGCCGAGGAAACAGCGGCGACCTTGCGGGCTCCCTTGCGGGCCGGCGGCGCAACGATCTCCGCCTTCTCGCAACACTCTTTCACCTGGAAAGTTGAAAGCATTTGTCGTCGACGTTACGACCATATTGGAATACATTGTTCACCCCGAAACACAAACAGCTCCGAGAGAAGGGAGCACAACGCTACACCCTGGCTGCATCGCCAACACCTGCCCCCGCGTTATCGCGCCAAAAATAGCAGCTCAAGAAAGCAGGTGTCCCGGCCGTGTTCTAAAACCTTCTCGGACTTACCGCGGAGTTCCGTGCTCCAGCGCTTAAAAGGGAGGACAGGGGCCCCAATAACACATTTTTTCATTTTTCGATATTTCACGATAAAAGTTTCAGGGTATGTTCACAACACCAACGTAAAAATAAGTGCAGAGTTTCATGGTCCTGTGCTTGCTAGGTGTCAGATTGGGGGAGTTTGTCATAATTGTTCATGCGCTTCTATTGTTCCGGGCCTGGAGAATTCGAAAAAGAGTAGGGGCAGTGTGAAATTGTGTTGACTCCTGGATAGAAACCCCAGGGAAAAATAAGTCGTTTTCAATATTATGTTTACAAAAAACATTTCGTGCAATATTGAATTTTGTTTTTGGCCACACACAGACTCGTCAAATTTGACGAGTTTATTATAAAGTCCCGACTCAATCAATCCAAAAAAGAAAATTGTCATGCGCTCATAACGTTATTTAAGAATTGAGAACAAGAAACAGGGGCTCACCTTGTCCATCTTGAAGGAGTCCAGGTCGGCCAGGAACGGGGCCACGGCCCGCTCCCCGACCACCTTCATGGCCGTGCCCAGGGCCAGGGCAGAGGGCTCCCGCACCGTGGGGTCGGAGTCGTTCAGAGTCTTCAGCAGGGAGGAGCACAGGGCCTTCAGCAGCTTCTTGTTCAGGGCCGCCGGCATGGAGCGGGCAAACACCCGCGCCAGGAAGGCGGCACACTCCGCTTTCACCTGCGGTTGGAAGGCCCCACCAGGGGGGACATTTTTGTTCCTTGTCCCGAGGAGTCCTTTCACCCAGTTTAATTTTTGCGCAAAAGATTTAAAATGCTTTATTTACTATAAAGAAATAATGGGTTGCGTCTTCTCACATTAAAGTTCAGAAAAGGGGAGATACTATTCATTTTCACGCGTCTGATTTTGTATGGTAGGTCACGAAGAATTTTTTTTTATAGATGGATTTTGGAAAATAATATAAAGCCGGGCTTGGCTCCAAACGTTCTCGAGGTTTCGCCATCACAGAGTATGTATATTCTTTTTCGAGTCATTGTCGCGTAATGTTTGTGTCTCTCGAACCTTAGCACCACTTTCAAGCATCCATGATCGAGAACGGGAAAAAAACATTGCCGGACAAAGCATTTAATTTTTTTTGCCAGCCACTGAAGTCAAATAAACCTTAATGTATTAGGCATTTTGTGAATAGATGGCGGCCACCTATAAACTCCATTAAAAAACTTTCAGCCTTTCCACTCTGGTGAAGAAGGAAGACCAGCGAAGCTGTACTATGCTGGGAATGAAGTAATGGCCGGCTGCAAGTCGGCAAGGCAGAGGGAAAAGGCTGGAAAGGTTGCCACAATCTATGGGCGACGGCAGCAGCCAGACAACCGGCAAACAACACTCCGGACAGCTATTGCCATCTGTGAGCGACAGCGGCGACCAGACAACCAGAAAGCTGCTCAGAGTTTCGTGTCGACATTTCTTTACTGGCGGACACAATTCTGGGGAAACTACCGTATTTGCACGCATATAACGCGACCATGAATATAACGCGAGGGCAGGCTTTGATGCCCTCAAAAAGAAAAAAAAAATATTATTACTATTATAACGCGAACCGAGGCTATGTCAATTTTTCGCGCTGGGGGGCATAGGAGATGTGAAAAGTCAATGGAAATAGAAGAAATATCAGTTTGTTTTGACTGCACTCGTCCTCACTGCTCAGGTCCTTCCGTTTACAATCTATTTGGCGACTACGCAGATAAGCAGCAGCACCGCACCCGCTTGTCTGGTAGTTCCCTTTTCTTCCGTGCGAGCTCCTCGGCAGCCCACAATCCAAACAAGGCACCAAGCAGAAGCACCAACACACAAACACCAGATCACTCTGGAGCAGAAACTAAACAATGCGCAGGCAGAAAAAAGACTGCTTAACCCGATACACGATCACACTTCTTGTTCTGGTCCCTCTGCATAAACAAATGCCTCGTGTTGCACGATTGCGTAAACGCGGTTGGTGGTCTTGGCTTAGCTTGAATTGACTTGACTTGGCCCAGCTTGGCTTGGCTCGAATTGGCCAGTGCCCGCAATCCCGCATGGCGCGCGCGCCGAGTTTCTGCGGCGTGCGCGCGTTGTGCAAACACAAAAGCGATAAAAATGCTTTTTTATGTTTTCTATTCGCCCTTCACGTGGCCCAATAGCTAATAAATTCCCCTCCACACCCCCACTGCTTTTCCCACCGGATATTTTGCATTAAGCCGGAGGGATGACTTCCTCCTCTGGCTTTCACCAGACTCGCGCGCCTCGTGGCTGAACTCGATTCCGAATATAATGCGAGGTGAGTTTTGGAGCACGTAATTTCGGAAAAAACTCGTGTTATATTTGTGTAAATACGGTAGTCCTTAACAGCTCCTCTGAAAAAATTGGCACGCAATCCATGGCAAGCTTCCTCCGTACAAATAAAGTGTAGCACACACGGAGGTAGTGTGGAGGTAGCTTCTGGTGGCGTTGTATCGCCAGAATAGGTGAAGCCGGGGGAGACTTCCGGTTTGGACGGACACGTCCCCGACAATGAACCAAAAGGTGCTATTGGACGAAAAGGAGAGCCAATTTGGCGCCAACGGCCATTTTGGTCACCCTGGGGAGCATCCCCACCGACCGCAACTTCTACTTCCGGCTTTACTCGGGAATTCCTTGTATGGCCGGCTCAAGCTGGTATGTCGCCTCCTTTTCTTCCACTCTCCATAATTTCGAGGTGTCAAATTAGAGGTGGGTCTAAATACGCAATTTCCCGTTACGAGGTTAGAAAGGCTGGCAACCTGGACGATGAAAAGCACAGTTACTAGATTAAAGTCAGATGACAACCTTTCTAGAACGCCTGGTGCCGTTTGTTGACACTCTCTACCCTCCGCCCGCACAGCGGACGGAAGCGATGGAACCAGTCAAACGTTGGATGTGCATTACCCACGATTCAGAAAAGAATTCTATTGTGGTTTTTATGGTAATCAAAGTTTGGGCAACAGTCTGTGCAAAAAAAGACATTCCTTTCCAGTCTTTTTTCTTCGACCAAGTTTGCCAGGTTTTACCGCAATCTCGGGTATTCTACACCACGATCAACATCCACCAGCTCGCCTCCACACTCACTGTTTTTCATGCAAAAAAAGAGTCGTTTGAAAACTGCCTTCGTTGCCTGCGGTGACGTTGATGCCGGGGATACTAGGAACGCTATCCGCCCATACCAGTTGTTGTGCAGGCAACGGAGAAGAATCGATTTCGAATGCTGCTCTTCCGTGGTGCTTGTCAACCGATAGATCCAAGAACGTTGATGCGGATGTCCCCCACAGATTGAGCCTATGTGTGTGTCGCCGAGGGTACGGTGCCTGGACCGAGTCTCCAGCCGGCGTCCTAACCGTCGCATCCATCACGTGGTCCCCAAATGGCAACACATGCAGTGTCAAAAGACGGCCTTTATGTCGTTGCACGTTGCAACCCTGGAGGTTCATGCTAGAAGTCCCGGCAGAAAGTACGAACAAACGCGAGTGTTGCCGTTGTCGTAGAGTCCCGGCTGCCAAAGCTAATCTTGAGCCGGAGAGCGACGTGGGGCAGAACGGGCATCTGTCACGTCCAACGGGACCACGGCTGGTGACACGTCGTGGGGCAGAAATAGAGGGCCTTTTAGGATGCGGTGACACGGCGGTCAAAGACGCGTCCCCGGCAACGTACCGAGGGGGACGGTGGGGGTGCGGGCGCCGAGAAAAGCTCCGGGAGGCTCGCAGGACGGCGGATGCCTCGACTCCTCCTCGCACCTCAACCCGGAGCATTGGAACACCCACCTGAGGGTTCTTGCCCTCCAGAGCCCCGGTGAGCTCCTCCAGCACAGCCTCCAGGGAGCTCTGGGCGAAGGCCGCATCCAGGGCCTCCCGCAGGGCGGCCACCACGGCGGGCTTCTTCTCGCGCAGCTTGTCCAGGCAGGTGGCCACGCAGGAGTGGGCGTAGGGGTGGAAGCGCTGCCGCAGCCCCAGGGCCAGGCCCGCCAGGCAGCGGGCCGCCAGGGCCACCACCACCACGTTCGAGTCCTTGGACACCGTCCGCCGCAGGGCCTTCACCAGGTCCCCGTAGTCCCCGGCCTCCAGCTTGGGCAGGCCGGCCAGCTCCAGCAGCTTCTCCAGGGCCTCCTTGCGCTCCTGCCACTTCTTCGCCTCCAGCTGCTCATAGAAGTCCTTGGGCAGCTTCGAGAGCACGTCCACGGCCTCCAGCAGCTCGTAGGCGTCCACCGCGGGGACGGCTTCGCCCTCCACCGCGTCCGGGCCGCCGTCCGTCCCGTCTTCCGGCGCATCCGTGCACTGCGCCCTGCGGGCCTGCTCCGACCGGAGCCAGCGCTCGGGCACGGCAGCCTCCCCAGCCACCTTGGCAAACTCCGCCTCCAGCTCGGCCGCCTGCACCGGCTTGAGGGACTGCAGCAGGGGCCGCAGCGCGTCCTTCACCCAGCGGTACAGCTCCACCGCCAGCTGCTTGCTCTCGTCGCGCACCGCCTTGTCCCGGTCCTCCAGCACCTGCCGCGAGGGATCGGCGCGTCACCCACGCTCTACCCTCTGTGGGGTTCGTATTCGCGACTCCAGCAAACTATAGAAGGCGCGCTGCTCAGGCAAAATGGCTGACGAAAGGAGGTTGTTTTCGTCGTTCAGCATGCGGACCACCACAAATTCCTGCACTGCAGCGTAAAATCAGTGTTACGTTTGAAAGGAAAGCGATTTTTCGACGGTAGAAACCTTCTAGTCAGTGCGTAGGAATGACACGGCGGAACCATAAAAATAATTACTGGAAACAATGTTTGTTTCTATGCTGCCTACGAGAACCAAGCAGCGATAGCATACGACAGAGTCGAAACGACCTCCTCTCCTGAGCCTAAACGTTTGGGTGCCCCTAAAAAATTGGGGAACCCAAATGCAGCAAGGTCGGCGCCGTCGACTTATAGAACAGGGTTTTTGCAACCCAGCTCGAGTTTCCCGCTAGCAGCCCCGATCCAACTAACGAGCACAATATTCGAAGGAGATAAATATTAATCGTAAAACATAGGCTAAGCGCCGAACAAGAACAGTTTGCACAAAAATAACCTGGTAACCAAAAAAGAACTAAAATCGGTGTAAATAAATTGCTACAAACAGTGGCGCTCTAATTTGGTTCTCGTTCTCGGATTGTTTTTGGCATTCATGTGCAATGCTGAGACGAAAGCGGGTGAGCACACTCTGCGAGTGACTGCTCTATTCACATCCGAGCTGGAGCGACTCGAAAGATTTGTTTTTAAAGGGACGATGAAACGATTTTGAAATCAAACTTCATTCACTGCACATTGCAAAAAGAAACCAACAAAACACAAAAATAGAGAAAAAAATTCTTCGCTATAGAACTTTTAAGGGGAGGCACGGCCTAGGAATCGCGATTTTTTCAAAAAAGTCAAATTTTTGGAAAATAGGCTGACCAGCTTTTACAACTCATAAAGATTGCTGTCCAAAAATTTTATTCCTGTAAGTAAAGTATTTACTCCGAAATAAATTATTTTCGAAGTGCTGGCGGCTGCACGTGCGCGCCAACGACGCGGCTGATAACGAAAATGAGCCATTTTCAAAGCACGCTCCCTCCGCGTTCTTAGGATTAGCATGGACAGGCCTCCCTCGTTGGAATGAGCGTCTCGCCCTCTTTCGTTCTGTTCGCAGCATTGTTCGCGATGTCGTGCTCACAAACCGTAAAACCCCGTAGAAAACATAGCTGTGCGCGCTCTTATTGGTCAAGCTGGCAAAACAAGAGCTCTGATTTGCTAGGACAAGCCACGTCACGTGGCTCGTCCTAGCGAATCAGGAAGCTCTGTTGCAAATGGGCGTACAGCCAGGGAGCTACCAAGCGTCATACGGAGAGAGGGCCACCAAGATGAAGGTTGCGGAGGCTTAAGTGAAAGTGCTCGAGTACTCCAAGATGTCCCACAAAAAAAGGAAGATGGAAGCTGTGGCCAAGGCACAGAGGGACCGTGCAGAGGAAGGAGTGACATATGCCCCTGGAGCATTTTAGATGAAATGGCAAGCCCCATCTAAACTAAAACACTGTTCGAACTTTTGAACCCTTTTTTCTCAGCTTCATGTTTTCACCATTTTTTCCCATCTCTAAAACTATCGTTCAATGAGTTAAGCGCCCCCAAGTCTAATGTATGGCTTTTTGGCATGAAATTTACTGGAGAACTCGGCTATGCGCTTACCTTTTGCAAATTGTTATTTCTTCACACAAAAATGTTAACGTTTGTGAAACAAGAAAAAAATTAAAAATTCATACCATTATTGAAAGTTAATTTTTACGTGAAATATGGCTTTAAAAATTATTTCAAGCCTACTACCGATTAGTTCAGTCATTCAGCGTTATATCCCAACAAAGAAATTGTACCTTTTTATTCACATTTTGAAACAATAGTTTTTTTCCTTTGGTACTGCTACATGTACATTTTTTTCAACGAATAAAGGCCCGTTCACACTCTTGCGACCGAGTACGACTGAGAGAGACGAGATCTCTTACAACTTCTTAAATGTTTTTAGAATGAGGGAACACACTGACATTGTGGCGCCATCTATGCGGTGACCCTGGAACTGCATTTCACAAGAGCGAAGGTTTTGCGGGATTTTCGAGGTCAAATGTGCGTAATACCCATAGAAAGGCTCGTTTATAACATTGTCAAAAGTGTTTCGAGCCAAGAAAGAAAGGATAATGCTCGAGAAATAAAAAAAAATATGCCGGACCACCGAGTTTACACTGATTCCCAATAGATGGCGCCAGTGTATTTTCTGGTTTAACAAGTTTTAAGGAACCCAGGTTTAAGAGGTCGCAAGCAGTCGCAAGAGTGTGAACGGGCTTTAAGGCTGTAACTTGTCAAAAAATAAACCTTTTGGGTTGAAACTTGGTGTAGCCTCTAAGTTTTGACGTTTAACATAGTACCCTAAGAATTTCATTGACCTGGCACAAATACTTAAAAAGTAGACCCTCCAAGGGAGTGCCTCCCCTTAAAAGAAAACCGGACTCCTTTACACCTCCCCTTCGAAAGCTCTGTCTTTTCAGTGCAATGCATCTGCGGAACTGCAGCACGTCAGCCAAATCGACGTCGCCTATTAGGCAAGAGCCTACCTCACCGGCACTGCGATCATAAACAATACATAGCTGGCGAATGTTTCCTAAAAGTTTTCTTAAATAATGCTCAAATCCACATTTTAAAGCATAATTAGAGATTGACGAAAATTGCCGAATTTGGTAATGCTCAGAGTAAAGCGCCTTCTATCGTGTGGTAAACAATGCAAAAGAAAGACCCGACTGCGCCTACGCAGTCAGCTCACGGGCGTCGTCTGCTGAAGGGATTTGCCCCTGGTCGCGCTTTCTTCGCGGAGCAGACTTTCGTTTTCTGGCTGCTCGAGTAGTGTTTACATTGTTTTATGATTAATCGCTAGGTTGCTATGCCATTGGGCTGCAGTGTACCGAAGTGCCTGAATTACAGTTTCTGCAGCGATGAGAGGCGCCAATTCAGAAAATATGTCGGCGGCATAAGCGCCATCAGCGCAGTAAAACCTACCGACACACCGCCAACTCGCCGAGAGAACTTTCGGTTCCAATGCCGGCTGACGTTACGACCGTCAAAATTACGCCGCAGTTTGTTTTGCGGTCAGTTGGAAAGGAAGAAAAATTGGATATTTCATTATTTTTTTGTGTAGAAGTTAATAAACTGAAACGAAAATGGATGCCTGTTCGGCATTCAGTGAACATTGAAGGTTTAATGTAAAAGTTAAAAGGTCATTTCATGGCCCCTTAAAGCTACAGGTAACGTGCACAAACGCTCGGCTGACACGACCAAGAAAATGCACTCGAAGTGGCGACACACTGTCATACGAGCGGTTACCGCATCTCTTTAGGCTCAGGAACGGCCAAACTCGGAAGACAATCTTAAAAATGAAGCGAGCTCACCGCTCGTTTTTTGGGATTTGAGCTAGAAAAAGCGAAGCGAAAGCCAGCCGAACCCTTCGCCGCCGACAAACGTGGCCAATACTGCAGCGACCGGGACGAATTTGCTCGCAAGTGAACCGAAACGGCGCCGCCATGTTTGCCGACACAATCCGGCATTGGGCTAATAGAAACCCCGCGCCATGTCACGTATTTTGCGATAGGGGCAAGCACCGACCCAGAACCAAAAACGCAGTTTGGGTTCAGGACGTGCACAGCGGCGAGCCCCCATTTCTTAGGGGGCCCCCGAGCATTGGGACGCACGACAGAAGCATTTCATGTAGACACGACCCGTAGCGGGCAACCTTAGTTTGTCATCGATGTCGGCTGACTCGAGTATGGCTCCGTGCGTAACATACAGGTACACAGTCGGCACTAACTTCTGTTACGCGAGGCCTGGAAATCGAGAACGCCACTCCCCTCCATGCACTGGCAAAAACTGCCGCGATCACCTCAATCCCAGTCAACCAACTTGATCGGCCAACGAGCAATCTGACAATAAAAGGATAGGTTCAATTCCTGGCACCGGTGAATGTCGTCCCGTAAGAATTTCTGAACCGTCAAACACATAGGTGCTTCGAAGACGCACGTTTTAGCACAGATAAACGAAAATCATGGCGTCAGGCTGCTGTCGTTGCCACTTACAACTGTAGCGCACAGCAGACCCTTGCATAAAGAAAGTTTGGTGAATGGGAGGCGTGGGCAGACGCAGTAAGAAGGCTTGATATGCTCTCTTGGCAAACCAAAATCCGAAAAGAATCCCCTAGCGGTGGTAGTGAGAAACAGTTTTAATCATAGATATATGGTTTTAATAAGAGCGTAAGAGTTAAATGTAGTAACCCTTTATGGTTGAAAATAGGGTGCACGAGGTGTTTCGATTATGATCATGCAGAAAGATGCAAGAAACAAATGTGCCGCTCAACTCAGTTTTAATTGGACAGATTCCCAGCCTACGGCACCTGGCATACGGATTATGTCAATCGTTCTGCTAGTCGCACTCTTCCACCACGATTTTGGATGACTGTGATAGTGCACCGTATTTTCAGTCACCGAAAGTTACTCTGACACGCTTATTAATTTTGTTTCTCGCGACCACTACCAGGGTAATATTTTCAGGTTGTGGTTGGCCACCTTCGAATTTGTGAAGACGCTCTGGAACAGGCCTAGCCTGCTTTTGGCCAATGGCGCCTTCTGAAGTGTCTCCTATAGGTACTTCCCATCGAATGACCAAACTCTCTACATATACAGCTCTGGGGCACACGATTAAATCGCTGCTTAAAGCAACTCTCGCACTTTCGAACGTCGAGGTTCTCAACCTTTACTCTGCACCGAGATGAAGAACCACGGCTACGAAAAGGCGCAGACAGGGCCATTACACGGAGGGAGCATTAGGGAAGATTGAGGAGGGCAGAACTTCGCCATGCAACGTAACGTGAACGCCATTTCTGGTGGTGCTCCCAACTAGCTAACAAGCTGGAGTGGTGCTGCTCTTTTAGGTATGGCACGATACCACTAACTTGTTGCAGGAATATGCGCCGGAACTTAGTTTGTTAGTCAAGCGCAACCGTCATTCGCATTAACTTGTGCCGCTTCTATGGCAAATTTTGCAATAGCCATATTTCGAGCACCTTCTCCGGAAGCGGAGTTGCGCGTTTGCCTCCAGATCAAAGACGGATTTAGGGCAGCCATCCAACAAACATGACGAACCGCAGCTCAATCATGCCGGGGCCGCCGAATACGCACCTTGTCGCGAGACGTCGACGCGAGCGACCTAGAGTTCTGTCACAACGAATGCCCTCCTTCTCCGTGGCTCCGAGAGAAGTCCCCCCGGGGAGCGATGACGGAGTACAAGAAAGATCGGTCCTCTCCCCGCCGTAGCGTTTTCTGCGGGACCCTTCGCGCTCGAGGGGGACGCGCGGATAATTTGCGGCCTCTTAGAGTCGGCCAAGCGCGCGTGCCAAACAGAGAGGGGAGGTAGACGCACCTTGGGCAGGGCCTTGAAGAGGGGCTTGGGAGCCACGACCCCTGCCCCAAAGAGGCGCAGGCACTCCCGCAGGGCCCCGACGCAGGCGGCCACAATCTTTGGGTTCTTGTTGTCCAACCCCTTGAGCAGCTCCTCAAGCACCGTCTCCTGGCGCTCCGCCTCCACGTAGGCCAGGGCCACGGCCAAGGCCAGCTCCCTGGTGCGTGTGCGGGGCGCCGCCAGGGCCTTGGCCACCAGGGCCGCCAACACGTCCCCGCAGGCCCGGCCGGCACACTGGGACCCCTCCACGAAGGCCAGCACGGCGCACAGCCCCTTCTCCTGGGCCACCGCATTGGCGTCGCCCACGGCCCCCTTCAGCAGCGGCAGGAAGCGCGAGAACTCCGGGCTCTTCGGGTCGTCCAGGGTGCCGAAGAGCCGGGCCGCGTCCTCGTAGCCGGACACCCGGGCCTTCCACAGCTGCCCGGAGAGTAGCCATATGTAGAGAGATCTAGCGGGGTAAGCACTTCAGCACGAGTACTGCAGCAATCACATAGCCGCAATCCCAAGTTGGATCCATACAAAACAGCTACCCTCAAATGCCACTCTAATCTTGACAAAGCAAGCACCACTTTATTACGTAAAACAAAAAGTAAAAAAAATTGCCAAACACCAAACAATTACCAACAACCAAAAGACCCTGCCAGAGTGGACGTGCCAACAATGTCCTCCGTGTTCCGTAAAGAATATCTATGAGTCGGAATGTACAACTCTCACGCAGTGGTGTGGGAGAATGATGAGCCAACGGGAATAATTCAAATTTATCGAAGGTTTAGAACATTTATCTACTAGTGCGCAGAGAGGCCGTGAAAACCTTTACGGAAGATTATTATGAGAGAGTGGCCTGCGCAATGCACCCAGGCAACAAACAGCAGGCACCTCGGTCGGCTGCTTGTCGGCACAACTGGTGGCCAAAAAGGCCGACTTTGGGAAGGCTGTGCCACGGCACGATTGGACAAGAGTCACAGTTCGGCAGGTCACTCCAACATTCGCACTCTAGATAGGCTTCAATATCTGCGACCACGTGACATCTCACAGTTGCGAGCAGATCGCACAAGATGCCACCGCCTGTCCAAGCCGACTTCGTGGCCCGGCGGGTATGCACGTCGCGGGTCTACTTGCGTCTCTTCTCCAAGCAAGTTCCGAGCAAGGATCTCGAGTCAGCGACGTAAAAAAAATTTGAGAGAGCATACGTCGCAAATTTGTATAGGCGGCCAAATTCCGAAGATCAATATTTCTACTGGTCACCGCTTTTGCTCGCCTCTTATCGGCTGTATGGCACGTGGCAATATATACGGCGCATGGAATAAACCAAGGGGTTTGTTCTGCTGGGAACTATGTTGCTGTCTGTTCCTTCCTCGCACGGCAAGGCACACGACAGTTTGAACGGTCGCTCACCTGGTCCACGCCCAAGCTCAGCACGTTGTACGCCGTAGATCAAAGAAGGGAGAAAAGAGCGGCGTGCGTGCAGTGTGCTTACCCCGCTAGCGCTGCTGCCGTAACTGCATTTTTCCGTTTCATCTACGCCTCCCTTTTTCTACTCTCGTCAGCAGCCATTGAGCCCTGTTGTCGAGAATGCGACCGCTAAATGAATCTGATAACACTGACATGCCTTCCCTGCCGTTCGTGCGACTGCTGGGGTCGAGGAGGGAGTCCCGCCGGCTTCACCGATCCGACGTCACGAACATCCCTCCCCAAAAAACATCCCCCGTGTGAATACCCGGGGATGGTTACGAAAATCTACATTTGTGCTTTAAAATTGACACTGCACTTTATTGGCGTTTGAACCAGAGTTGAGTCCAAGTTTGCTCCCCTTTCGATTGACAGCTGCACGGGAGCTACCCTGAATACCGTATGTAGTCAAATAGAGAAGCGCGTTTTGTCTCCTTTCTTGGCACAGCTTTTTAAAATTAGAGGTCAGCCCAGAGTCCAGACCAAAGGTCGACCTGTAACAGTACTGAGCACATTTTCCAGGCCAATCGCACTAACCCAAGCACTCCCCCATGTCAGCCGCTGCTCCTAGCAGTCCGGTGCAAAGCGGTGAAGCTCGACACATGCCCTGGCATTAAAGGGGCCCTGCAAGCACTTTTTTACTAGTTTTTAATTTGCATTAAACCTGAGCGCACTGACCGTAGTAACTTAATGTAACTTTTCTTTTCTCGAATTTCGCCTTATTTTAAAAGTTATAGGCAAATTAAGATTACAAAAACAAGCGAAAAATAACCTCCCTCATGACGTCCTTGGTTGCTCGAGCGGCCGTGGACTAGAGGAGGGATAGTGAGCTCAGCGAGCGCTTACGGCTGCCGCATTCCGTGTTGACGGCGCGAGAGGGCGCCACTAAAGCGTATTCTGGATAGGCTGTATACAGCGGGCAGCCAGAGCGGCTCTCATTGCATTTGCTGCGCGATTAAACACTAATTCGGCATGACACTTCATTGGCCACAAGCGACAGCAAACACGGGGTGAAGATCAGTTCAGAATGGGAGTCACTTCGCGCTGCCGTAGCGCGAAATGGCCAAAACGCAAGACAAAGCTACTCGCTGAAGGCCTTCGGAACGCTCTGAGCCGGTCGGATCCTCAAGTCCGTAAACGACCGCAGCGCCGCCGCGTACATTCGGGACCTTTCCGTGTCGGCGCCTGATCCCACTACTCTTTTCTAGTATGCGCCGCCTTTTCCCCCGCTTGGTGGCGCGTATGTCGACGGGTCATTTCTTGTTTCCGCACTTTATAAACTGCATTTGTTTCTTTATTGATCTAAAGTACTGAACAAAAACTACTTTTATAAACAAATGAAATGTTTCGAGCCACTTATATTTTGTATTTCGACTAAAAAGAAGCTTTTAGCGGCTCTGACCAGTAGTAAGCCAAGGACCAAAGACGTCGCATTTCGCGCGCTTTCGGTACCGCGGGTCGCCCCCGTCGGTGAAGGAAGCTTCCGCGTCGTCCGGTTAAAATATGATGCACTGATATTTAGTTACTCTCTCCGTGCCCGCTGGCTTGCCCGAACCCCAAGAGACGTGGAAACCGCAAAAAAGGTATACGCTTAAATGTGATTGCAGGGCCCCTTTAAGGGGGGACACTACCCAAAAAAGTGAACTTTTGAACTACTTGTCTGATTTAAATGACATTTACAGGGCTTGTTTCTGTTCATGTTGAGAACATATCTGCGAAATTTTGTTAACCTGGGTGAAGAAAAAAAAAATTGCAAATGTTTAAAGATGAAAGTGGGCGTGTCTGCACAGGAAAACAATCGTTTTGAAAACACTTGTAAATTTGTCGTTTTCGTGTGACATATTGCTTCAGGACAGTCCAGAGCAGATAGCTATGGAGCTATATTTCTATATTATACTATCTTTTGTGTGAGGTAATTCACCTCTCGTATCGGTTTCGCCGACACGAGGGAAGAGGAAGAAGTGAATAAAGGGCTTTTTGCATGCCTGACTCCATGTTGAAAGCTTGCCCTTTTCCCACATCGAACATGGTGTCAGAAGTGGGATCGGTATACTACCTATTTTAACCCGTCAGCTCGCGAAGCAACCGGCTCCTCTTCAGACGCCGAAGCGACCGCTAAAGCAGCTGCTACGGGCAATATCTCGGGTCAAGCTCAAGGTACGAAATCGGACACCAGGTACGCCATGGCATTGTTCCAGATAGATCCGCCTGAGCCTTTTTCCTTCGCCACTCCTAATGAATGGCCCTCATGGAAGAAACGTTTTCTTCGGTACCGCACAGCCTCTGGATTGCAAGATGCAGCCGAAGAAAGACAAGTTGACAAGCTCGTCTATTTGATGGGCACTCAAGCAGAAGATATCTTCAACACTTTCAAGCTAAGTACAGAAAACGCCAAGAAGTTCGATGTCGTGCTATCCCACTACGAAGCCTACTTTTTCCAAAACGCAACATAATCTATGAAAGAGCACGATTCAACACCCGAACTCAAGGGGAGAGTGAATCAGTGGAGGAATTTTCAACGGCCCTGCACACGTTAGCCGACACGTGCAACTTCGGCGAACTCAGAGAAGAACTAATCAGAGACCGCTTGGTAGTAGGCCTGCAGGACAAGAAAGTTTCAGAAAAACTACAGTTGGACTCTTCGTTAGACTTGATGAAGGCGCTCATGATCGCCCGTCAACATGAAACAGTCCGAATACAACAGAAAGAGCTACGTCCCACAGAAAGCGCAGAGTCAGTACACCAGGTTCGCACTAGCAGATCATTTACAGTGCCACAAAAGGCTGCGGGCGTTTGGGATAGGACTTTGTCAAAACGTCACCAGCATGATGCCAAAAATCCAGAACGATCCTGCACCTGGTGCGGACACGCAACACACTCTCGGGCAAGTTGTCCAGCAAAAGACGCGGTGTGCAGAGGTTGTGGAAAAAGAGGACACTTTATGACAGTTTGTCGGTCGACGTCTTCTCTCAGAAATGTCACCGAGCAAGAAGAAGGATTTTTCTCAAAAGGACATTTGATGACGGCCTCAGGTCCAGCTACCCAAACAAGAAACGACGGTCAAGAGCCAGGATTCCTCGGCACAACGTCAAACACCCAAACTTCAAAGTGGGAACTAATGATACTGGTTGAGAACCACCCAGTACTTTTCAAGGTAGACACCGGGGCAGACGAAACAGTAGTCCCCGAAGACCTTTTTAGGAGTCTCTTCAAAGACCCTACTCTAAACCCGCCGAGGCGCCAGCTTCAGGGGCCCGACGGAAGACGACTTCACGTCTTGGGCGTCGTAAACCTGAACCTCTCATTCAAAAACTACACGAACGAAGAGGAAGTTTACGTTCTCCAAGGCCTCAAAACACCGCTTCTTGGAAGGCCAGCTATAAAAAAGCTCAAGGTTCTCCCAGAGATTTGCCAGGTGCGGAGCCTCTGCCCCGAGGAGGAGTTTCCCTGTCTTTTTGAAGGGCTCGGCACTATGAAAGGAGACTACGAGATAAAGCTAGCACCTGATGCAACGGCCTTTGCCCTGACATCGCCTCGCAGGGTGCCCCTGCCTCTTTTTAACAAGACAAAGATGGAGCTGGAGAGGATGCAACAACTCGGAGTAATTTCACCAGTGACAGAACCAGTGGCGTGGTGTGCACCGATGGTAGTGGTTCCTAAGCCCTCAGGAGCCATACGTATCTGCGTTGACTTTACGCAACTGAACAAGTACGTCCAGAGGGAATGGCATCCGATTCCATCTGTAGAACACACTTTGGGAATGCTCCAGAAAGCAACCGTTTTCTCGAAGATTGACGCCAACTCAGGGTTTTGGCAAATACCTTTAAGCGAGGACAGTAAAACCCTGACGACCTTTATAACACCTTTTGGCAGGTTCTGTTTTAACAGGCTGCCGTTTGGAATTTCTTCGGCTCCAGAACATTTTCAAAGGAGGATGGCCGATGTTCTTTTAGGACTAGAAGGAGTTGCATGCCATATGGACGACGTCCTAATCTGGGGGTCCACACAAGATCAACACGATGGTCGTCTAAGAACAGTACTGGAGCGCCTCACTCAAGCTGGGATCACGCTAAACAAAGAGAAATGTCTCTTCAGCGTTACGAAGATTTCCTTTTTAGGACACCTGATCGAGAACAATCTGGTTCGTCCGGATACAGCAAAGCTGTCTGCTATTCTGCAGATGCCAAGTCCCACATCAAAAAAGGAGTTACGCCGCATCATGGGAATGGCTACGTATCTTGCACGTTTTGTCCCCAATGGTGCACAGGTCTTGGAACCACTGTCATCGATGTTAAGCACAAAACATGAATTTGTGTGGAACCAACCCCAACAGCTTGCATTTGACCAGTGGAAAGCTATGCTTTCTTCAGACCCAGTTTTGGGTATCTACGATCCCATGAAAGAAACCGTTGTAAGTGCAGACGCATCAGCATACGGACTAGGTGCTGTCTTGCGCCAGAAGGAGGGACAACGGTTCAAGGTAATTGCCTACGCGTCAAGGCTTATGACAGAGACCGAACGTCGATATGCACAAATAGAAAAAGAAGGCTTATCACTCGTGTGGGCCAGTGAAAAGTTTCGAGACTACCTTGTAGGAAGAGTCTTCACTCTCGAAACTGATCACAAGCCTCTCATATCACTTTTTGGGTCCAAAGCACTCGATGACTTGACACCAAGGTTACAAAGAATGCGCATGCGACTCATGCGTTTCACGTATGCCATCGTCTATGTCCCTGGCAAGGATCTAACGGCAGCCGACGCTCTGTCAAGGTCTCCTATTTCACAATCGGAGCCTTTCGACCTCGAAAGTGAGATCGATGGCTACATCAAACACGTCGTCTCCTCTATGCCGCTGACATCATACAGTGTTCAGCAGGTCGCCAGTGAACAACAGAAAGACGGAGTATGCGCGCGGCTTCGTCAACTCATTCTAACAGGGTGGCCAAGAAGAAGAGATCTCGAGCAGGAGCTCAAACCCTATTGGGAAGATAAAGACAACATCTCACTCGTTGACGACGTAATAGTTCGTACCTCTAGAGTGATAATACCTGTGAAAATGCGCGACACCGTCCTTCGCCAACTTCATGAAGGTCATTTCGGGATAGACAAATGCAAAGGACGAGCAAGGGATTCTGTTTGGTGGCCTGGAATTGACTCTGATATTGAGCGGCTCATCAAAAACTGTCACGTATGCCTCAAACAGAGTGTCAACCGCAAAATGCCTCTTCTGCAAACAGAATTCCCACAGCGTCCCTGGGAAAGAATAGCGATGGATTTGTTCTTCTGGGACGGAGCCTGGTGGCTAATCATAACTGACTATTTTTCACGGTACCCAGAACTGGTCCGCCTTAGTGGTCTCTCATCGGGAACTGTGATCACCCATTGCAAGTCTATTTTTGCGAGGCATGGGATACCGGACGTGGTGGTATCCGACAACGGACCCCAGTTCGCTAATCGCGAATTTGATGAATTTGCAAAGGATTATGGTTTTCGCCACATCACTTCCAGTCCAAGGTACCCTCAAAGCAATGGTATGGCAGAAGCCGCGGTCAAAATAATAAAGTCGTCTCTGAAGAAAACAGAAGACCCGTACAAGACCCTACTCGCTTATAGAACGAGTCCATTGAAAAATGGATACAGTCCAGCAGAACTTCTGATGGGCAGGAGGTTACGAACAAATCTCCCAGTCTCGTCTAGCCGCCTCGTTCCTTGCCTTCCAGATCTCAACAACGTAAGAAAATTTGAAATGTCTCAGCGACGAAAACAAAAAGAAGACTTCGACCGCCGGCATGGCGTCCGAGACTTAGTCGACTTGGACGAGGGAACTGACGTGTGGGTAGTCGACCTGCAACGACAAGGAGTCGTCCAAAGCAGTGCAAATTAACCCAGATCATACTGGATCGACACTGACGCCGGAGACTCTATCCGCAGAAACAGAACACACCTGATTCCCTTACCCAGTCAGGCTTCTGGATCAGAGCTACAGGTACCCGAGAATGTGCAAGAAGACGGTGCTGATTCACCAGAGGCTGGGCCTGATTGCGCCGATGGCGGCCACGCTCACACAAAAAGTGGAAGATGTGTTCGAGCACCAAAGAGGTATCAAGAACAATGAACGATGGAGGTGTGACCTAGAGGGAGAAAGGTGCGAGTGTTTGTTGTGAGACTTAGGAGGGGAGATGTGTGATTGGTTGTTGTTGTGAGACTTAGTAGGGGAGATGTGTGAGGTAATTCACCTCTCGTATCGGTTTCGCCGACACGAGGGAAGAGGAAGAAGTGAATAAAGGGCTTTTTGCGTGCCTGACTCCATGTTGAAAGCTTGCCCTTTTCCCACATCGAACATCTTTCACGACAAAAAAGCCTCATAAATTCAAATACTGTTTTTTAGATTTCCATTAAAATAAAGATTATTAGAATAAAGATTATTATTATTATTATTATTTTTCTTTGTCCACAATTTTCATTCTTGAGCATTAAAATGACAAAAATAAAAAATACAAGCTCATAGCTATCTTCCCCTTCAAATTTCACTCTAGAAGAACTCATAAAAATGAATTCAAGTAATGTAATAACAAAACAATAGTTTTGCTAAAGTGAAATTTATGCCAAAAAATGGAACAAAGAAAAATGTATTCAAAGTGCTCCAACCCCTGCTTTTTCTATCAGAGGACTGAAAATAATTTATAAAAAATTAACTATCCATTGTAAACTAACGAAACTTTCTGGGAATACTCTCAAGATGTTAGTGGATGTAAATATGACAATTTTTAAAATCAACTTTTTTTGCCAAAATTATTTTTTCTGGGTAGTGTCCCCCTTAAAGAACACAAGCAAAGGAAAAAAACATTTTTCTTAAACAGCCTGGATAGGAAAAGGAAGTCATTTACCGAATTTACAATGAAAAAGAAAAACTTCCGGAGCATATTTTACGGCGCGAAACGAATTTGCATTTGGCACCCATTGGCACCGCGGAGCAGAGCCGTATATAAGGAGAGTTTGGCCAGTCTATGATCTCACCACCGTAGCGCCCCCTTCCCCAGTGAGCCAATCAGCCGGCGGCGCAGACTGAGAGGCGTGAGCGCAGGCGTGTGAACTCCTGGCTGCTCCCAGCTGAGCGGGGAGGGCCGCCATTTTCATTCATTCCCCCGCTGGAATGCATGGGATCGGCATCTAAATTTCGGTTATTTCCTTTTATATCGCTGGCCCTGGCAAGAAAATGATAGACTGTTATTCCTCGGTGGGTTAAAAATCCAACGAATATAGTTTTCTCGATTTCGGACCGCAAACTTTTATTCGGGCGAAAAAGGAGTCAGCCCGTAGCAGACGACACGTAGCTTCAACACCGCTCTGTACGGAAAGCGTGTTGCCTTAGAATGGCGCTCGTCTCCTCCCTCCTTCGGTGATTTCCTTCCTTTTTCTCCTCTCCGGCACCTTCGTCGCCACACCCACCGACCAGACTCTCCGAATGTATGGTTCTGCCACGGAAAAGTGGCAGCTATTTATCACGTGGTGCTTGCGCTCTTTCGGAAGCTTCTTATGGTCTCAAAACTTATATTCATCTTAGTTTGAAGTGCAACAAAAAAACAGTTGCGGCGCACTGGAGTGTTCCCTTCTGGCAGCGGCGGCGTGGAGAAACGCGTTGAACCGGCGGCGCACCACGCGCAGCGTGCTGTGGTGGCGTGACGTTTGCAATGGCACTGCAGGGCGGCACACGGGTCTGCCACGTAACCAGCGGCGGCACCCACGGGTGCCAACTACAAGTTAGTTTTGCGCCCCAAAATTTGTTTTTTCTTTGTTGTAAATTTGTTTTATGACATTCTTTTTCCATCTAGGCTGTTTAAAAAAAAAGTATTGTTTCCTTCGCATGTGTTATTTAAGCCATAAAGGTTGACGCAAGCGGTGCAAGTGCCACAGTACACTGTAGCCACGCCTTGGAAGCAGGGAGGAGGCACGATAATCGAGCAATCAGGAGCAATTTTTTCTCAAGACTCTTAGCTCCTGACATCATCTGGAAATTTAGACGATGACGGGGCCAGCACAGTTGAAGAGTGATCCCTACACTTCGTTTTAAGTCAAAGCGCAGGCGACGCTACGAGTCAATGGGACTAATCAAGCAGCACCAAAAGCACGACATTGTAGCACTCGCCATTTATCTGCACGTGCTCTTTCATCGGCTAAACCAGAGGTCTCCAAGGCCCGGCCTGCAGAAGCGTTCCTGTTGGCCCGCAAATGTCTTTGCACTAACGCCCGGCCGCGTATATCGCGCTTAGCATAATATCTTCAGAGATAGCCCACCTAAAATCGAAAGCAAATCAGGTGAGAATATGGGCTGGGCTAACTTACGGTGCGTGATCGAAAAAAGCTGAAATCAGTTTTAGATTCTGCGACTTGCAAGACTTGCAAATGCAAACAGGGGCGATGAATCGAAGACAGCTGTCCTTCGCAGTCAGAAATGTTCACTTATTCCCACTATTTTTGTGGTGGTCACTCTTGGCCAGGGCTCTACAATTACTAGAAATAAACTACCTTTTGGTGTTTATGAAAAAAATATAGCAAATCGTGCCAATCAAGCCTTGCGAATGCCCCTAGACTAAGCGTTTAGGATCTGTGTTTCTGACTGTTTGAGTGTTCAACTGCACTCTAACCCAAGATTAAACAAACCATACGGTGGGTACAGACGCTGGGAAATACATATTTCTACCATTTCCATTTCCTTTTCAGAATATTAGAATCGACCAAGAATAAAATTTATATTTTTTGCTTCGTTCAAGGTCACCTCGCTGCACATGTAACACAATTTTTAGCAAAAAATGGCGCTCTAGCACGAAATGTAGAAGACTTTCATTGATGGCGCAATTTGGTGCAAATGGTGCAGGAATAAATGGTATTCTAAATGCTATTTTAAGACACAAAAACATGAAATTAATGAGTAATTATTAATGATCAGTTTACATAGTGCAAAAAAAAAAAATCACAATCCTAATGATGATAACAAAATGTAGCAATTCGAGCTTCAACAACACGACGGGAGCATGTTGCTGGCATGACAAGGAGCTGGGAAACTTTGTCCCGTCTGAAGCAGGCCTCAGGAATTAAAGGGGCCCTGCAACAACTTTTTGAATGGTGTTTAATCTGCACCGATCCTGAGCGCACTGAACGTATTAACTTAAAGAAACTTTTCTCAAATTTTGCTTTATTTTAAAAGTTATAGGCAAATTAGATTTACAAAAACAAGCAAAAAGTAACCTCCATGATGTCGTGGGTCCTGGCTTGAGTGGCCGTGAACTAGAGGAGGGGTAGTGAGGTCATTGAGCGCTCACGGCTGCCGCACTCTGTGTCGACGGTTTGAGAGGGCGCCACTAAAGCACACGTTGGATAGGCTGTATGAAGTGGGCGGCCAGGGCGGCTCGCATTGCATTTGCTGCACGATTAAACACTGATTCGGCAGAACACTTCATTGGACAAAAACGACAGCAAACACGGAGTAAATATCAGTTCAGAGCGGGAGCCACTTCACGCTGCCATACTGCCAAATGGCCAAATCGCCAGCCAAGCCCGCGCCGAAAGCCTTCGGAACGCTCGGAGCCGGTCGGATCCTCAAGCCGGTATACAACCGCAGCGCCGCTGCGTACATCCGGGACCTTTCTACGCTTGCCGTTCGTTGGCTCCTCATCCCATTAGCCCTTTCTAGTATGCGCCGTTTTTTCCACCGCTTGGTGACGGATATGTCGACGGGTATGTCGACGAGTCTTTTCTTGTTTCTGTACTTTATAAACTGCATTTCTTTCTTTTCTGATCTAAAATACTGAACAAAAAAAAACTACTTTCATACATATTTGAAACAGTTCGCGACACTTATATTTTGTATCTCGACTAAAAAAAAAAAGATTTTAGCGGTTCTGACCAGCCCAGGACCAAAGACGTCACATATCGCGCGCTTTCGGCGCCGCGGGTCGCCCCCGTAGGTGGAAGAGGTTTCCGCGTCGTCCGATTAAAATATGACGCACTAACATTTAGTTACTCTCTCCGTGCCCGCTGGCTTGCCCGAACCCCAAGAGACGTGGAAACCGCAAAAAAGATAGACGCTTAAATATGATTGCTGGGCCCCTTTAAAGCTTCATTTCTGTAGGCTACCTCCCAACTTATACCGAGACAATGAAAGGAACTGAAATCATGACAAGCTTCAAGTAAATTTCTTTACGTGGCAATCCCCTTTCATTTCCCTCGAGGGATTTTTCAGTAGGCCTACGACAATATGTCCCTTTGCATAAGAACTGTGAAATAGGCGCTCGTGTTTTTTTCCTGAAACCTGCAATGTGCGACCAGCTCCCCTGTAGAGCCTGCGATCAAGAAATGGCACCCCAAGGCATGCGCTGCGGTGGCAAACTGGCATAAATATACGAGACTCAATAATCCGAAAACTAAGAAAATCCAGGTGCCTGTTACGGATAAATGGCATTTTCCCTCCCGCAAGTGACATGCCAGAAGGCCCGTGCCGGGCAGAGAGCCGACAATCAAGGAAATGCCACAGACCTTGTGTTGAAAGCGCTCCTCGATGGAAAGCTTGAGGTACTCGGTGTCGTCAGCCATGCTTGCAAATTACCTGCACAAAACACATTGGGCACAAACAAATAAGATGGGCCGTCGAGCGTAGCCAAGGAGGTTCGGGCACTTTCGAGGCTAGTGCACACACACTTGTCAGCGCTAAGAAAACGCTAGGAACAGCGCAGACTCGAATGTAACTTAACACCAATGCAGCGCCGTATCAAGGCTCAATCCCTAATAGAATGAGGTCGGTGTCGCATCAGCAAGGTTTGAGCTATTCCCAATGCTGACTAATAGCACCGTACTGTATATGTGAAGGGACCTTTGAAGAGGTATGGAAACAAAAGTTTTGCACTTATTTCTTTGCCTACGAGCTACACCTCGGAAAATGCGAGATTTTTAAAAAACAAATTAAACAATTCGCAAACCCCACTTAGCCTCTGAAGCTTCGTTAGAGGGTCCCAATGTCACTGACCTTGCAAGAGCAGCGCTGCGGGAGTATGGAACATTAGTACACAAATCGTCTGTACGTTATCACCGGTGGGAAATGCCACCGATGAGTAGGCCACTATGGGCTGTGCCAGACATTCCCGCTTTGACCACCATCTCCTTCCAGCAGTTTGTTGCCTTCATTAGATAAAATAAATTGGCAGCCACCTTTATTTTCCGCCTTACAGTGAACGCAATACTATGCCTAGGAGCAAATGTTTTAATTGTTTAGAAGACATTAAACAGTCATTCCAGGAGGGAAGAACCTACATTCTTAGCAATCTTGGAGGGACTGAATTGGTGTGTCATGTGACCAGGGAGTAAGGAGGACACTAAGAAAGTGAGGAGACGTATTGGGAGAGGGAATTGGTTATGCCATGTAATGTACATTTTCCCTTTAAATTTAGCGGGGAAACTGACTCACACTTTATTGCATGAACAAGAGGGAGGAAGGCCAGCTTAGGAGAATGGGAGAGGTATGAGGAGAGGGAAAGGGAGGCAGATGGGGAGGACAGTCCCGGAGGGAGGAGAGGGACTGTGTCAGGTATTGCCCCCTCTAATTTAGAGGGGAACATAACTGCTGCATAGGTCACATGACATCAGGTCACACGGCGTCAATTTCATCTGCTATATCTAGCGGGGAAACGGAATTGGTGTTAGGGTCACCCGACGTCCATTTCCCCGCTAAATGTCACGAAAAATGCGCAGACGGATGGACGGACGAAATGTTTGGATGGTGGTTTCAATAAAAAGCATTTGATAATAATAACAATTGTAATTTTATTTTCTTCGTACCCCAAAACAATTTCGCAGTCTTGATGTGGTAGTGCAAGACAGAACATTTAATACCCTAGTTACACCAGCGCTCTTAACTGTCACTAAGCCAACGACAATCGATGCAATCGCAATCGGCCGGAGTTACATGGCGGCGCCAACTGTCATTGAGCCGCTAACGATCAATCAGTTCAACTGAGCTGGCCTACTGACGTTAACTGATGCGGGTTCGCCCCAATAAAGCTAAAGATGGAGGTGTCCGCCGCGTTGCCGCCCATGCAAGCGCCAGCGCAGCACTTACTATTGCGGAAGATTGGGGAGGTATCCGGAAAGTATCGTAGCAGCAAATATTGTCGGAAGAGGTACTATTCGGGGCCAGAGCTGCCGCTAGAACGATCGCTGTATGTCGCAGAAGCGAAAGCTCGGCAAGGGCGGCCATTGTGATGTCGATGCCAATAAGTCTGCGTACAATTCATTAGCATCACTTTTTAAAAATACAATGTGAGTGAAATCAGTTTTGTTTTCGCTTCGATTTCAACTGTACCCCTTGACGCGCATCTCAGCCGGGGTTGTTAGACCTGTGTACCGTGTAACACCAGACAACTTAGTTGAGCTCAATGACAGTTAGGAGATTTCAATGATCGTCGACTTAATGACATTTGAGAGCACTAATGTAACTGGGGTATAAGAGATACAATTCATATACGTTCGCAGACGATAGAAAATTAAAAAGGTTGAACTCACCGGGGGAAAGTCGTGAATAAATCGCACAAAGCTAGTTGACACTAGAAAAGGTTCACGCTTCTAGTGTCAAAATAAAAATTGAAGAAATTTAAAACTTTAAATTACATTAAACGTGAATCATGCTTTAGAAATGTTCAGGAATATTCTGCACATTTACGGAGAGCCATTGAGCGGCCGAGGATTGGGGCAGCAAATTGGTGTCCTGACTATCGTGAGAAGCCGGTGTGCTGATTTACAGTTTGCTGAGGAACTGCCAAAGCTGTCCGTATTGCCTGTCTGTCGTATCCCACGCTTAAGCGGCAAGAACTTTTGTAGTAAGGACTTTTAGTAGAAAAGGAGTGCAAAGGAGCCAAATGCAGGGATCGACCAACAGCACGGCTTGTTCGAATAACTAGATCACTAGATTCGGTTATTCGACCAGGCCGCGCTGTTGGTGGGTTCACGCGTTCAGCCGGCGTCATTGACCGACGTTGCCATAGTAATAATCTTTGCGTCGACATTGTATTCTACAAACCCAACCACAGGTAGCCTACCTCGCAAGCACTCTGCAAATGCGGTGGGACAATCGGGACGACGAGATGCAGTCGTTCAGTTCTCGGGTACTTCAGCTAAGGAAACTTTAGGCGCTAACGACACCGAGTGGCGAAGCTCGTGACTAAAGTATGCTTAGCCCTGCCGAGAGAGAATACGTCGCAAGCGTGAGGGGTATCGCAAAACGCATTGCGCTTTTTGATGGCAGATTTAAGTGCTCGCCAAAATTTGGCCTTCCAAATCCAAAATACGGCCATCCGTTTGAAAAGCAAGTGTACAATTATCATTTACAGGTATGATTGGTCCTATCTTACTTATTGCATCATGTCTTTTAAGTTTCAATTGAGTACTTTCTTAAAGCGAGCGGTGTTGAAGTCCAGGAAAGCGGTACAAAGACGTGTTGAGCGACCCTCAAAGTCCCTGCCACGGGTGACCTCCGACTCAAGCGTCAGGAGGTTGCACGAACTGCCACGTTACGGCCGGGTAGATGCGCTGGGCAGATGGCATTTGACCGTCAACCTCGGAAAAGTTTCTTTTCCACGTCGGAAACGCTGGACCAGCGTGCCTCCCGGCTAAAAACAGACCTCCAACCAAGCTCAGAGATTTCGAAGTGTAAACATTTCGGGATCAGTTTTCAGTTCCGTCTGTTCTCTGGGCAACTCTAAGCAGTGATTTCACCATTCCTTATTAAGTGACAGAGAGGGTGAAATGATCGCCACCACAGGAGAAAAACTAGCACTCCTCGTCTGATAAAATGGCCCCCATTAATATAGACTAAATTCTCGAAGGCGAACAGGGTAACATTGTGCATTTTTGCCTCGTTCTTAGGGACGACTCGCATTATGAATGCTTTGAGGGGAAAACGGAGGTGTTAATACAAACGAGACACCACTGTTGTTGCACCCTCGCTTGTGTTCACCTGGTAGGACGTTTCCCCGTTCAGGTTCCACTTTTTTCGGATTGGTGGAAACCGAGCCTAAAAACACGGCGTTGCCCCGACAGTAGGATGAGGCGAGCCTCTGTATTCGGCACTTTCGGGCTCCCTCGCGTCGGGGTGTTGGAAGCCTTTTCCCTCTCGCCTCAGCCTGCGGTTCTCGTAGCGAGTGACGCAGTCCCGAGGCCAAGCGGCGCACCAGCGCCCACGGGGACCGGACAACAAAGGGCGCGACGCGGGAACGGTCAGAGTGGCCGCCGAAACGGGTCAGGGGAGCAGGTTTTGCCGGCTTCTTCGGCCAGAACGGGCCGGACCTTGGCCGGACGAACGGTCGCCCGAACGAGCGCTCGAAAAGCGCGGACGAGAGACGGTTCCCGGCTAGGCTGTACCGACCACGAGCAAAACCTCGCTCCGAAAGGTCGCACGGCATTTTCGGCGGGGCGGAGCAGAGAGCGAGTCACAGTCGGCCGCCTACGACGACCCAGCTTCAGAAGTCGCCTCCTTCGAACCACAGGACTCGAACGCCCACCGAGCTTGGGGCCAGCCGGAGAGGCAGGCCTGGGACCGTAAACAAGCACCGGTGCATCGCCCCGAACGTGGGCCGTACCAGAAATTTCGGAGGACTTTCCAGTTACGAGACGAAGGAACCACGCAAGTCGGATGACCTGGCGCCGTGCGAGGAACGAGCGAGGCGCTTCACACTCGCTTATAACCGTTGGCCAACTCGGAAGGCTCGGGTTGTTGGGGCGCAAAAACACGACACTCGGTGCCCGATATAAAGACTGAACAGAACCGAGTTCAAGCCGGGCTTTCTTTGCGTCGAAACTCACCCGAGGCGGCCCGCGACATTCGAATGTCAAGTCCGTCAGGCGTTGGACTCTCGCAGTAACGGAGTGAGCGAGGTTGGCTCAACTTCCCTCAGACGACCGGCGATGACCGTTGCGAGGCACAAACCACTTCTAGGCCAGACTTGGTTTTCGGGTGCCGTCGATGCACGGAGTTCCGCCCAAAAAATGCACTTCGGTCCCTACACCACGTGCGACGGTCCGGATGCAGTGTTTGCGGTGTCCGTTGGTTCTGCCAATTTTGCCCTATGACAACAATTTCTTTTTTCGTTCAAATAATCCTCAATCACTGCGCTGATTAGTGACTGTCACATACCGTCACTGATCGAAGAGCCAATGGGCGCGCAGCCACTCTTGCCACTCTCTGCACCGCTGGCGCCGCGCAACGCAAAAAAAAAAAGCGTGCTCAGTAAAGTAAAAATCAAACTTCACTTCATTATATTAAAAATAAAAACTTTAAATATAAACATAAAAGTAGATTTAGCTGTAAAGAATACCAAATATTGTGTTAGTAACTTTAACTCTTTCACGTTTATAGGTAGCGGAAAGTACCGCCCAATACAAGCCACAGTTTATTACGATTGATGTATTACCCGTATTACCAGTACGGCTCTGTGTATTACCATGTATTACTCATCCATCCATTCATCATGCATCATGGCCGCTAAGCATGCGGGAAAATTTTCAAATTTTCCTTTAGACGACAAATATTCGCTCCTCACAAACTGTCACGAAGTTATTCACGTACCCTTACCACCTTCGTACATTAATACCAAGGTTCGAGGAATAAAAAAGCTCCTAGACTCCTGGCGGGGCCAGTATGTGCAAAGGTATGTTGCCCCGCATGTGCATTGCTTCCGTGTTTTTACTACAGTGAGCTGTATTTTTTACTACCGAGTAAAGCTATACGCACTCCGGAGTGCACTTCGGACGGAAATGGCTATACGCACTCCGCTAAACTCGTATAAAACAAATGGTTACAACGAGTTTTGTGAGCGATGGCATAGCATAGGGGGATTCTTTTTTCGAACGCCGAGTCGCGCGGGCAAGGAATCATGAGCTCCAGCGGAGCGCGTTCTACGGCTTACCCCGGCCGGGTTCTAACAGGTATTTCGGAATATTTGACTCCCCAGGACTACCGTATCATCCTGCCTACGCTGCCAACAGGTCGTTATTCTTTTAATTCAGTCTCCACATGGCGACCCATCAGCGAGACCGTGCCGCATCGACGACTTTCGCGACGTTCTCAAGTACGTCGTTGACATGAAGGACGTGGCCGGCTTCGGTGCCTTCCAATACAACCACGTTTGGATGCTCACCCTGCACAACGCGGCAGCGAAGGAGAAGCTGCTACATGCGGCAGTGCTTAACGTCAAGGGCAAGACCTGTCTGGTCATCGATCCGAATGTGAGTGAGAAATCATTCAAAGTTCATTGGGTTCCCGTCTGCGTTCCCGGCGAAGCTGTGCAAAAAACGTTCGAGTCGCGCGGTAAAGTGAAATCAATCGTGCGCGAGAAGTGGAGGCAACCAGGCTTTGAGAAAGTGGAGACAACAACGTGAACAGTCACAATGGTGCTCAAGAAAGGGATCACAGTGGACGCTATCCCGCATCAAATCAACATCCTCGGAATGCCAGCGTTGGTGTCCATTCCAGGCCGCCCACCTCTGTGCCTACGGTGCAAGAAGGTAGGTCACATGCGTAAGCAGTGTTGCACTCCGTGGTGCAGGACATGCTGCACTTACGGACACGAGGAGGACGACTGTATCCAGACGTCGATAACCTGATGGACCAAGATGAAATGGAGGAGACCATTCCTGTGACTCCGACAGGGAAGGCGTCTGAATTGTCGACTGATGTCGTCGGAGCAGCCGATTCAGCACCACCAGCGAGCAGCGTCGCAGAAGTCAAGATGACAGAGATGCCGTCGCCAAAGACGAGAGAGAACTCGCAAGCAGGACAAGTCACACCAGAATCGGTTGAGATGAAGGAGGAGGAAAACAGAAAGGCCAGCGGGACAGATGGCAACCCGGATCAAGAAGTCACCGGAGTGGAAGTGCCAACTAAAAGGAAGGGAGGGCGATCAACGGAAAAAAACTGCAGCGCATGCGACTGCGGCTGACCAACGATTTACTCTTGTGACCCGCAAGCGTTGGAAGAAAGGCACCAAACCTCAAGGCCAACCATGGTTGACAGAGCGGGGTGCTTCAGCACTTGAAGAAACAGCCTTTGAAGATTGACAACATTCTGCCAAACGTGTAAGCCGTCCCAACTCCAACACTTTATTGAATGACTAAAAACTCGAATTTTGAATATTGCAACCTTTAGCACTGTTAGGATGACATAGAAGAATGTAAAGCACAACTTCTCAAGTTACTGGAAGAAAAGCTAAATGGTGCTGCAGTCCGGAGCCGCACTCGTATGTTAAACAAGGAAGAGGTGCCGACAAAAATTTTCGCAATGCTGGAAAGAACAAGAGGGGAAAAAAAATGCAATTCTGAAAGTAAGGAACTGTGATGTCATGGCGGAAGGACAAACAGAAGTTGAAATAATGTTTGCAACCATCTACAGTGAGTTATTTCGAAGAGAAGATATCGATAATAACATCACCAATGGTTTTCTCGACAATCTGCTGCAAGTGTCAGAGGAGCATAAGGACCGCATGGATCAACCGATCAGTGCAGCAGAAGTCAACTGGGCAATCAAGAATCTGCCAGCAAACAAGGCCCCAGGCCCGGACGGAATAGGCTCAGAGTTTTATAACATGTTTATAATCCTCCTCTGCCCCATTCTGCTGACAGTGTTTCAAGACATACAAGAAAGACAGCTACTTCCCCCATCGATGAAAGAGAGCTTCACTGTTTTGATTCGAAAAGTACAAACCTGCGGAAAAATCCTCGCAGTAAAAAACTTCCGTCCTATAAGTTTGTTAAGCACAGATTACAAGATAATGGCGAAAATATTGGCACGGCGTCTGGACATTGGACTGAAAACCGTCATCGAAGAGCACCAAGGCTATGGCTTGAAAGGACGGTCCATTTATCGCAACCTTCACGTCAAGCGTTTTGTCTGTGAAGCGACAGCCGAAGGTCATCAACCATTAACGGTGCGGCAGACAGATCTCAGTCAAGCGTTTGATCAACTGTCCCACGAGTTTCTCATGAAGGTTTTGGAAGGATGTGGGGTGGGCGAAGTGATGGGAGGTTCGATAGCGCTGTGCTACAAAAGCATCACCACGCGGCTTTTAATAAATGGGAAGAAAGGAAAGCCAATTTTGACTCTGCGTTCTATCCGGCAAGGCTGCCCCATGTCACCAATCTTGTTCGCCCTACAGCTGGAGGCACTGTGCCTCAAGGTGCAACGCAACAAGTCAATCTCCGGTCTCAACCTGGAGGGAGCATCTGTAAAACTCCTGGCGTAAGCAGACAATGTTTCTTTTGTATGCTCTTCAAAGCAAGAAATCGAAACAGTCTTGGATGAACTAGAAAGCTAGGGTCGGTGTTCCGGAGCAAGACTCAATAAGAACAAGTCGAAAAGGAGCTGGCTCGGAGAGTGGGCCACAAAGCCATCGGAGTTCATGGGCGTCAAATGGTCTACGGGCGTGGAAAAGTACCTCGGTGTGCCCATGGATCTGTCAGTACCTACATCACAACAGTGGAAGCAGAAACTGGCGACCATACGAGTAAAACTTTCTTGTTGGACAGCAAGACGTTTGTCATTGTTCTCCAGAAGCTATGTCTGCAACGCGGTGTCATACCCTGCTATCCTGCATGTGGCACAAGTGGTTTGTTGCAGCACAGGCATGGTGAACGCCATCCACAGACATTTGGCAATCGTGAATGGAAAAGATGCGAAGGAGCAACTTGTTTTGGAGTCTGGAAAGCGGTGGCTTTGGGCTCGTGAATGTGACCCTCAAACTTTATGTGCAGCGCTTTCTATTCTTTAGAGACCAAAGAGATCCAATTTTTATTACCGCATTCCACTTCTTGGGATATGGAAACTTGCAACAATGGGTGGTGAGCACCACGAGTCGGGCGACCACGTCGAGGCATCTCAGATATTACAAGGAAGTTGCTGACTCAATCAGGTTCTTCTTGGTTCACTTCTCTTGGGAATATCTTTTGATGGTGAAATGGAAGAGACTTTACTGGGACACTGTCTCAGCAGTTTTGCCAGTGTCGTTGTACCGACAGTGCGTCAACGCTCCCAACTCATCCGATGTCTTTAAGCAGCTGAGAAAGCTGCCTGTGCCTACAAGCAGCAAAGATTTCTTTGTTTGTTTTCATGTTGAAGTGCTCCTTGTGAAAGTGTGGCTTGATAAGAAAGGATTCTTTGTTCCATGGTCGCTAAACTGCGCTTTGTGCAGGGCGACTGAAACCTTACATCACGTGTTTGTGGAGTGTAGCAACGCTTACCTTTTTTGGGTGGAACTGAAGTGCCTCCATGAAATTGTCTGGAACGTGTTTAAATGGTTGTGTCTTGAGAGCAAGGAGCAGTCTCCAACTGTGATGCATGTTCTAGTGGTGCTCGGTCTGCTCGCGATTTGGCGATCCCGAACTGCGTATCTCGAGTGCGACATCCATGCCAAGCGAACATGGGGGTATTTTGCGGCCAAGTTGAGGGGGTCTCTCAGTGTTGCGGCAAAAAGATTTCCAGAGGACAAGGAGCAGTGGGACTTAATCGAAACACATCTCCAGAAATGGTGTATGTGAATTGTTAGCATATAAGGATACAACGTTCGGGTTGCTCATAGTCTAACGGAAAAACAGCCGGCGTGTCGGCTGTCTGGTTTTGTTTGAAATAAGTTTCCAAATGCTCAATAAACTTGCTTTAAAAAAATAAAAAAAAAAGATGGCATAGCATAGGGGTTAAGGTGTCCGCTTTATACGCAAGTAGACGCAGGTTCGATCCCCAGTGGGCCTACTTTTTTTTTTTTTTCTTCTTTTTTTACGAAAAATTTTGTTTTGTCGAGGCATTTGGCGATATTTACGACATTTCTTTTTTGCGATGAACACTAAAAAAACCAAACGTTGTCAACGAAACTTCGCAGAACTAAGTGGTATGAGACTCCCTTTCCGGAGGTGCGATCGGGGACAGCGGGGCCTGGGTTACCGGCTGGATGCCGCGAAGCAGCGCATACTCGTTAAGTTTTTGTAATTAGCAGCAACATACTGCCGCCGCGAAGCGACGTGAACACAGGTGGGGGGCTGTGTTAACAAGCTCTCCCGTGATACACGCGCCGTTCGAAAAGGGTCGCCCGAGCGGCATGAGCTCTGTACGGAGTGCGTATAGCCATTTCTGTCCAAAGCGCACTCCGCAGTGTGTATAGCTTTACTCTTTACTACTGTTGATGTGCCGTCACTGGCGAGTTAACGAAAATGCTCACTTCAACAGATCATAGGCAGAAGAAATTCAACAACAATCGAGGTCTTCTCTGACGAGAGAGCACAGCCTGATTTCAGCGTATACTGTGCGCACTGTGTGTGTGTGCGTGTGTGTGTGTGTGTGCTCGTGCACGCGCGTTCGTCTTTTACGTGTTTTCTTTCTGTGTATTCTCTACTGTGCACACGTCTGAGCTTTCTCCAGTGTCCATTCACACAGAAACATAGTCATGCTGGTAACAGGCTTAAACAGCACATAGAGAGACACAGGGCGAGAACAAAAAGCAGACAAACACGGTGCTGACTCACAACCTTGTTTTCTTTTTCTTTAATGCAAAAAGGGCAACCAGTGGCTTAGCCAGGATTCTATTTCGGAAGGGGTTCAAAGGAAGTATCCCCCCCCCAGTGACGAAGCAGGGTGAACTCTGCGCTACAGACGCTCACGCAAAGATTAGAGAGTCGCTCTTAAGATAAAATGGGTGAAGCTGCATTGTTACTTTTTTAAAACGGAGTAGGCTTCATTTGGGCTCCCTGTTCTACTGTCGTCGTAGTTGCGGCCCACCAACTTTAAAAGCTTCCTCACAGCACACAACTCCCTCCGCTTTTTGAGGTAGCGCTGCATTACCAATGCGTATCGTCCAGACATAACAAAAAAAAATAGCTATATTGTCACAAAACAATAAATACAAAAAAAGGAAAAAAAATTTCAACGTTGAAAAATCAGAGCAAACGTCCATCCACAAACACTACCCCTATTCCAAGTCACCTTAAAGGGCAACTCCGCTCAATTCCGAAGATTTCGGGATAATGAGTGATTTCAAATTAAAAAGCCCTAGTAAAAGACACTACGTCGTTTGCTTCGCGAAAAATGGGATATATATTTTTAAATCTAATTTTAAACACGAGCGGAAATCGAAACCGAAACTTCGGCTCCGTCCGGCAATATTATCCTCGGGCCGCCAAGTACATGGCCATCACGTGGTACGAGATGTCACGTGATCCTCGGCCCAACGACGGGCGGGATGGGGGCGGGCGTGCCGCGTGCGACAGGCGCGAGTGTCGTCTGCACCGCACTCTTCGCCACGTTTTGGTGTCTACGGCATTCGACGATGTCTGCACAACTGTGGCATAAGTCTGCGACTCTGCGCACGTGGTGTCCATAGTGTGGACGAAACTCCGAGAGGAAATAATCGCAAACAGTGAGACGACGACGGTGGTTGTGACGCGGAAGACGGCGGTAACGGCGGGACCAGCGGGACCACGGCGGGTGGTTGGTCTGCTCCCAAGAAGCGCGCTGCGCAGGCGCGTACGCCAATCACGTGGACACCGCTGAGCGCCGAGAGGCAACGTTGCTGACGTCATGCGCTACGCTCGATCGGAGAAGTAAAAACAAGCAAAAGGGCGAAATGGTGATGACGTTTAGCTCAATGTAGGCTCTGCCCATGCCGTAGCCTTGACTGCGCTGTTGGTTGCGCCTGAATTCGCTTGCTCAAGTCAGCCGATTTCGGCAACTTGGCGAGTTGCAAAGTTTGCCGGACCGTTTAAGAAACATTTAGACAGAACTGTGTTGTAATATTTGACGTGTGGTCTTCCTAGGCGATACTAAAGAGGACTGCATTGTTTTTTCAAAACCAAAAATGAAGCGGAGTTGCCCTTTAAAATGGCCGAGACAGCGGAAGTTGAAATTCAGATGCCGCGAGTAAGAATTCAGCAACATCACCGCCGTAACATTCCCGCCAGAAGCACTGAAGAGCATTTTAAGCGCTCCGTGTTCCTTCCTTTCATGGATTACCTGATGAAGATGGGAGATTTAAAAAGCACCGGCATATGTTGCAATTACTTTCGTCGCTTCTGCTTGCAAAGATCTTTGGAAAGCAGGGCAGCACCTGGTGCTGAAGAGTTTTTGGAGCTCTATTCAGGCCTGGTTTCAGTTCCTTAACTCCCATGCGAGCTGCTCATACGGGCTTCCAAATGCAAGACGGAGAAACGAGATGTTTTTGGTTGCTCCACCTCGCGGGCGCCTTCCTGTGACACAGCTGGTAGGATGCGAGCAGGTGACGCGCTATGTCAAAGCACGGAGTGGCTATTTTAGTTCGCAACTATGCAGATTAAAACGGTTTATTTACTAAAGAAACGCATATAACGTTTTTGTGAGTGATATTTCTAATAAATAACAGCGCCTCGAAGTTGCTTTTTTATTCGAAAAAAATTTAAAATGTTCAGAAACAAGCCTGGAGCATTCCATTACAGCTTGCATGGCGTGCATCGGGGCTATTCAGAGCCTCCCTGACTTTTTTTTTTTTTTTTTGGGGTCTTTGGAGGTTGCTCTAGAAAAAGGTTTTGCATTCACCAGAGTAGTTGACGTAGTGTCTTCTTAGCTGTATGCGTGCACACAGTTACATTGTACAATGCCGCACACTTGTTTTAGCTGCATTGAGCTTGCCGATACTGACGCTTCTATCTAGGTGATAGAAGCGTCCACTTCTAATGAGCGACTGCTCGGTCTAGTGCTTTTGAATGTTCACCACGACATTGAAGTTCAAGTGGAGGACGACCTGGATATTCTTTATTGTGAACGCAGGTGGCTGGATCTTAATGTTTAGGCGCTTGGCATATGTGAGATAATCAAGAGAGCCTGTAAATTGCTTTCTGAAATAACTAGTCACACTTACTTTTTTATTCGCGGTAATTTCTAGTCGAAAGCAGGTAATTCTGATCAGTACTCAAGGTGTGCGTGAGCGCAGCGCCACCCGTTGCTTGCAGTGCAGTTTTTACAAATCATTTAACGCATCACTGACATTGTTTTATATCATAAACTTGTGTTTGTTTTATTATGTTCGCTTTGGTTTGACTGAACTGTGTATTTTAGTGAAGATAATTTGTTATACTTGGCCTTCAAATTGCCGTCTTTCACCCCACAAATGTTTCGAAATGTCCATTCTCTATATACCTTAGATCAAGTTCCGCATCCCATCAAATAAACATGAATGAGTAAATATTGCCTATTTTATATATGAGCATTTTCTACCCCACAAACACTTTTCCCGAAAGCATGTAAGTTGGAGATAGTCCGCACTCCCCCTTTAATTGCTCCATGCCCCATGCAAAACCGACTGCATGAGCAGGGGAGCAAGTGGGCCCACGGAGGGGGGGGGGGGGGGGGGGGGGTTTGACTTCCCAAACCTTTCCCCCCCCCCCCCCCCCCTTGCCTAGGCCCTGAAGGCAACAAAGTGGAAAAAAGACTCATTCACAGCAGTAAACTTCTTCAATCAGCTTCAAACATTTTAAAAATAAAAATGGATTTTTTTTTTTTTTTTTTTTTACAGTAGGTACAATAGGACAGATAGGTCAGTGCATAAATGTTTGAGCTAGGGAAGACGCTGTCTTTGAGGTCAACGTCATCGTGTCACCTGGCAGTTTATTCCAATAAATGTGGTTGTACACCTCTGTTTAAACAGATTGAAATGTTGGCAAGACACCCCAAAGAATTGACTAGGGACATTCAGGAAGCATATTACGTTTGTCTACACGTTCTTGACGTATGCATTGGTGCAGAGCTGGTTACGATGTGTGATGAAGAATTTGAGTTTATTCCAGGAGCCCCATAACCGGGAGTCTACGGGGGCTGGAGCACCCGTTGACATTTTCCAGGGGGTGCTGGGCAATATGCTGAGCCCCCGTGCGTTTGGTTCAAGACCTACTGAACAATGCCTGCACCCCTCCCCCTCTGTGTTCCCGTTGTTTCTCAGCTCCGCCAAGCCACATTCTTGGCTAAGAGCGAGCACGTGGCTGTTTTTGTTACAGCTGGTTACCCAGCAAATCACGGCACAACTTTCTCCCACGAAATTCCATAAAAGAAATTGCAAAGTATAGCAAAGTGTCAGTAGATTGCGGACAATATAAAAGCTCTTAAAAAATAAAAAGGAAAAAAAAGAGCCAGCGCTTGCAGTTTGCATAGTATACACCTTTCCAAGAAACACTCGACCCCAGGGGCAGCAAACTGTTTTCGAGCCCATTCACTGGGTTTGAGGCTAGATTCTCACCGGCGTCCCTCCTAACCCTGACCGAGTGGACTGTGATCTCAATAGGTGCAGCCTGCGTAGGTGCAGTTTCAAACACTGCTGGCGGCTAAATTCTCGTCTTCTCCCGCTGTATTTTCTGTTGCATGGTGCATTTATTTTCCCGGGGTCATTGAGAAAGCATTGTACCACATTTGAAAAAAAAAAAATAAATAAATAACTTATGAACTATTTTTGTTGGGTACGCGCGCGACAGATTGAATGCGACTAAAATTTGTAGTTCTAGTTTTGGGGTTTTTTTTTACGATAAGTTTTGACGGCGCCGCGCGATTAGCCGCATGACAAACGACAAAGCACTTAGCTGTCGAAAATAATTTACAACAGAAGAGGGCCGAAAGGCATGCATTTTTCACGCTCACAAATATTGCGTTACCTATGAACAGGACACGGACATACAATTTAGCGAGTGTTAAACAATATATTGTGCGTACCACACGATGCAGCGTTATCTGAAAATAATTTATTTGAGAAAGACCTCAAATAAAATGGTCACATCTTGACGATCGGATGGAACCCAAGATGACTTCGTTTCGGGGCACGTTTTCGGGAGAGCTTTCTTTTTTTTCACAACAGCAACGAGGCAAAGGAAGGTATGCGACTGACCCGTTTCCCACCCCATCCCGGCCAACTATTTTTGGAGACGACTGAGGATTCTACGCGGTTTATCTCTGGGAGGGGGGAGAACAATGTTCACAAAATCGCGTCGAGGGCCGTTTGACGTTCTTCACCTCCTTCATTTCTCATGAATGTCGAGCAGAAAAGCTTGAATGGCAGGCACTTACCAGCCTTATTTCTCACAATGGAAGATAACACAAAAAGGGTACGCAGCACGCATAAAAAAAAATTAAGTGGAAACTTTCAAGAGGTGCCTGAAAACGTTAAATGCAGAACCGCAAAAACGTAGGTAGAGAACCGCGCTGAGCGGGTCTTCACAGTCCAAGAGAATGGCAGAAAATTTCTAGCTGATAGAGGGCGTGAAAGTCGCACCAGCCGCATCAGCATCAGCAATATGGCGACGGCCTAGGAGCGTTTTCTGGAAAGGTGTATAGTGAGGGAGATCTCCTTTCCTCCCCTGCTTGATCATTTTCCTCGGGCCGTTCCATACTGCACTCGTGGGTTGGTGATGCAAGGGAACGTGCAGCGCACTGTTTGTGTCCACCCAGCTAGCCGGCTTCTTCGTTTTGCTTCTATTTTGAGCAGTGACATTTCCCAAAGAACATGAGGATATATTGTAGCTTTTTCTTGGAGCTGCACTTTTTTGCTGTCTGAGCAACCACGAGGGTCGAATAATTGCTTCCGTGGGGAAAGCCGAAGCGCAATGTGGGGAGATAGTCTGCGCGAGAAGAAAGCACCCCCTTGAATGAGGGACTGCTTACAGATTAGCAAGTTGACGGAATATAGTATCCCAACTCCCAAGGCAGGAGGAGGCCTTAGCATGCGACACAGGTTGTCAAGGGAAAGGTCATACTGCAGTCTGTGTTGAAGCGCCGCTATCACAGTAGTCGTCGGAGACATCAAAGTATCGCGGCATTCTCGCCTGTACTCCTGTATCTGGTTTTTGAAACACCATTTGGTTCTTGGCTAGCCAGCCTGCTATGTTCATGCGGTCACCCTAATATACACCCAGACTGTTTTACCCCCCTTTTCAAAGACGACCATAAAAACAGGACACATGCTGAAATAAAAAAGGGCACCGCCAGTGAAGGTTTACCACCGAAGGACGACCGCGTCCACCGGTGGTAAACTTTTCGAAATTTTCAAGAATGCACTGTTATAACTTTTCACAGGAACGGGGCTGCACCAAGAAATTTTACAGGAATGCGTCCACGATTAAAATACACCTTCGTTGAAAATGTGTGCTTTCTACATGCTGGCACCCGATTTTCCAGTGCATTTTTCGTGACAGGAATTTCGGATCAATATGCATGGACACACGATGTAGGTAGTGATAATGAACTTTCTATAAATAGTAAACTCTTGGTAGTGGTTGTTCTTTCAAATTTTCATTCCCCCCCCCCCCCCCCCCCTTATTTCGACTGCTAGCCCCCCCTCATATAAAATGCACTTTCGGGGTCGCTTGTTTATTCATAGAATGGGAACGTATGTGTAAAAGTTGGGGTTTAGTTCCTACAATTTTTTAATTTGTTAGATATTCTGTGACACTTTGTTTTATTATTTTTATTTTTTAATTTTTCAAATGGTATATTGAAAATGTGTACTGCTGTGAATGGGTTTTTTTCTTTTTTTCACTTCATGGCCTTTATGTTTTGAAGAAGAAACAGAAAACAAAGTCATGAGTCAGCACTGTGTTTGTCTTTTGTGTTCTCGTCCTGTGTCTTTTTATGCACTGTTTTATCCTGTGGCCAATACTAGCCCGACTTCAAACTCAATTACATGGTCAGGCTGCTTTGGCTCGGTGAGCTTCGCAGTGTGGTACCAGTGTACACGACTTGCCCTGGGATTTTAGAATCACTGCAGAGAAGCTGCAGTCTTTGAAAGAAGCCAAATTTCGTGATGGAAGTTAAGCCAACTTTGGCATCAGAACATCATGAGTACCAATGTGCAGGATGATTGCACCTTTGTGCAGAACAAAACTTTTGCTCACCGGTGCCATTGGAAATGCTACAAAAAAGCTGCAGCCCCAGGAGATTGATTTTAATGCGTGTGAAGCCAGCTTTAGGGAGATGTGCAATATCAGACATCAAAAAGTGTTTGCATTATGACACTTTATACGAAAGTAAGCACATTGAGTGGACTTTCTGGAGATTGGCAAAGGTCAATTTAATTTCTAATGAAATGACCGAGAAATGTGATGTAAATTGGTAGAGAAAAAGACAAACTACTCTTTGCCTGCTGCCGAAGGAGATGCATTTGAGATTGTTTGCCTATTACTAACAAATGCTCATGTCCCTGTGTACACTCCAAAGCACAGCACGTCACCTGGCCAGTTGTAGAAGGGACATACTCCAATGCGTTTCATGCTCAGATGATCTATGGCTACTGCCTCATTACAACGTGCATAGTGATGTACCTCAATCCTAACGAAAAAGTCAGATATTCTCTGTGTCTGCTCTACCGTGGCACTCTGTATGGTGTGTGCTTGACTTTGAACATGTTTCATTTTTTCCTTTCTTCGGTTATACAGTCTGAGCTTGTTATAACAGACCTTGATTTTGACCAAGATTTTGGTCTTTTGTAAAAGGAGTATGTTGTATGCAGATATGAAGTCAATGGTTTGTAGAGGGAAACCAACCGAACTCCACAAATCGGTATGTTATATCCTCATGTCTGTTGTAACCAGGTTTGTTGTAATGAGCTTAGACTGTATCGCAAATTTCATTCCTTGTGTGACAGGAAATTGTCCGGTGTAATGACGCAGTCGTTTATGCGCTCTTCCACTGTCCCACAGCTCTTTTTAGTCTTTTCCACGGTTTCCCCGTTAGTCTCGGCATAACAAAGTAATCTCTCGGTTTCCTAGTCTCCGCTCGGCACAGTGGTGAAGTGCGTTGGGTTTGCAATCTAGGGGTCCTTGGTTGGATTTTGCCCCGCAGGGGGCACCTGTGAAAGCAGGTGTTTGGAGAGTGGCGTCTCCACGGACCCCCATGCGGGTTCGCCCGCCCACGTCTGACTGTGCGTGGCTTTCCCGTGTCTGGGGAAAAGGGCATCCTGGTGGTTGAGCTGAGCCCGGGGCAGGGTTGGACCCTTCGGGGCCCCCCGGGCGAGGCAATACACCACTTCGGCCCCCGCTTCTCATAGACGGGAGTTCTGGTAAGGCCCGGCCAGGATGGTTCAGTCTAGTCGCCTTTTCTTCTACTATCCCCTCCGATCTTTCGCTTTTACCTTTCCTGTTTCTTTCACTTCCTTCTCATTTCTTTTGCTCCTTTTTCACCCTTCTTTGGCGGCAAGGGCTAACCTTGGGTGGCAATAGACCTCTGTCTTGACCCACACTTGGGTATAGTTTCCCGGCAGCACTGTTAGCGTAACGTCTCCAGCCAAGCCCTTCTTGTTATGGTGCGTTACCTAACCCCTTGTTGGGCTCGGTGGTGGGCGGTGCACCGCGGATTCCGAACACTCTTTGCCCTTTTATGGCGCCCCACCCCTCCAAACCCCGTTCAGGGCACGCCCTTAAAAGACGCTGCCCCGAACAAAAAACCATAGACAAGGAATATGAAGCAGAAACATTTAATAAGTTTTTCATCGTTCATTCGCTGGATGAACAAAGACCTGTTTCCAAGCTGTCACCTTTTATTGTAGCAAAGGTGCTAGAAAACCTTGTAGGGTTTTCCTACAAGGCTAAAAAACAGCACACTGGAGACCTTCTCGTGGAAGTGAATACAAAAAAACAAAGTGACGCACTTCTTAAACTAACTACCATCGTTGACGTGAAGGTGTCGGTGAGTCCTCATCGCACACTAAATACTGTCCGTGGAGTCCTCTCTGAGGACGACTTCTTGCACACTAGTGAGGAAGAACTCCTCGAGGGACTCCAGGGTGCCGGTGTCGTCGCCGTGAAACGCATTATGTTTAGGAAAGATGGCGAACAAATTCCTTCGAGACATGTTATCCTGACGTTTGAAAGACATACCCTCCCCGAGACAGTCAAGGCAGGATACTTGAACTGCCGCATTCGCCCGTACGTCCCCAACCCCCAGCGGTGCTTCCGTTGCCAGCGTTTTGGTCATGGAACACGCAGCTGTCGAGGGAAGGAGACGTGTGCGGAGTGCGGTAGTCAAGGTCACGTTTCCGATACTTGCGAGGCGGCTGCGGCTTTCTGCGCTAACTGCGGTGGACCACATCCTGCTTATTATCGTGCATGTCCCTCTTGGAAGCTAGAAAAGGAAATTCTTACCATCAAAGTTAAAGAAAACATATCATACCCAGAAGCCAAGAAGCGGTTCTCCTTTTTGTCAAAGGGGAGTTTTGCCGAGGTGGTGCGCAGGGGCCCTGCACCACGCTCGGAGTCAAGGGCCACCCGGGTCTCTCTCGAGATCTTGGCGGCCGACTGCAGGGCCCCAGCTCCCCGACAGGAGCAGCGGCTGCTTCCTCCAGCCCCTGGTGGTAGCAAGCGTGCTGCTCCTCCTTCCAGGGACAGGCCGGCAGCAGCCGCGCCTGCCCCCTCTCCTAGGTCGCCCCCTGGGGAGACGGAGCGAGCTTCTCGCTCTTGCTCGCTAGAGAGGGCCCCCTTACCGAAGGAGCAGCATGGTGCCCATGCAGCTCCTGTGAAAGGAGGGGACCAGACGAGCTCGGACGACCCGTCGCCCAGTTCGTCTGCAACCCCCCCAGCCGGTCGTGGTCGGGGTTTGCCCCCCCGCACACCTGGCCGGACAAGTGCTGTTCTAAAAACAACGGATACCTCTCGGGAGGTGGAGATGTCAACAGATGCTGACAATCTGTCCGCTCCTGGGTCCGACCAGGACAATATGGAGTGGGAAACGCCGTCCAGTAAACATAAAAGGAATAAGAAGCCTGTTGTCCCACCCAAATGATGATCCCAATGTCTTTCACCTAGTTTGTGTTGACTTTACAGTCTTACTTATTTTACTAAGTTTATTTTTCACTTTTATATTTACATACCTTTTATAGATGACTAAGTTACATTTTATGCAATGGAACTGTCGCGGTATTTTAAGAAATATTGATGTCAACTATTTTATGGATCAGCTTCGACCCATCGCTCTCGCCTTGCAAGAAACCCATCTTAACACTAATTCTTTTAGTATTTTAAGACGTCATCAGGTTTTTAGAAAAGATCGCCCCTCTTCCACCCCTTCTGGTGGTGTTGCAGTGGTCGTACAGAGGGGAGTTGCTTGTTCTCAAGTCCCCCTCTGCACGCCCCTGGAAGCTGTTGCAGTACGTCTCCTTCTAGACCGCCTTGTAACAATTGTTTCCTTATACTTGCCACCTAATGCTCCTTTAAACCTTCAAGAGCTTCAGGGACTTATAGGACAGCTCCCACAACCGTTTTTAATTTTGGGGGATTTTAACGCTCATCATCCTATGTGGGGTAGTACCCGTCAAGACTCCCGTGGTGGTGGGATTGAACGTCTTTTATTGTCTTCGGGGTTATGCCTTCTTAATGGGAGAGAGCCAACGTTTTTTAGTGCGGCACACAACTCATTTACATCCATCGATCTTTCTATTGCTTCACCTTCATTGCTTCCTTGTTTTTCCTGGAAGGTTCTTCATAACCCTTTTGGAAGTGATCACTATCCAGTTGTTTTAGAGAGTACCGTTCCATTGCCTAATCTTTTAAAGAGGGTCCCTAGGTGGAAATTAGACGAGGCAGACTGGGCGCTTTTTAATCTTCACTCCACTTTAGATCCTTCGCTTCTTTCGTCTATGTCCCCTGAGAACGCTACACTTTATGTTACTGAGCAGATGCTAAAGGCTGCTCAGCATTCCATTCCACAAACATCTGGTAATATACCGAAGAAATGTAAACCTTGGTGGAATAAGGAGTGTGCGACAACCCGGGCGGACCAAAATAGGGCGTGGGGCCGATTTCGCAGATACCCCACTCCAAGCAACCTTGTTGATTTCAAGCGACGAAAAGCCAAGGCTCGTTGGACTAGGAAGCAGGCAAAGTGGAAGTCATGGATGAAGTATCTTTCTTCTTTAACCAGCTTTGTCCCAGCCAAAGAGGCCTGGGACAGATACAGGAAAGTAAATGGGGATTACAGGTGCTTTGCAATTCCAACGTTTAATGCCCCTTCTTCATCACTAAAAGATATTGGCAACATACTTGGGGAACATTTTTATAATTCATCTAGTTCGGCCAACTACAGTGTTACTTTCGGACAGTTAAAAGCTCGTGCGGAACGACAAAAACTTGTCATGTCAGGAGGAAATCCAGCATCCTATAACCAGCCATTTACGCGATGCGAGCTTGAGATGGCTCTTAATGTGACAAAGCTTTCTGCCCCTGGTCCCGATGGAATTCATTATGAAATGCTGCGCCGCCTTTCTCCAGAATCCCTTGAAAACCTTCTCCTGTTTTTTAATCTTTTGTGGGAAAAGGCATGTTTCCCTCGGGCTTGGAAACACGCACATATCATCCCCCTCCTAAAGCCTAACAAAGACCCGTCACAACCATCAAGCTACCGCCCCATTGCACTAACAAGCTGCCTTGGGAAAACATATGAAAGGCTTATAAACAGGCGACTGGTCTACATGTTAGAAAGCCAGAGGGTATTTGATAATAATCAATGTGGTTTTCGCCAAGGTCGATCTACCCTTGACCACTTAGTTCGCCTGGAGACTGTGATACGTGAGGCATTTGTAAACAGGCAGCACTGTGTTGCGGTTTTTTTCGACTTAGAAAGGGCATACGACACAGCGTGGAGGTATGGGATTCTCCGAAACCTGTATGCCTGTAATATCCGGGGCCGTATGCTGCGAAGCATAAAGGAATATCTGACAGACGGGACTTTCCAAGTTCGTCTCGGCTCAGCCCTATCTGATTCCTTTGTTCAAGAAAACGGAGTTCCTCAAGGGGGTGTTTTAAGTGTTACTTTGTTTTTGCTAACAATGAATTCACTCGCACAACTGCTGCCACCCTCTATTTCATATTCTCTTTATGCTGATGATATACAGATTTCATCATCGTCTTGTAACCTTTCTAGTTGTGAGCGCCAGTTGCAGTTAGCCATAAAGAAACTGTCCAAGTGGGCCGACGAAAATGGGTTCAAGTTCTCTGCTTCAAAAACGGTCTGTGTTCCCTTTTCTTTGCGACGTGGGCTCTCTTTGGATCCATCCCTGGAATTGAATGGAACTCCTATACCTGTTAGGAAAGAGCACAAATTTCTTGGTGTGATATTTGATAGAAAGCTTAATTTTATTTCCCACCTTAAAGCGCTGAAGCAAAAATGCCTTCAGTCGACAAACCTTCTGAAAGTATTATCTCACAAGTCTTGGGGGTCTGATAGAAAATGTATCCTGCAGCTATACAATGCCCTTGTACGATCCCGCCTTGACTATGGTGCAGTAGTGTATGGGTCGGCTCGGCCCTCTGCCCTTAAGATGTTGGACTCGGTTCACCATCTCGGCTTGCGACTGGCAACAGGAGCTTTCCGGATGTCCCCCGTCCTCAGTTTGTATGCAGAGTCCAATGAGCTGTCCCTGAACAAACGACGTACATATCTTAGTCTAACATATGCTTACAAGATTCTGGCCGACCCTCAGCATCCAACTTACTCTTCCCTATCGCCTTTTTGAAAATAAATCAAGCATTGTAAGACCGTTAAGCTTCCGCATTGAACATCTTCGCTCCTCGCTGGACCTTTCTCTGGACCAGGTCAGCCTCGTTCGGAAAGTCGACGGTATTCCACCTTGGAAAACACAGCGAGTTGAATCCGACTGGTCTCTCGCGAAGTTCAACAAGCACGGCATTTCCCATGCTGTAATTAAGCAAGAGTTTGCTGAACTGCAAAACAAGTATGATGGTTATCTTCATGTTTATACAGATGGCGCCAAGACTTCATCTTTCGTTGGTTGCGCTGTATACTGTCAAAGCTTCTCCAAGGTTCAACGAGTTGATTGTATTGCCAGCATTTTTACTGCGGAGCTCTATGCGGTATCAATGGTGATTGACTATATTATCAGTAGGAAAATACTGAGGGTGGTCCTGTTTGTTGACTCTCAAAGTGTGATTCTTGCAATTTGCTCTCTTAAAGATACTAAAAATATGCTTGTACAAAAAATTTGATATAAACTTGACTCTGCTTCGCATGAGGGTCAAAATATAAAATTTTGTTGGGTCAAACATATAAAATAGCGCAACAGGAACAAGGACAAGAAGTAAACAGGACAGGCGCTTGTTGGGTGCCCAGTCACATTGGCATTCATGGCAATGAAGAAGCCGACAAACTTGCAGGGTCTGCTGGGAACCTTCCACAATCACTCTCCTGTCTACCCTATCAAGATATTAAGCCCTCGGTGAAGTCCTCAATTCTTCATTCTTGGCAATTGGAATGGGACATGGAGTGCGATAACAAGCTTCATGTTACCAAACCTACATTAGGAGTTTGGGAAAGCTCTTGATGCAAGAGCCGACTCGATGAAACGTTGTGCCGCCTGAGAATTGGACACTCATTTATAACTCGTAGGTATCTGCTTTCGGGAGAAGATCCACCTGCGTGTGATCAGTGTGGTGACAGGCTCACTGTTTTGCATATCTTGTGGCTGTGTCCCGGCCTTGAGCCCAAGCGCCGCATTCATTTCCCCGAATTTTTCCAATATCAGATCCCATTTCATCCTGCTCTCCTTGTGGGAGAGAATCCTCTAGTCTCTTTTGAACGGGTAATGGAATTCCTTAGCAGTATTGGCCTTTTACACCGACTCTAGCTTTTTGGTCCATCTTTTGTGAAACCTTTCCTTTAGTACAATGATCCTTACAACTAGTTTGGCGCAGATGGCCTCGTAGCTTTTGCGCCATTAACCCCCAAAATCTCTCTTGGTTGGATTTTGGTTGGAGGATGTTTTCTTCCTTCCCAGTTCTATGTTCTTTTGTTGTGGAGCGCAAGTTCGTCTGCTTCTTTTGCGGGGGTTGTGGCGACGTCAGAACGCCGAGCTCTGATTGGCTCTGATTGAAGGATAGTGGGCAGACCTCAAAGCAAGCTGCCTTGAGGTCTATCCACTGTCCTTCAATCAGAGCTCGGCGTTCTGACGTCACCCCCGCAAAGGAAGCAGACAAACTTGGGCTCCTCTGGTGGCGGCCCTGGAAATGTTGCATTTAAAACGCGGGTCTGCAAAACTTGGTCTTACTGGCAGCATTTTATACCACGGGCAAGAAGAGGAAAAAAACTGGCATTGAGCGTTTGGCTTAGTGTTTCCTGCCTTGTACATTCCCCTCCCCGATGGACACTCGCACGAATTAAGACTACACCATGCAGAACCGATTAGATATTGTTAATAAATCTCGACGACGGCCTTTGTTCGAAATTGTGGCGTCATCATTCTTTCTGTGCCTAGAATACAACGCGCCTCACTCGGTATTTTAATATTCGCTCCGTGTAAATCTGACGAAAGCTGCATCACATATAGACCTTTCCAGCGGCAGTCTCAAACCAAGATATCTACAGCGCACGTACCATAGCTTTAAGAGTGTACGTCAGTGTTGCCCAACTGCACTGGACTGTGGTTTTTCTCATAATTGGGTTGTGGCAGCCTGCTTAGACACAATTCTGGACACTAGTATTGGCTAAATTGCCACATTTGTTTTCTGTCTGTGTTTAATGGCAAATAGAATTTCTCGAGTTCTTTGAGAAAGCTTTCTACCGCATCTAGAAAAAACAAAAATAAAAGCTATTTTTGTGGAGTCTGTGCCCAACGGGGCGAATGCAACTGAAATGTTTGTTGCATTTTATGCAGATTTTTCACGTCGCCAAGCGCTCGACTGTGTCAACCTACAAAGGTTGTAACTGTCGAAAATATTTGACCACACAGGGTAACCAATATTCTCCGCTCACAACATGAAATTCAACGAGTCTCATCAATCAAACAAAATATACAACTCACCCCACGGTGCCGCATTATTGGGTAGGAGATCGAACTATAGGGGGCTCTCTGACCCGTTTGTTTTCCCCACGCTCGGTGTTTACTCAACACAAGGCCTGTGCACATGCCGACAGGCCTTATGGGAATGTTCATGTCATCTCCTACAATAGAGCGAAATACTAACAATCGCTTAGTGCCGGATCTATTTTCAGAGAATGCGAGCTTGACCCACTTCGGCTTATGTGCTGAGCTGGGACCGTGCATGCTGCATTGTTCATGCAGGCCGTAGTGGAAACAAAAGAGCCCGTCCTCCCCCTCACCGGAGAACACAAACTCCAGCCGAACGCTGACTCCGCGTTTGGTTATGTCGTCCGAGTGCTGAGTCATTGTATTTGTTGTCCCCATCCGTGTAGTTGTAAAGTTAACCGCTTGGGGCGTCACGGTCTGTCCTCCTCCCCAATCCAAACAGGGTTCATTCGTGAAAGATCGCAAATAACTCAGCATGTCTAATCTACAGGGTCGACGACGGTCACTTCAGGACGATCAGACAGAATCCAAACTCGTTTGAGGGCATGGTTTGCGAGAGCTTGTTTTTGCAAGCACCAAAACAAAGGAACGACCATGTCTGTTCCGTACCCTACCCTGCACCCGATTAGGTATTTGTTGCAAAGGAAGCAAAAGCTCTTTGGAGATAATCTCGGCTTAAATAATCCTCGAAAGGACGTCCTTTTACGCTCTCGGTTTGTTTCCCGCAAAAGCCGAGCAGGCTACAAGCCCCAATATTCCCCGGTCCTCACTGTGGAAGATAACAAAAAAGAGACAAACATCCTGAATGTTGCCTGTTCAGGATGTTCGTCTCTTCTTAGTGAAAGTAAAAACTTTCAAGAAAATCCAGTGAACCCCGCTCAATGCAGGTGGAGGATCCCACCTACCGGGTTTCTGCAGTCCAGGCGAGTGGCAGATATTTCTGGCTAATAAGGGGTTGTGACAATCGTAAAATGGCCGTGGCCAAAAAGTTTTCTTTGGAAAGGTCTAGAGTCACGCTCGTTACAGCCTCAAATTAGTCGTGGTAACAACTTTGTGTTCATCGACGTCGCATTTATTATCGCGGAAAAATGGACATTCAGTCACGATTGGGTTCTAGTCGTGCTTGACCCTGCAAGGAAGGTGAGAATAGCAATCAGGCTCCACCCCATCGCACCTCCAGCCCCTGCTCGAGAGTGAAGAGGAAGGGGGCTTCTTGGTGCATGGTGGGTCGCCGGAGGAGGGAGGGGCCCGACACACGGTGCAACATTAGTGTCTGGAGTGCGTTTTTGGCCGTCGTGTTTACCCTCCTCTCCCACCCCATGGCCGTGAATTGGGAGAGTGTGGCCAGTAGGTGTGGTGACGAAGGCTCTGGAGAGCAGAAAAGTGGAGCAAAGGGAAGAGAGCGCCGAGAGAGCGAGAGAGGAAGGAGAGAGCAAAGAGGAAACGACCGCCATTTTGACGCGACTTACTTTCGGTGCAGAGCACTGTCGAGGTTACGCGACGTCTGCTATGGGCCCACTTCTTTTTCGCCCAAATAAAAGTTTTGGGGTCAAACGTAGAGAAAACTTTATTCGTTAGCTTTTTAACCCACAAAGGCATAACACATTTTCTTGGCAGAGCCTGGGGAATAAAAAGAAAGAAACAAAATTTGGATGTCAATCTTATGCCCGGGCAAATTAATGAGAATGGCGGCCCTCCCTGCTCAGCTGCCGGCTACCCGGAGTTCACGCGCCTGCTCTCGCGCCTCTCACTCTGCGCCGCAGGATGATTGGCTCACTTGGGAACGACTGTGTTACGGCAGCATGATTATAAACTGGCCAAACTCTCCCAATATACGACTCCGCCCAGCCCATGCATCGAAGTGGTCCCCAAGCGACTACAAGCTGCGTCGCAGGAGCTAACGTGCCGTGCCGTCGGATGTTGCAGTCCCGGCAGCTGGTCGCGACTTCCCGTCTCGTGCCTGCTTTTGTTTACATCGACTTTCTGGCCAGAGAGCAACCCACAACGAAATGGGTGCCTCCCACACCCACCTCCGCTGCTGGCAGGCGATAACGCGACGCTTCCGCGAAGTCTTCGGGTAGAAACAAAGGGACCGCTTTTGAGGACACGGTGAACACGCTGGGTGGACACGCGCGCTGGTCGCCGTAGTGATTGAGACTGCGTCCCTGTCGACAGATTGGATGGAGTGCTGCTGGACTATGGGCGGCCCGCCCTGGTGGGCAGCAGCGGGAGCATCCTGGGGGACCAGCCATACATTCACGAGGACGTGGCCGCAGACTTCCTCGTCTTCCGGCCCCGGCCGGGCAGCCTGGTCAGGGGACGTATCAACAAGTGAGCACCAGGCCTCGGCATTTGCCGGGGGCTCAATTATTTGGATTCGCTTCATTTTGAGTGCCGCACAAACAGCTCTAGGCCTTTTTTGTGGTGCAGCGAAAAACATTGTATCCAATCCACAAAAACAAAGGTCTACATATGAGGATGAAAGAAGACATCAATGCGCTCTCAAAACTTCCCTTCGGGTCCAAAAATGTCAATATCAAGATTTTTTGAGCTAGATTCAAATTTGTTGAAAATCAGTGGCAAACGAGTCATAGGATCAGTTTTGTACAAAGGGAAAGGATAAAATAAGGAGTGAACACGGCTTACCCTCCGAGAAAAATATGCAGTTCAGTAGCGCTGGTGAGTCTAGATAACCATTTACAACGTCGTACTAGAGCATAAATTCCCAAATCATCTGTCCAGTATAGTATAGTCGCGGCAAAGGTGTCTCTTCTCTGTGGGAAAGGCTACGGTAGCTGACGAGACGGGGAGGAGTCGTCCTGCCTTTGGCGTGAGCTTTGTGCCTTCGACGGCACTTCAATGTCTCGTGCACCTCGAGCGCGCACGTGCACACTTGGTGCAGGGGGTGTGTGTGTGTTTATACAGCCTGAGCTTAGTCTGCCTCAACGGGCGACTTGTCTCAGACCCTCGGCTGTAGATGAGCGATGCAGCCAGTGCGGTGCAGTCACTAGCCTGGGGTCTTTATTGTGCACCACACAGTAGTGATACACGACCACACGCCGGTACGATGCTCATCCAGATAGGAATGGGCAGGGGTAAGGATTGAACAGACTTGGCAGGTGGATGGAGCGCACGTCCGGAGGCCGAGCATTTGAATGCCCTGTTGCTCTCACTTTGCAAGTGACTGGAGTAAGCAATCGATCGATTCATCCATTTTTTTTTTCTCGTGCTTACAGACAGACGTGAGGTCTTCGAGATAAAGTGCACGAACGTGTATTCGGAAATGGATTAACGCAATTCCTACATTTTGGTCCCAAGGGCATAGACTTTTACAAAAAACGAGATATCAGTAAACTGCCTGCTACAAACATGTTGGATTTGTGAAGCCAGTGATGAGCCGCGATAAAGGCCCGGATGAAACGCTCTCGTACTTCTAGATTTCCCGCTGATAGGGATGGGAACGTTAATGGAAGTGGGGAGAATAGGGCTTTCTATTGAACCGCGAAGCGACATACAAAAATATTTAACATCCCGAGGAGACCTTTTGTCGAGTAAAGTATGTGGTTTTGTTTGTCTAATATATGGTCGTAATAACAATGTCGACTAATATGTCTGGTAGGTGATGCGCGCAAACTTATTTTGAGCATTTTCAATATTTTCAATCGCTAAAATAGAAATGATGTTTCATACCACAGAGGAAAATTCGAGCCTCTTTCACAGGTGTGTACTGCGAAGTCTAAAAATAAAATGGCGAGTGTAAATAATCGAGTTAGACGAGCCGTCATCTCGACATGCTTAGAGACTGGCTAAAAGTGTAATTTACGTGACAACAAATAGGCGGGTGATTTTCCGCAAGAACAACTAAATTCAGTCAGCCAGCCGTCAATTTTTCTGCATCAGAAAGAGATCGATTTTACTGACACGTGCTGATTGGTGGCGTCATTGGGTGATTCAGTGTGTGTCTTTATCGGTGGTTGTTTGCATTAGCTGTTTTTAAATAAATGTTCGGTTGAGAGCAAGCGCTTGTCCCGTTTGTCTTTCATTTTTGTCCTTGTCTATCTTTGGCGCTTTTAATTTTATATGGGAAATTGATACGCATATCCCCGTGGGAGTTCAAAGCGGACGGCATTTGCGTACGTAATGGGTGAAATAAGTATCGACGGAGAATGCTTCAAGGAGGCTTTTTTTTATCGTACTGGGCATGCAAAAGTGCTAGCGAGAAAATGTTTTTGGGAGGGGGGGGTAACCCACTTGCATACGCGTTGTTTACCGAGATGCCCGGTGGGATTATGCTAGGAACGTAAATATCCAACAAAATGGTGAGTTGGGTCAGTTGGTTCATTATGGGCAAAGACAAGTGCCGAACAACTAGGATAAAGTAAGGAAACGACGACACAAGGCACGTAAATATATAAATATCCGCGTCCAATACTACACCTGTGAGGGAACGTGGAATGCAACCCACGTGGCCAGACACGCATTTATCCGTTTTTTGCGCAGAATTAGACGAGCGAGAACGCCGAATGCGGTAAACGTCGCTCGTTGTGTGCTGAGTCGCGTTGTTGTTTCGACGTCCTTTTCCCTTAGGCTTTTGAAGGGAGGTAATCTGTAGGCGCCTTTGTCTTAGCCGCCGTAAAGCGTTTTCTGCGCCTCGGCGTTGCTTCGACCCTCGCCGGGTGCGCCCCATCCCGGGCACTCCCTCCGAACGGACGTCCGAAAGGAGGACGCCCTTCCCCGGAACAAGCGATTGAGGGGCCTTCCCTTCCAGGATGACGCGCAAGCATTTGGGCTGCCTGGTGCACGAGCGGGTGCCCGTGAGCGTGCTGCTGCCCGACCGGCCCTGGCCCGAGCTGCTGCCCTACTTGCGCATGGGCCAGGAGCTGATCTGCCGGGTGGCCTCCGTCTCCCTCTTCCGGGGCTCCATCCTCCGGCTCAGGGCACACATCACCCGCGAGTGGTGAGTGCAACTCGAGTTACGGCCGAGGAGAAATTTGTGGCACGACCCGCTTTGTGGGGGGGTATGTTAGCTCGGCAATTCTCACACTCTTTGACGTCTCAAATGGCAGTCGGGAAACCCCTTAAAACCCCTGGCTGCCTCGGCGTAGACAAGATAATGCGAGGCACATATCTACGGGCCTTGTACGCAATAGGGGGGACACTAGTGAGTGCGTAATCCATAGTTACGCACGAGTGCGTGGCTCTGATCCGCTGAAATGGCGTCCGAAAAGACGCTTCACTTTGGGGCGGAGATGGTCGAGGAAATTTCGGAGCTTGGGGACCAACGCATTGGCCGATCGAAGAACCAAAGAATTTTATCTTCCGTACGTAAATGGCAAATGCGAGGGAATAGAGTTGCTCGACTTACACCCTCCCAAATGGAGCGAGGGAACTGGTTTCTGAACTCGACGAGGACGGTGATACTGTCGCGAAGGATGGCCGACGAGGCGGCGAATGATCGAGGGAGCTTGACATTGAAGAAAACTTGCGCCTGAAAGAACAAAATATGACTGATGGTTTCGTGGCTCTCGACACCAACGTGACAGTGACGGCAGGATCGAAAGCTTGCATGAGGCCGACTTCGTCCGGCAAACTAGGTTCCTTTGACACGCTATGGAATTCAGGCCCGTCGCTAGCGCGAGAAGAATACGCGAAACCAGTATTGAGAGCGAAGGTTTTACTGTGGCTATTCTCACTGTCCTCCCAGCCGAGACCGTCACATTCCTTCCGGGCACTCCTGCGGCCCGAGCTACTTCTCCCTCGTTGTAAGTCGGCGTCCCGCACTGCACGCTACTTTCCCGAACATTCTGTGCTACGTTTCATTATAGGATAAACAACGGTAGACCCTGCAAGCTGTCAAAGCCATTCAAACGACCCACAAGTGTCGCATGACCTTGGGAAAGAGCCTGGCAATGCACGGGTCTGGTACAGTGCAATCCACTTATAACGTTGCCACATATAACAATGTATCGCTTATAAAGATCAGTTTCTAGTCCAGATACAGCAATAATCGATTATAACTATTGAAATTTCGGATTTTTTCATTATCGTTATAAGTGGGTTGCACTGCAGTCGTGCAGTGCATCCATGCCAAACGTAACTGGGGTTTAGGGGCATTAAAACTCTACAAGTTTTTTCTCTTCTCGCCATCCCTCGTCGCAATTGTATATGTTGCGGCAAAATAAATTGATGTGGTACTCTCTATTCGTTTATAGATTTAAATAAAAGCCCATTTTACTAGAGTCACCGCCGTGGCATCCCCAACTAAAAGTTTTGACGTGGCAGTTTAATGGAAGAAGTAACCTTGATGCTAGTATGCACAAACGTCACGTAGACGGAGTCCCTACTATTTGAGGAGCACGCATTTGAGCAAGAGGAGAGACTGTGAAAATGCACGGGCCAGTTGCCGGACTTTTATTATTCCGGAAGATGGAGCCATTCCTTCCTCGTTCGTGCTTCCAGAACGAGGAGCAAGGGCAGTCCAAGACGGAACTCGCAAGGTGGCGTTCGGTGCACAACGTGAGACCGGCCCCCGAGAAGAGCTTCTCGCGCAGCAATCTTTCGTAATCTCGAGAAGGACAAGGTACGAATTGGGAACCTCGCCGCATACGAGCCGACGACCGGCGACGGCCGCGTCGCGGCTGCTTAATGAGGAACGAAGTCGGCGGCAGACCGGACCGTGCCCACGTTGCTTGGTTTCGGTCTCCATCGGCGTTCGTTTTCAACCCGAACTGAATTACACAAACTCATGCCTCACATTATGATCCTCAGAATCCAACTAGGTCGGGGCCGGTAGGGTCAAATTAGACGAGGCTTGTGCGATTGGCAAAGTTTAAACTGAGAAAGCCAGGTCGGGCGATCCAAGTACGGTGCTCGGAATGCGTCTTCCAACTTGCGCGTTTGGCATTCTTTCCTGCCGGTACATCCAAAGTGGTCCCCAGATGTCCACAAACGACGTCGCAGAAGCCAGTGCGTCCTCTTGCAGGACGATCCCGGCAATCGGTGCTAGAAGTCCCGACAGAAGTCCCGACCTGTGGCAAAACAGGCACCTGCCGTGTCTCTTACCACCGCCGCTGCGATTCCGCAGGGATTGCAGACGGTGATGGTGTGACGGTGGTGCGATTTATCGGGTGGAAGCGGAGGGACCACCTTTTAGGGTGCGACAGACGCGCCGGTCGGAGATGCGTTCCGTAGTTCGAGCTAGGCTCAGCCTCACCCCGTGCGTCACAGTCTGCAGGTGATGCTGGAGACGGTGCCCGTGGTGCGGGCGTCCCATGAGGAGGAGCTGGAGGAGTACGAGAGCAACTACGGGGGCGACAGCGAGTGGGACGAGGGAGGGGCCTCGGAGGCCGAGGAGGACCCCCAGGGGCCCTCCTACCTGGACCCCGAGGAGGACTTCACCACGGGGCGGCCCCTGCCCCTCGCAGCCGAGGAACCGTGAGTCCGGGCGGAGCCCTTCCTCCACCGGTCGACGCGCTTTCGGCAAACTTCGACATAAAACGATGGCTTCGTATTTTGAAATTGGCTTTGTCGAAGTACTATTCATATTATCAGGACGTTCGCCATCGAACGGGAAACGTCCCTCGTGTTGGGTTTAGGAAAAACTCTGCGTTATCGCTTAATTACATTTCGCTCTCGTCAATTTTATCCCTGGCTTTTGGGGGCCGAAAGTCACCGAAGGCCGTTGGTGATGCGTCTTCCGTCTCGAACGATACAAGGCTAGTGGTAACGCGCCTGCGCAGTTTTTTTGTCTCTTATCATTCATTCGCATTTTCGCACCACCATTGCGCCTGTTGGTAGAGTTGTCACCTGCCTGGTTTTTGACCAGCACAACCGTGTTGTTTTTTTTTGGATAAAAGGCCAGTTGCTGGTCTGTATCTAAAACCAACTGTCACCTGCCTTTTTTTTTTTTTTTTCATTTCTTTTTTTAAGTTATGGAGACACTTTTTTCTTTCTTTTGAGGGGGGGGAAGGGGGTGGGTTGTTTAAACATGTGCTTTAAACCATCAATGTTATCGGGTATACATTGGTTCATCATGTTCAAAAAAGTCTGGCATGTTTACGATTCAGTGTAGCATGTAGAGACTCGAGAGTTTTAAGATTTACCGAAGGAGATCGGAGAATGGCAAAAACATCTTGTGTATGTTTATACAGCCTGAAGTTACTCTGCCTACAGGCAACTTGTCTCTCAGCTATAAATCAGCAATTTAGTCAGTGCAATACAACCACTAGCTTGTGGTCTTAACTCTTTCCTGACCGCACCCGTGGTCCATCGATCAACCGTGATCGATGGTTTCCAAGCGCCATCAAAAGACTAAAATTAGTGAGGAGAATCATGTTCTACAACCTCGTGGATAGCCGAAAAACTGTAGTTTCGGTTTCAGCATAGATTTTAGCTGGATCACAAGGTGGTGTGCTGCCAACAACAGTCCTTGGGACGGTGGTTGCACTTGTCTAACATGGTTAACTGCATGCATCAGTCTTCGTAACAAAGATGGCATTATTTACGTAATTCAACTGTATTGGGGCATATTTTTTAGACCTCAAGAGCTCTGGAGACACTGTAAATTATGTTATAGATGTCACTTAACAGGTGGTTGTTGGTAAGTACAGTTGAACCCGGATATAGGCAATTCAAAGGGGATTGTAAAATAGTTCGATATATTAATAATTTGATACACAAAAATGTGTCAACTAAAGTTCTAGTTGAAATTTCCGCGCGTCTCTGCTAATACCGAAGGCCGCGACAAACAGGACCTTACAAAATAGAGCCTCTAAGAGCCACTAAATACACTGGAGCTTAGTTGGTGAAGATCACAGACACTGCCATGTTTATGCGACGGTGTTTGCGATCGTTTATGCTTGGCTATGCCCTGCACACAGCGCCGGCAACAAATCACATAAATAATTTTAAAAAATGAAAGAATGCTAGCCGCATAAAAAAAAAAAATCTCGATTCATAAAATAAAGTTAAGCAAGCTACAATAAAGAAACCTCACTAAAGTCAGACAGCAAAAAAAAAAAAAGGTAAGAAAAAAAAAAAAAAATTGGGCAAAGCAAGAACTGCAAAAGAAAAAGGTAAACAAAGATAAGGCAATCAAAATGCGATTGCTCAACCGTTTTTACCCACCAGTGTTGTACGGAACGGCGTTCCTGGAACGCGTTCCTTTTAGGAGGAACGAAGGAACGCCGCCGTTCCATTTGGCATCGGTGGAACTGGAACGGGAACTCGTTCCATTTTTACTGGAACGGGAAAAAGAATGGCGTTCCTTTTTTCGGCTACTGGGACAATTTTTAATTTATTTCTAATAGGGAAATTCTAAAAGTATAGAAACAATATTTTTACAAAGAGCAGGATCTCGGTTACCTTTTTAGTTACTTATATTAGGGTTTATTTTGTGTGGTCCTCGCTTGGTAGTGGTCGCGTGGAGGAGAGCTAGTGGACATCTATCGTTTTTTCAGCGCCCAAGGCTGCAGTACAAAAGGAAAAACGTTTAGTCAAAGGAAACGACACAGAAAGAGGGACGTCTCAAACTCAGCAACTTTCTTTACTTCTACGAATCTTCATACACCCAGAAATCTAAGGCCGACTAGAGCCATCACTGAACTTCCACGAAGACAACTCCCGTTACAACAAAAGGACAGGTTATCATACATCGAACACACCCTTGTATCTCGAACATTGGTCACTCAAAATAAACACAAACACTAATCTTTATTTCTTCTTCTCTTGTCCCCCACCTTTAAACTGAGCAACGAATCCAAACTTCACGAAGAAGGACCTGAAGTTTTCAAGACTGACCTTCCAAAAGCCCTACCCTTTTCTTCACTTGCTCGTCTCGCGGACAGCAACATCGAGAAGCAACTGTTGTTTAGTTAGAACAAGGGACTTTGTTAGATTGACACGTGTGAAGTTGTTGTGAAATGCTCGTGCAATGTGGGCTAACTGGACATTTGGCTCCTCCGAATCGCCCACCACAAACATGGCTATGGTTAAAAGCAGAGATTTTTAAAAGTGAATATATCGACAAATGAAACTCTGCTTCTGCTTGTTTTCTTCTCCTGGCGCCTTAAACTCGTCGCACACAAAGTCGGAACTGAAAGTTCGCGAAGCGCAGCGATTGGACGCCAGCGACGAAGCGCGAAGTCATCGTCGTGATAGTTCAATCAGTGCACTCCGTGAACTTCTGCCCGAACTCCGTGTTTGACGAGTTTAGAGCCCCTGGTGCGCTTCTATCACGGCCTTCAAATTTGTATGTTGCCATTTAAGGGAATGGGTAAAAAATTTTCCTGATGCATTCAACCAAATTTGGTAATCGGCAAAATACAAATGTAACATATATATGTAACCATACATTCCATTTTTTTCACTGTAATGGGAACAAGTTCCTTTTTCACATATGAAACTTATAACGGGAACGCGTTACAAAGATCCGAAGGAACGAGGAAAAAGCTTCCATTCCTTTTTACGAGGAACGTATACAACACTGTTGCAGGCACACTCAACTTGACAGACTTTTTTTTATTATTATTTTATCGTGGGGCTAAGGAGTTGCGCAGCGACAGCGGTGTTCGGGTAAAGACCACACGCTACCGTTCCAACAGCGGGCACTCCCTGCCCTCCCTACGCGCATGCATGCCCTTCCCCTTTTGCCATCCTCCATTTTTCTTTCTTTTTTTCTTCTTTTTATGGTTGTCTTTTTTTTTTTTTTTTGCAGCTGCTCTTTTGCTGTTTATTTCCGTGCGCATTAGCTGGCTTGGCCGTCTGCCAGCCCCGCAACGCGAGCTATGTGCTTGTCGTGGGCGCAATCCGACCGCGGGTGAAGTGACAGGGGGTGGTGCTTCGTTCGCTACATCGAGGTTCCCCGCCATGAGAGTTTGATACAGAAAAACAGTGCTCCTATACTATTACATGTGATTTTCAAGGGGATGTTTGGACTGTTTGATATAAACAATAATTTGAAATACCGGGGTGTGATATAACGGGGCTCGACTGTACCACTATAACTTACAATGCTGTCCTGAGCCGGCATGCACGTTTTATGTTCCCAACAAGGCGGACAGAAATGCTAAATTTGACGGAAGCGCAATCATGGCTTTGACAAAACCAAGGTAGAGCACAGAGAAAGCATTCTGCTGGGGATGTGAGCTGTAGTCTCTGTGTTTTATTAATACAGTCTAAGCTCGTTATAACTGACCTGGATTTTGACCAAGATTTTGGTCTTTTGTAAAAGGAGTATGTTGTATGCAGATATGAAGTTGAGTCAATGGTTTGTAGAGGAAAACCAACCGAACTTTGCAAATCGGTATGTTGTATCCAAAGGTCTGTTGTAACCAGGTCTGTTGTTATGAGCTTAGACTACATAAGCATTCCTTTGGTGAAAAGTACACATGTTACTTACTCTCCGAGGAATCAAAAATAGACAACGTCAGTTAGAGTGCACTAACTTTGAGAAGTAATAGTCGTGAGTGTGGAACACATTTTGTGTATTTGGATCTTTCAAAACTTGCTGCTTTTCCTGTGGTCAGGAAAAAGTTAACGTGCACCACGCAGTAGTGAGACAGGGCCGCACGCCAGTACGATGCTTATCCAGATTGAAACGGGTATGGGTGGGGATTGAATTTAGGATCGCTGGGTTCTGTGGTGCGAGAGAGAATGGCGAGCAAGACATCACTTTGAATCCAAGTACACAATCCTTTTGTAATCCATGATTCGAGAGGTGTAAAAAAACATGCTCGCGTTACACAAATCACGAGCAGGGGTGGTCCAGCTGCGCCAATTGCGCTATTTTGATAAATTCTCCTTTACCTGCGCCTTGCTGCGCCTAAAGACACAAACTGCGCCAAACCGCGCCAAACTGCGCCAAAAAGGGCTAGTCGGTCCGTGAACGAATCCTTTTTTGGAAGAATGGCGTTTTCGGCTGGCAACCCGGGGGAGTTTTATTTTCTAGGCTAGGTCAGCTAGGTGGTGCCAGAGCACTATAGAGCTATATAGTGCTCTAGGTGGTGCAAGCAGGTGCAAACTGCCGCCCGATATAAAGGGTAGGGCCGTTACCATAGCCGTCACAATCCAATTCAGGTTTCCAGCCCAGTGGCATTATTGCGCATTATTGTTTTGTTGCGACCGTTTTGATATGCGGCGTTGTGGCTGTTTATTTCTGCATCACCACTACTAAGTCCTCTTAAAGAGGAGCCAACGTGAGTAGTCTTTTTTTCTGCATGCGCGTTTTAAGTTACAGACCCCATAGTAGAAATTTGCTCGGACGCTCGTTCACCCGCAGACCAGCGGCATCAATACCGAACGGGTACTCTTTTCGATCGCGTGGTCGTTGCTTAATTTCCTTGTTGCGAATTGTTGCGTGTTCCTTTTCATGTCAAATGCCGTAAACGATTGGTCACCCCTTGGTTGTCATACTGTCGCACTGCGTGCGAACTCAGAATAGAGCTTACAAACATGTTTAATAAATCGCTATAGTTTCGGACTTTTGGCAGCCGTAATATATATATATAATAATAAAGACATGGCACAGAACTGCTCTATGTTCATGCTGCTCCAAAATGTTTAGTCTTCCTGATACCAAGGTGCTCCAAAACGAGCTTTTCCCTGCTCCAAAAGAGGAGTTTATGTGATACGAATTGCTCCAAAATTTGGTTTTTCTTGCTCCAAAAATTGCTCCAAAACCTAAAATGGCTGGACCACCACTGCACGAGTGACCATGAGCTTTCAAGCTCGTGGTGTTGCTCATTGTCTATACCCACGTTCACTACCAAAACCTCCAGAACCGGCGATTTTTTGGAAATAATAGATGTACGCTCGAAATCTGCACGCGGAACATCATGATCAGTGTCTTGGAGTCATTACTCGAAACATTATTGAGTTCGCAATCATTTTTATGTGAGCTGCAATAATCAATTTTCCACCTTCTGGATAGGATCAGTAGAAATGCGAGATTTGTTTTTTTCACTTTATTTTTGACTAAATGGTAAGCATCTATGTATGTTATTGAGTTCAGCATTGTATATTCGTTGGCTTACGTGTGCTATGAAGTACTGATAGATCCGTTCTAACTTATTTCACTTTGGGTAGTTTGCATCAAAATAAATATAATCAGCCTATCAATTAGGACTGTCAACACCGAGCCTTTTTTTCCCAGTTCAATCTCGGGAAATAACCGCCCCCCTCCACCCTTTGTATGGCTGGTCGTTTCTTTGAGGAAAGGTGGCAGCCCTACCCAGTGCACAAGTGGTGACTTTAGCGCACCTCAGCTCTTCCCACCCACCCCTTATCTTTCTCAAATTTACTTATTTCAAGGGGAGGGCATCGCGCAACTTTTTTTATATCCAGCCATACAGAGTTTAAGCGATCCTTGCACCACGTGGGGTGCACGTTACCCGCAAGTTAGGTGGTTGGTTCTATGGGGCGTGGCCGTAGCATTGGGCTCGCTTCCATCCGGTAGGGTTTGCTTGAGCGAAGCCAAGTCGAGGCGGCCTAGGCCAGGCGAGGCACCGAGGACCCCAGGAGCAGACGACGGACCGCAATCAGCTCGTTGCGGTCCGTCGTGCATCCGGAACGTTTTACCAAACGAGGAGCACGAGGAGCGGATGCGGTGCTCGATGCGTCAGCCGCTCGCGCAGGAGTACTGCGCTTGCTCCGCCCGCTATGTTTAACGAGAGCGGCGTAAAGGCCACTTCCGCAGCGTGTTTCGTTCACTGGCATGCCCCTGTTGGATTACGACCTGAACTTCGTGGTAATACGAAACTATAAGCAGTTTCCTTAGATTTCCGGGAGCCACCAAGCTGCTCAAACGATGGATTTCGTCCCTTTGTTGCAACAGTGAGTGGACTTCATCAAAGTGCAGTTTTGTTTGCTTCAAATCTAACGACTTTGACAATCGTGCCAGATGTGTCCCCGCTGAGTCAAATTAAGTCGATCCAATGTTGGTCACGATACGTATTAATGAAATACTTGAGTGAAACTCCACAGCACAGTCCAATGTCGGTTGCGATGCCCCAAGAACAACCCAACCGTATTGTCAACTTGCATGAACGCTCCAGAAAATATTTCGTACGGGGGTGCGCAAAATAATTGCCATCAAAGTTTGTAAATATCTAAATTTCTTTCCACGCAAAACTTATTTCTCGAGCTGAATGAAATTACACGCGTCGTTAGAATTCCGGTATCCACTTGCACGATGGTAACGAAGCGTAAAAGAAACATAATGGCTTCAATTTATTGGTAGACAACCAAATAAGAGGCAGCAGGTGCATTGAGCTGCTGCTTTCATGAACAGAACCACGGTAGAACCTGTTGCCACACAGTTCGTAGACGCAACCATGGGCCATTCAGTGGTCACGTTTGGTTCATCTTCTCTCTATTGTTTCTGCGCAAAAAGCTATGTCAAGCTACACTGCTGTAAAGTGTAAAGGGGACAGAAACCTCATCAGGCATCACACCTTTAGTCTCTGCCCACCTCCCGGTCAATCGGGAAAAGAAAGAATAAAGAAAAAGAAAAGAAAGGGTAAATGGCGACGGGAACGAGAAAGAGACGGGTGACACGGGAGAATGGCTTGGGAAAGCTACGTGGCTGACGTCATGCCCTCCGCGTGACTTATCTAGTTTTTTTTTCGACGACTCTTGGCAGGTCTACAATTGAAACCATAGGTTTAGTTTCACTCATTAAAAAGGTTAATTTAGTTACAGTATTTACTCGCAGAATGAACGCACTTTTTTTCCGAAAAATCGATGCAAAGTTAGGGGGGGCGTTCATTACGCGAAGTAAAATTTTTGCGCCCGTATTTACTCGCATAATGAACGGACCTTTTATCTTGAAAGATCGAAGTAACTTCTTATCTCTTTGCGCGCGGCGCCCAACCCCGTAACCAAACTAAGCTGTACAAAAAAAAAAAAAAAACTCCTTTTTGTTTTGTTTTTCTTAGTTCCTTGTTTTTTTGTGTTTTTTTTGCCGTCTTTCGCAAGCTGTTTTGTTTGCTTAGGCGTTGCTTAGGCGAGGGCTCTCCGCTTATCTTTCTTATCTCCTTGCGCGCGACACCCATAACCGAACTGCGCTGTGCAAAAGAAAGCAAGCTCATCCTTTTTCTTTTGTTTTCAATTCCGTGTTGTTTTTTTTTTTCTTTTTGCAGTTTTTCGCAAGCTGTTTCGTTTGCTTAGAGGGCTTCTCCGCTCCTCTTTCTTACCTCCTTGCGCGCGGCGCACGACCCCCAAAACCAAACTGCGCTGTGGAAAAAAAAAAAAAAAAAAAAAAGCTTTTTTTTTGTTTTTGTTTTTTCTTAATTTGTGTGTGTGTGTGTTTTTTTTTTTTTTTTTTGCCGCCTTTCGCAAGCTGTTTCGTTCGCTTAGAGCGATCTCCCTTCTCCGCTTCTCTTTCGTACCTCCTTGCGCCGGGCGGCGAGCAAATCCAAAATCCAAAGCAGGGGCGGATCCAGACCTCCATTTTAGGGGGGGCGGTTCCTCGGTGTAAAACGGCGGGGGGGGGGGGGGGGGGGGAGTATTTATATTTTTTGTTGAGTTATCTTTTTAACTAAACTCTGATAACATAATATTGATCTTGAGAGCTTTTGTATCGGTTTACCTGTCGTGGATGAACTCTTTGAATTAAAACCTTTCGGGTGACCACGCTAGAGGTAAGTGTAGAAAATTGTGGTGGCACTATCCTTTCTGAAACTTGGGTTTCAGACCGACACTACGTGAGCAGTCGATTTAGGGCAGCTTAAAGACATTGCCTTGGCAGACATTCTGGTTGGAGCTAGTGCTCAACTGCTGCGGCAACGGGAAGGTCGGCTTAAATCAATGGAGCAAGTACGTTGCAAACAAGCGACAAAAATGAACCGGCGGCTTCGACGCTGCTCGCGGCGTCAAAACACTGTTGACGCAGCGAGCGAAACGAACGCTGCCAGGCAAGTTCGTCGGTTGTTCGCCGTATATTTGGAATGTCCAGAGCGCAGCACATGCGGCATTGCCAACCCAAACTCGTGTTTTCACGTGTTCTGGATGCAACTCGAGAGAACGAAAGCGAATAATTGTTGAATATTTTTGAAAGCATGTTGCAGTTCGGCAACTATAACTTTTAAACTTGGACAAGACCTTAAACTAGCAATGGATCCTTCCAAATTATATTCAATTGCACTTCGTCTGGATATTTTTTGTATGAAAGGAACACTTGTTTCTGGGTAGTTAGCTCATTCGTCAGGGTCGAGAGGACAGGTGCAGAGATATGATGCGGCAGAACGGTTGTCCGGTCGGCGAATCTCAACTGGACTAAAGGCCGATCACGACTGCAGCATGGATGTTTGGGAGTCGGTGTTCACTCGAACGGGCACAGGCACTGTCTATTTAATTTATGTATAGTAGCATCTTTGAAAGGGCTCGTTTTCCCCAAGTCCCTAGGTAGGGAATCCAAAGCCGCACGTGGAAACCAGCAAGCCCCGCCTCTGTTCCGTTCGATACACACATATTCGCTCCTCCAAAGCCGCGCGAAGGCTCTGCCATCAATCCACAGAAGCCGCGTTTAACTCGAAAAGTAAAGATGGCGCCAAGGGGAGACAAGGGGTAGCGGGCGCCTTTCCTAAAATATGTCCCGCCACCCTAAGTTGAAACGGCATTGTATACAAATAAATGCCTACGGCGTCGGCTTGAGGACCCCGTGTAAGCAGCCTCCAGCCTTTAGAGTGCTCCTACCGTTTATCTTTCTTTTATTAGCTTCCCGCCACAAGAAGTCGTACCGCAAATAGTATGAAGCCCATTAGAGGAAATATGTCCCCCTTCTGGCGCTCGTCGGCTTCTTTCTGTATTCCGCACTGCGGCGCTGATCCTCAGTGAGGGAGGGAGGCGAGGACGAAAGCGGGCTCATGTTTAAGCCAAGGTCGTGGGGAAGTCCGGAGCATCTTCAGGAGTAGCTCAGACCCAGACTACACTACCCGGAGCATTTGCTTCCTCTCTCAGTTGAGAAGAAAAGTAAATGGTCACCTGGTTGTACAAGCTGCATCCTGCATCGATTGCTTACGTTTTTTCTTCGAGCTGACAAGGAACCCCGGGGGGGGGGGGGGGGGGTTGCCTGGCGAGACGTTTGGGGGGGGGGGGGGGGGGGCGATCGCCCCCACCGCCCCCCCCTTGGATCCGCCACTGATCCAAAATGCGCTGTGCAAAAAAAAAAAAAAAAAAGCTCCTCTTCATATTTTTTTTTCTTGCTTCCGTTAGATCTTAGCGAATTTTTTTAACGCCTTTGCAAGGTATTTTGTTCGCCCACGTTGCCCATGCATTCGCGACCTCGCTGCACTAGGATAGAAAAGTGCATTCATTTCGCGCGCGTGGGGGGAGGGGGTCAAAATTTTGAAGTCCGAGTAGGGGGTGCGTTTATTACGCGAGTGAAAAAAAAAAGTTGAAATTTTGTGAGCCGACTGGGGGGGTGCGTTCATTACGCGAGTGCGTTCACTGTGAGAATAAATACGGTATTTATTCGACTTTTGCCACCCACCGTGGGGAGAACCCTGTAGGGGGCTAATCGTCGAACCAAGTCGAATAAATAACTAAATTAACTTTTTATGCACCACTCCGAGTAGCCGCCCACCGCTTGACTTTTTTTTTTTTTATGTCGCGGGATGACGATGCGATTTTGCCTGTGCAAATTGCTGCAGACCGTCGCCGTCATACTCAGCAGGTCCGCGCATCGCCACGTTATCATTCGCTGTCGCATCGCTAACTGCCGCCACTGCTATGCTGCTTCAAACAAAAGAGCGCAGGCGTTCGTTATACATAATGACAAATACACTGCAAAAGGACGAAAAGCGAAGAGACACACTGGATAGAACAGAGTGCTCTGTTCTATCCGGTGTGTCTCGTCCCTTTTTGTCCTTTTGCGCTGGGTATTTGTCATTATGTATAACCAAAACCAACTAGCCCGACTTCCTACTTTATTGCAGGCGCTCAACGTGTTTCTTTTTTTTTTTTTTATTTCAGTGGCGCGGCCGCCGGTAGTGTTTTGGGGGGAAGGGGGGGGGCCTTCTTTCACCCCTTCCCTCCCCCCTTTGTAATGTCCACCCCTCAGAAATTGCTGGGGAGAATCCTGACCCCCTATATTATATCACCCCAGCCATGTACCTCACTCACCTGCACGCACCGCGTAAGTGCAGCTTTTGCGGCTTTTCTAAAACTGATTGTGTTTAAGAGTTGAGCTTGTTGGTACATATTTGTAAAACTATAAAACTAAACACGAAGAAAGTAAGTAGAGGACAGACAGCTGCTGTACTCCTGTCCTTTCTTTCTTTGTGTACAAATTCAGTTTCGTAGTTGAAGCTGACTTTTTTTTAAATTCTAAAACAAATTTGTTAAGCCTAAAAAGAAGCATCCTCTATGCATACCTTACATGCCAAACTCTGGATCAAGACAAAGTAAATTTGGGAGTGCGGCCTCTGCGGAGCGTGGGTGTGACGTGGCACTTCAGCTCCGACCTCTGGTTCTTCCTCGTTGCTCCCAGGAAGACGCCGTCTGGTCGGAAGGGGGCCGGCCGAGCCAAGAGGAAGCGGCCCGGCGAGGACGGGACCTCCTCGACGGGAGACAGGGGTACCCTGGGACTTCTGGGGAGCGACGGTCTGTCGGCGGCCGACACAGTCTCCATGTCCGACGGCAGCGTGGCCCCGCAGCGTGAAAAAAAGAAGAAGAAAAAGAAGAAGGAGAAGATCAAAGGTAAGCTCCCTTTCGGCAGAGGCATTCAGCGAATAGACCATTTTCACTGGCCAGCTTCGTTACGCTACTGCCGCTGCCCGCATCGTGAGAACTGTTGTCTTCGTACGTGTGCAGCAACTCCGCTGCTGATCTGCACGAGCAGAGCGCGGACGATAAGAGTCGTCTCGTTCGCAGGCGCCTGCCTTCTGCAAAACGCACCATTGCATCCAATCTGAGCCGAAACGCCGCTCTGCGTGGCACGCGGTAGTGTCAAAGCCGCCTGTTGCATTTTTCTGCAAACTGCGACGCACGCCGAGGCCGAGACAACTCCTCTCCGGCACTTGCTGGGCCACCCTGCGCTTCTTTGTCATCCGCTTCTGAGACGGCAGTTGTTAACTGTGGCAGGACTCTCCAGATTTACACCTGGATTGCCGGGCTTTCTCGAAGCTCCCGCTCTAATTGTAAAGGCTTCTCCGACTCTGCCGCGACAAGCTAGCGGCTCTCCTTGTCCCTCGTGGCTCGAAAACTCCTTTCGTGAGGTGCATTTCCGAGTCAATCTCATACCCGTAGGCACGAATTATGCGATTCGCTGTCGGCAACGACCTCCTTTATACTGTTGCCCGTTGCCAATACATTTGAATGCTCAGATGGCTAACACACTTGCATTGGCACTCTAGAATTTTTCGACAATGTCTCTGGCAAATACTGACTTCTGCGTTTGAGCAACTTGTTTGATTGTATAGCTCTGTAATGTTTTGTAGAGGAGTCATTATGTAATTATCTAGAGGCGCTGAACTTAAAGAGGCAGAGGTTTTGCGCCCTAAGGGGGGGGGGGGGGGGGTGGGGGTGAATCGGTGAAACAAGTAAAGAAAAAAAGTTGGGTTCTGATTATTGCATTATCGTAGGTCGGGGCTCTAGAATATGTTTCCAGAAAGTTTGCGGTAGATTTATGTTGGGTCGTGCGTTTGTTTTAAGCTTCAATTGAATGAAGGGATGTTGCCTCCACTTACTCACTGAAAAGCGGGACAAGCTCCTCCTGCAAAGCCCTCCTTCCATTCCACTTGGCGGAGCAGATGCCAGAGGAGAATCCCTCCTCGTCTCGCCTCCTCTCCAACATTCGCTCTGGTGAGGCGGAGAGAGTCGAGGCTTAGCGCTCGCCTTTCTTGTCTCGTAACAGGATATATCAGACGACACCGGAGTGTAGTTTTGGTGCTGCGAGCGCCGGACTGCAATTTTCTCGGCCTCAGCGTGCATCCAGTTCCCAGAAAAATCTGACGGGTGGCTCTGATAGTACCGCGCGCCACAGGGAGTGGCGTTTATGCTCGTATTGGTCGTGATAGTACTTGTGGCGGCATTATGCGTGCTTGCAATGGTTACTGAAACCACTCTATTAGGCGTTTGTGTTCCTTTTGAGCTTTGTCAATGCCGTTACGTGTCGAGGACGAGAAATGTAGCCATTGCAGTAGGTGGCCTTCAACATGCGTCGCGCGGTAGTGGTTGCACGAACGTGCGCCGGTGCTCGACCATTCTCGTCTACAGCGCCTGCCCACTCGGTACGACGATTGAGAAAACCCCCTCGCCTCACGTTTCGTTGCGACGTAGTGGGATGGGGACTCCCAAGTCGCGTCCATGACGGTGCACATGCCGGGGACCATTGGGGCAACGCTCAGTTCAGCTCTGCTTCGGGCAAGCCGGAGGCGGAGTGGCGCTCGAAGCGATGCCTCACTGGAGGGCAAGGACGGTCGAGGGAGGGCACTCGAGGAACGAGGGGACTTTCGCGAATGTCCCGACAAGCAACTGGACACGGAACTCGAGTAAAAATACCTAGAAAATGTCGTCATATTTGCAACTGGGCATTTCGATAAGTAATTATGATTGGAATTACTAGCTCGCTTACATAATTCAAATTACCCATTGTATATAAAAAGTATCTCCATCTCATTGAACCCATCAAAAATACATCTAGTGAAAACGGTCCATTCAGATTCATTTACGCAAAGAAACAACTGGCGAGACATTTGGGCCTCCCGTCAGGGTTTTAAAATTAAGGTAGGAGACACCTCTAGTATGTACTACCATTTCTTTTGTCATCTAAGTAATTTTAATTTCAAAATTGGCTCAAAACGGTCAATATAATCATATTTTTGGATTTTATTAAAAATCTTCGGCGCTTTTGAGGGAAAATCCGAGGGTACTACCTTCATTGCATCTTCATTATGAACCTCAAAAATAATCAGTACTCTGGTGCATTACTGAAACTCAGGTTTGTGTAGCCAAATTTGCTATTGAGTGACAAGCGGGTGAATCTAAAACGAGAAAGACACATAGAGTGCCCAGTTGCCTTCGGTGGCCATTAACTGTGCGACCAACAGACAGCGGGCGCATAGCATGGGTGATGTGAAGTGGCTTTCGTGACCAAGATTAGACGATGCTTAATCAGTTACTTTTCGCAGTTCTCAATAAATTACGACTGTTATCAATTCGGTCAGTGTCTCTGAACTATAAGGTATAATATTTTTTCGGTATTGTGTGTAGTTTTATAAATATCACGGCTCAAAGTTTGGTTTCGACCGTCTGCGGCAAAATTGAAACTATTTGCTAGATAGGGATGGCAACACTGGTCATTAGCCATAAGGGCCGCGACGCGACGCCACCGTGGTGCTGCAGTACGCGACGCCCAGTGTTGCTGGGCTAAAAGCTAACCTGCCTGCTGCCTGCTAAGGAGCATCTGGTTGTATCTCTAAGATTGGTTTTAGTGGAGTACCTGGTTTCACTTTGACGTAATATTTCGGCTGTGATCATATTTCATGCTCTAAAGCAATACCAGTCATTTACTTTGGTTTCGTTTTTGACCAAAGCTGCCCTTCACACTGACCGGGTATTAATGCTCGCCAAGGTTTTTATTTGTACATGACACATAAGAGCCCAACCACCCAGAACACAATTCGCAGCTCGAAGTTTGTTTTCTTTCCGCCCGAAAACCGCCGATCAAGAACTGGCCAGTTTTAGTCTCACTCACTCTCTTCTCTGTGGTCATGTGCCGTTTTCTAGGGTTCAGATACAACCCCCAAAGATAATCAAAGTCGTTGGTCATCGAAGGCGCACACTCAATGTTAAAAATAGAAAAAGGATACGATACCCTATTTTTGTGGCTTCTAAAAAGCTGAAAATACTTTGATTGAAAAAGAAAAAAAGCTGCTCAGCCGCGTGACTTTCAGTAACTTTCTCCTCCTTAATATTTCTTCTTCCTCCCCAGTCCAGTTTCGGTTTTGGCTTCGAGCAGTTGCGTTTTTTGGCTTTATTAAAAATATATGCGATGCTGTAGCAAAATAGTGAAGGAGTAGTCTTCTGACACCATAACAAATCACCTGCTAAAAACTGATGACTTTTTTGGGTGGTCTCAGTGTCCTTCTAAGCTGCCAAGCGACCAGATAGAGCCAAGCCAAGTCAGCACACGTGCGCATTGTGGCTGCAAGTGGGAAGTTGCAGAAGCAAGGACAACGTAATTTCACGATGCCCACAGGCAACAAAATTGGGGTCGAGGAATTTCCTGGCCTTCGGACGTACTGATGCGAACAAACGTGCCGTGGCCCGCAGCCTGTTTTTAGACGGTGAAATCGCGAAAGTTGTTAGGTCTAAAGACAGTTGCGTCAACTTTTGTGCCAAGTTCCACCGATGCGAAAACTACTTTGAGCGTCTTGGGGCGCTTTCTCGTTGGCGGAAAGAACGCCGAAGTTCTATTTTCACGCACTAGAGTGCTTGCCTAACTCTGAAAACGACGGCCATCCCGAGTTGGGTGGTTGAACCTAGGGGGGCCCACCTGACTGTGTCCTCCTGCATTTTCGGTCTCGGACCTAGCAAGCACCCATCCGCCCGTTTTTCATGATTATCTCCCTGTTTTGAGTGGGTGCATGCTCGGTATTTCACGGTAGGCTTTTAACGCAGAATGTGTTTAAGGGCGGGGACATTTCGGGAAGACGTGACGGGACACCTTGGAAGCCGTTACGAAGTGTGCAACGGATACTTGAGATTTGTTCTGTAGAGGGGTACGCCGGGAAGAAAGAATGACATTCTGAACACGTCCCGAAGGAATCAAGCTGTTGCGAGCTCAAAGTTCTACCAATGCGCCATGTAGTTGGTAGATGCGAAGCTAGCCGACTTTGTCTTTACCACAGTGATCGCCGGATGGTGTTTGCATTCGCAGCCAGTTTTCGAAAGTCATGTTCAAACAGTTTGTGCAAATAAATGAGAAATCTATGACGTGCCTATCATCGCATAAAAAAGAAACAGAGTTTGGAAGCAAATACCACGCTGTACCCAAAGAAGGAAAAAAAAAACTGCAATGCCGAAGAGTGCCACAGAAACACATTATGTATACGAGGGTGGTCCGATAAGTACTTGGCCAACACAAGAAACACAAAAATTTTGAGAAAGTGACGGTTTATTTTTCAATATAGTCTCCTTTTAGTTAGATACACTTGACCCAGCGATGCTCCAACTTCTTTAACCCATCTGAAAAATATGTTTTCTCCAAGTCAGCAAAGTGGGCTTCCGTGGCGGCGATGACCTCCTCATTAGACTCAAATTTCTGCCCGGCAAGTGACTTTTTCAAGTCAAGAAACAAAATGAAGTCGCACGGGGCCAAATCTGGAGAATACGGTGGATGGGGCAGCAGTTCGTAGCCCAATTCGATCAATTTGGCCGTGGCGAGGGCAGAGGTGTGAGCCGGTGCGTTGTCATGGTGGAAGAGCACTTTTTTCTTCGCCAAATGGGGCCGTTTTTTCTGCAATTCGGTGTCGAATCGGCCCTATAATTCGGCATATTACAGCCCTGTGACCGTTTTGCCCTTCTCCAGGTAGTCGATGTAGATCACACCTTGTGAATCCCAGAAAATGGTAGCCATCACCTTTTCGGCCGATAGGACAGTTTTCGCCTTCTTCGGAGCACGTTTGCCGGGTGAAGTCCACTGTTTCGACTGTTCCTTGGTCTCTGGTGTGTACCAGTGGATCCATGTTTCGTCGGCAGTCACGAAACGGCGCAGAAACTCCTTCGGATTGCGCTTAAACAGCATCAAACACTGCTCTGGAGTGGTCTCACAGTTGCGCTTGTTGTCTGGAGTGAGCAAACGCGACACCCATCGCGCCGACAGCTTTCTCATGCCCAAAATTTCATGCAGGATATGACTCACGCGGTCTTTTGAGATGCCTACTGTCTCAGCTATCTCGTGCACCTTCAATCAGTGGTCTGCCAATAAGAGATTGTGTATTTTTGTCACATTATCCCCCGTGGTAGCCGTTTTCGGGGCACCTAGGCGTGACTCATCAAAAACCGACGTGCGACCACATTGAAACATGTTAAACAAATTTTTGACGGTCGCCATCGAAGGAGAAGAGTCACCGTACACAGCATCCAAGCACTCTTTGATTTCACTGCGCGATTTCCCTTCCAAAAACAAGAATCAAGTGACCGATCGATATTGCTCTTTTTTCATCTTTCTAAAATTCGCGAATATGCTTGCTTCCACATGCGGTCAAAACAAAACTACGAGTCCGGTTCGGTTGACATTTCGATAGTAGCCGTCTACGAGAATGTAATGCACGATAGTAAATTTCTCTTACAATAGTGGCGCCATCAGGCGGTGAGGCTAAGTACTTATCGGACCGTCCTCGTATACAGTCGCCGACCGATTTTTCAGACACAGATTATTTGGATACGTCCGATTATTCTGACGTCTTTGCAGAGCCGTCGCTCACCCCATAGAATTATTGTATAACATTAACCGAAATTTTGAATGCAATAAAGCTTATTGCTCGATATTTTTGACATAATCTGCACGATTTCCTCAGTTCCAGCCACAAAACAGCCGCCGCGATAACACTGCGAACTTAGTCGCTGCCATTTTGGTTGATTTGATTTTGCCCTGAAGCCTCGATACCACGTCCTACGCACAAAACAGGCTGGGTTGAGGCTATAGCCAGGTTTTCCGGTTCCGCTATAGCCAATGTGGCCGCCGTCTGCCCATTCTTATGGCTCTTCTAGTTCTTCTCGTGGTCCGTGTTTTTTGAGTGCGACCGCGAAAAGAGCGGCCGTCTGCCGTTCTTGTTGTCTTTGAGCGCAAAGGTTTTTTGCCGATAGGCTTAGTATTGAAGCGAGCTTGGAGGGCTTAATATCATCAGCATATAGTGCCAAATGGCGGCAACTTCAACTTCACTATTTGTGCCAACAAAGGTGTGAACAAAGTGCCGCACCGTGATCAAACAGATAAACAAACAAGTGAAATGTGAACAATATAAAGCGGAAGTTGCACGAGAACTTAGAATTGGCATCAAGCAAGTGGAAGGGGGCTAATACGCAGCGGAATATGCGTGGAACTTTGGTAATTTGGCTGAAATCAATTCTTTGGACAGCTTGATTATTCGGGCAATTTTGGGGTCCCCTCCGAGTCCTAAAAATTGGTCAGCGACTGTACCAACCTTTTCCTTAGGATCAAGATAAGTCTAGCATTTTTCTAAGGCTGCACGCGGTCAAAGCCGAAGTCGTAAGGACTCGTGGTTTTCTTGATTCCCGTCGGATTCCTCGTGACCGGGACGGTTCGGTCGTGATTGCGAACATGGTCAGGCAGTAAACTAAAGTGTAACAGGGTGGTGAACTGGGCCAGTTGGTTGACGTTATACTTGATGGGTAAAACAGCTCGGAAAATGCGGACTACGTCTCTGTCATGTTTGTTCTTCTCAATCTGCGTTTTCTGAGCTGTTTTCCCTATCAAGTAAACTAAAGGCAGAGGAGGAAAAAGTGTGGGAACCAACTGCGGTTGCAACCACTTAATATAAACATGTCGTTCCTCCAAATGATTGTCTGTAATGCGAGTTGTCCTTAAGAATGAGACAAAAATGGGATACAAAAGGGGTCCATAATAAGGAGGCCCGACTGCATTCTTATCTCTTATTTGAAACATTGCCAGAGTGCCGTTTTGTTTAGCCTCAATAAAGCGATATGTGGGGTCGTTTTGTTGCTGCAGATTCTACGTCGGATGGTTCGACGCAACTGGAGAAGAAGAAAAAGAAGAAGAAAGCGGAGGTGATGGAGTCGAGAGAGACTTCGCCTGCAAGTCCTGCAAGACCCAGAAAGAAAAAGCTCTTCGACTTGGACAGGGATGACGAAGCGTTGCTCACTTTCCAAAACAGCATCTCCTTCTTGCGCAAGGGCAAAAGCAAGACTGGCAAACACGGCCAAATGTGATGCCCAATCCTCGATTGGAAGGGAGTCGCCGAGGGCAATGTGCTCCAAAGTCCATATCATTGAACCATTGGTTTAAGCTCGCGTGGTTTTTACTTTGCACCCTTCGCAAACACTAATGTTTTTCCAAATATTTCTTTTCTTTCTTAACGTACAGCGTGTATACCAATGCGCAAACCCACTTCAGATCATCCACAAAATTTGGTTTCTTACGTGTCGTGCTGTGATTTACTACATAGGTGTGGCTAGGTGTTGAAAATTTTGAGTGAAAATATCAATAAATAAACTTGCCTCGTTCAAAGAAAAAAAAAAGAACCTGTTTTAGGCAAATTTGGAGAATTTGGAGACTGTGCCATAACGGTGCTTGTCAACAGGTGGCGCAAGTGACCCTACTAGAGGATGCGATGCCTCAGTCAGTCATCTCCGTACAATAAATGAGGGACTCCGAGGGATTTAAATACATCCTCATATTTCGTTGATTTAAAAAAAATTATTGCACTTTGAAAATTATACATTATACTCCGGATGAAGTGTAGTCAAAACTTTTGGAAGATTGTCTGCTAAGCTCGGTGTTGGGGTGTCCTTGACACTTTTGACATCTGTCGGCAGCATTGCGCAGACGACACGCACTGTCTGCAAACTTTTGAGTGGATAAGGCCATTCGTCGGTATTTTCACTCCAAGCTTCCACCGCCTATCCGCACCTCTGTAGTAAATGGTGGCGCAATACATTGAGAAACCGATTTCTGCGAACCATCTAAGTGGGTATGAAGCGTTACTGTACGCGCTGTATATGTGTACAGCGAGGCCCTGAAGGCAAGTAGTCCCTCGGAAGAGATGGCATAAATTATTTTTAACGCAGAGTGTCTTTTATGAGTCATTTTTGTGAGAAAATTGTTATAAACGAGCTTCATCAACAATTGACTTGGATGAGCGCCGTAAACGAGTGTCACACTGGGTGCATTACACGACGGTATGTACGGGCTGTTTGAGATCATTTCTAACAGCTTTTTAAAAAAAGGGAATGAGAGACGAGTGCCATGTATTTATCAGGCTCGGCAGACATTTGACGAGGGAATAATTGTTGCAGTAAGTTGCCTAATCGACTGCAATCTCCTAATTAACTTTTGAATTGCAGCTGAACCTCGATTTAACAAAGTCACCGAGACGCTCTAAATATTTCGTTGTATCGGGAACTTCGTAAAATCGAGAAATTCATTCTTCGGGCATAGGCTGCACGGGGAATCCGAATTCATTTGTTAAATAGGGAAATTCATAAAATCGGGTTTCGTAAAATCAAGGTTTAACTGTATTAGTTTTAGGGGTACATGTTGGAACTGCAGTATTGATGGCAATCACTGTTAGAGGCCAGACCAATTTAAAGAATTTGCAAAAAGGTGATGGTTTTTGTAGTTATTCATCAATTCATTCTCGCGTTTTTCGCCTGACTAAAACTGCGTGATCATACCGTGCCCACAACGACGCTTGGAAGAGTGGCGTAGATGTCAAGGTCACGTCGTCACTTCAGTTGTCGGCGCACTCGCCGCGGACATGCTGCAGAGGTATTTACGACACGATTGAGAGTGATTGGTGATCGATGCTGATTGAAATGACAATGTCACTCTTCCAGGCGTAGGCAACGTTGGATATGCTCTTTTTGCGGGTAACTTTTTAAATCGAGTGAAAAGATTAGTTCTCATTACCACCAGCTGCGTCTTGGCCACTGGTTGCGGCCCATCTTGTCCCCTAGTTGTGGCCACGACGCGGCTGGACCGAGATTAAATCAACTTGGCAGCTGGCCAACTCATCTGCCGCAACTGCCATTTGCGATAAGCAGGAAACGGAACAAATGGCCCCGGAACAAATGGTCCCGGAACTAATGGTCCCAAGTACAAACTAAGAAAGAATGGTCCCAGATAAATATTGCCAATATGGGTTTCGCATTTTCGAATAAATCCGATAATATCCAATAACACTTGCCGGTAAAACATTTTACAATTTCCAATTTATACGGAAAGCTCCGAATTTCGATGCTGCCGGTTGCACAAACTCATCCGGTTTTTATATTTTTCTGGGAAACTCTGAAATGTTTTGTGCCAATTTTCTTTTTTTTTTTCTTTTTTTTTATTTAAACTTTTGTGCTGCAAGCGTCATAAAATAATATATTTTCAGCCCGTATAAAAAAGAAAAGTTAGGTAGCTTCTCTACGACAATAATCGAATGGGGCTCGCTTATCTAAATATACTGCTCAAAAACTGCTATATAAAAAATATGCTCAAAAACAACTGCAAGGCATGTAACCGGAGATTCAGCAGAATTAGTCGGGCATAGCCATCCAACTGTATGGAAGGCGATGGACGCTCTACGGGCGGAAGCTTTATCTGTCTCCGTAAAATCTGCTCGGGAGTTTTTACGGAAAAGAAAACAAAAAGAGCGCTGGTCCAGATGCAATGCCGACTGCAGACTCTCCGCCCAGTAGGACCAGGGAGCAAATAAGATGGAGGAATTCCTTCGAGGCGTCAGTCACACTGTTCGGTTTTGAACACCAGGAGTAAGATGTTAAGGCACGTCCATACATGTGTGTTATCAATAAATTGTATAATTTTTGAACATCTTGTCGTAAAATTATAGTTTAACCTAGCTAGTGCAGTTGCTGATCTGGTTAAATAGACATGGAGGAACAACAGATGTGCACGGAAACCTAATACACCTATAAAGGCATCGAGCTCCGCTCGTTCCGTGTGCTATACCATCGCGCTTCATGGCGAGATGGAAGTCATTCGAGTTTCAAGGCTTCAACAGAATGACTAAGGGTACTCATTTTTTGTTTCAAAAGAGCTTACGGGTACTATAAATATCCTAAAGCACCTTATATGAAAATAGTAATAACTCCTACAATATTGCATAAGGTCACTAAATTAACAGTTAGGAGATAACTGTTGGACTGTACTAATTTTGAAAATATTCTGACGATTTTGAAGAAAATTAAGTTCAATACCCGACCACTTTCTTCGAAGTAACCGGACTCAAAATAGAGACGAGATCCTTCATTCCACCAGGAAATCACTGATTGCATAGCTGATGAGGAATATTGTATATACAATATACTTCATCCGTTATGGAATCGGTGATTATCGTTTAGAAGCTAAGAAACTTTATTGTTTAGAAACTAAGATGCACCATATGGTGCATCTCAGTTTCTAAATGATATTCTTACGGGACCATTTTTTCCTACCTTGGACTTGGGACCATTAGTTCCGGGACCATTTGTTCCAGGACCATTTGTTCCTACACCCGCGATAGGCATATTTTAACGCTTTTGAAAGGCAGAAAATAATTGTGTTGCGTACGACGTAGTGATTCTTATTTGTGTATGTTTAGACAGCCAGAAGTTAGTTAGCCTCAGTGGGCATTATGCTACGCTTTAAAACCGAAAGATTGCTAACCGATCAAAAACCCGAGGTCACCGACCATTGTTATCGTTGCTTGCAGACAAATCGAGGACCATGAAGAAAAAATTACAGCGCAGCAATGGTAGCACACTTTTTTTTTAGATCCTCTCAAAAAAAAGGTGCGCTGCAGTACGGCTCCGCCCGTTTAAAACTGGCTAAAAAATGTATTGCTACGCCCTGCCTCAGAGCTGCGTTGAAGAAATTATGTCACCATGAAATGGACAGGAGCTTCCTGTAACAAATCGATCGCCTATTAGGTGTGGGTTTTCCACACAAGTCGCTGACTGATGCGACATATGGTCTGAAAGGGAAGTATAGAGGTGTTCCACGAAAAGTTCATGAATGGCAAAAAAGAGGAGCAGCCATCATTCCTTACTTACATGCTATCTCTCACAATTTGAAAATAGTTGCAGAGCGTTACAACGTTCCAGTTGTTTTTTCGGCCCCGAATAAGCTTTCGTCATTGTGCAAAAGAATCAATGCTCCAGACAGGGATAGTGACAAATGCAAAAAGAAACAAACGTTTTCCGAATTTACAACCTCTGTCGTCTGCAACATTCAGCTATCCTGTGGGCGTACTTACGTGTGCCAAACAGGCCGCTATGTAAATTGCATGCTAGAGAAGACGCAGCAGCTATCAAACAGGCGCCGTCTGGGCATCTGGACATGCATTATGATCGATGTCCAAGCACTCCCTTGTTTTCAAACACAGCCATCCTGGGACGACACAATGGAAAAACAAGTTCTGTAAAGTACCGATGGAGCGCCCAGTCAAAATATGGAGATAATTGCAAGAAAGTGGAAAATGGGCACTTGTTAGGTCACAAATTTTATCTATATGTACTGCACATATTTCTTCAGATGTTGCAACATCTAGAGATGGGCGCCTATTCGGCATTTTACGGTAAGGAAATTCACGAAGCATTTGTCATCAAAACAAGGGGGGCCGATAAGTGTATCAGTGAGCTGTCTGTGACACTGTTAGATAAGAAAATGTTATTTTTAGAGAGGGAGTGTTGTGACTGGAAATGACATAGTTTTATTAAAGTATTTAAGTCAGTGTGTTTCTAATATGCTTTCAGTTGCAAGTGTGCTCCGTGTTGTCGTTACCTCCTTCACTTTGTCCCTGTCCTTCAGTGCTTCTATCCAGCTATTTTTATTAGTACTAGTATTTGGGGTACTATCTCAGCGATGTGTGTTTAGAAAATTGGCAGACAAATCGGGGACCATGAATAAAAAATTACAGGGCAGCAAATTGATGGTCGAGGCAAATTTGTAAAAACCACAGGGGTGATAATTTATGAATGCAATGCCATTTATCGTTACACACCGCCAGATTTAGTGGGGAAACTGAATTGGTGCATAAGTCGTGACGACATTTAGAACGACCTCTAGGAAAACCTCAAGGATAACATTGAGAACGACATCTAAGGCGTCCTCGAGGACAACCTCTAGGAAGACATCAAGGACGACGTCGGGGACAACCTCAAGGACAAACTGTATGAAGACCACAAGGACGGCAACCTAGAAAAGATGTCTAGGATAGGACAACCTCTAGGGTGATCTAAAGGACAGCCTCAAGGACGACCTCTGGGACGATGTCAAGGTCGTCGGGTCCTTCGAAGATGCTGCGAATGTGAAGGAGACTGTGTCGCTCTCCACACGCATGGCGGAATGGGGTGCAGTCGCAGAGCTGAAATGGTCTTGCGCATACTTACTGCACATTAGGAGGCCAGATTGTGATGAGCAACTTAATGTTATTGCATTAAAACTTTGAGGACGCTTAAGCTTCGCCTTTAAGAGTGGAATGCGATAGCATTATCGGGCCCCATTCGCAAAGCCTTTTCATATAAATCTGCGCTCGTTCCCAAGTGCGTGCGTGGTCTGGTCTAGTATCGCGTGATGTCACGAGTGTGCAATGTGGGTTGTTTGAAATATAAACATGAGGTCATGTGGCGTGATGTCACAGTCGCGTGTGATGTGTCATGCATGTGACGTCGCACGTGGCTACAATGTGATGACCCTATCAACCCACTGAATTTGGCGGGAAAATTTTCTTAATTTGGTGGGTCGATAGGGTCATGACGTCACAGCCTCAATAGTGACAGATAAGTTAGTTGGTAAATGACCTCTTGACAAAATGCGCCGCAAGACGGGAACAGAGTAAGGGAGACAACACGAAGCGCTTCGTGTTGTCTCCCTTACTCTGTCCCTGTCTTGTGGCGCATTTTGTCAAAAAACGTCGCAGCCATGTGTCACGTCATACTATCAATGCCGACGCCATAGTTTCTCTAACATGAGCTTCTTAACTCCGGCGTTAAAACGCCGGAGTTCCAAGCTCCCGAGCACAAGACATTTCTGTGGACATCTACAGGTTTTCCCACTCATTTTAACCCGAGCGAAGGCCAATTTAATTCAAGTGCCACCAAATTTAATTCAGGCACCACATAATTTAATCCTTGCACTACCCAATTTAATCCCGGGGTCAGTCAATTTAATCCGCAATATATATATGCATTTATTGTCTTCGGTGGTCGTGTTTGCTTACACATTTGGTAACTTAGAATAATTGTTTATACAATTAGATTTTTTGGGGGACAACGGATCATTTGATCCCTATTGTGATTACTTGGAGTTACTAGTCCCACTATTGACGAGGCTTAGTTGATATGTTGATTACTCTTTCTGTAATATTGAGTTATTGTGGCGCGCTCAAATTTATTTTAGCTGAATGGACGTTTTGTTTAACCTTTCTTTTTACTCGACTTAACATTGCTACAGTTCTAATGATACAAGTACAATTGCAATTTATGATTACTCTTTTGATTACTTTGGGTTACTTTTGACCCATTAGCCATAAATATGAATTAAATGTCATTGTGATGACTCCTAATTACTTTTAGCTAATCTTCAACGAATTCAAGTTTTATGTGATGATTATTGACATTATGATTACTCTTGATTACTTTGAGTTACACTCAGTTCAATTGAATTTAATTTGGCCTAACTGTCATTTGGCAACTCCTGTTTAATTTGTGTAATTACAGTGCCAATTTATCGGTTGTGAGCTCAATCATACATTATTATTAGTCTTGATTACTTCACGTTACTTTCGATCCAAAGGATTTTAATTCGGCCTCATTGATATTGCGATGACTGTTTTGATTTTTTGGGCTAATATTTAACAAAAGTATTTATTATTAGCTCAATTGACATCACAATTCCTTGTTTGATTATTTTGAGTTACTATTGACCGAAGGGACTTTTAATTCGGCCTAATTGTCATTTTGGCTACTCTTTTGATTACTTTGTGTTATTATGCCTCTAATTGATCTATAAGGAACTTAGTTGCCATTATTATTACTCTTTTCCCCATTACTTTGAGCATATCTTCATACAAACTTATTTATTATGAGCCTAATGTATATTATGATTGCTCTTCTGATTACTTTGAGTTACCTTGACCCAAGGGATTTGTCCTATTTCACAATTTGGTAACTTTTCTGATTACTTTGAGGTCACATTCAACCAATTGGTCTTTTAAGAGCTCGATTCACAATTTTATTACTCTTTTGTTTCAATTAATCCCAATTCGGCTTAACTGACATTGTAATGAGACTTGGTTATTTTCTGCTAATTTTTAACCAATTGATTTATTGTGGGCATAATGACATGATGATTATTTTTTTTTACTATTAATCCAATGGGCTTTAAATCTGCCCAATTAACATATTGGTGACAATTTTAAGTATTTGGAGTTATTGTGCCACCAATTTATCTATAATGAGCTCAATTTTCATTGCAATTATTCTTAATTATTTCAAGTTAATACTGACCCAACAAACATTAATTTGGCTTAATTTACAGTTTGATGATTATTGATTACTTTGAGCTAATGTCGAACCAATTGTGTTCGTATGAGCTAAATTTGTATTATGATTACCATTTAAAATGGTTTGAGCTGCTATTGACCCAGTATTTTTATTACTTTGGGTCATTATGCAGCCAATCTAGTAATTATTGGCTATATTGATGATTTGATTACTTTTTCAATTACTTCTAGTTACTTTCTAGTTACTTTACACTTCACTTCAATTACCCCAGACACCAGAGGGCGGCGTCGGACCAAAAGTTCTTCCTGTGAGCCCTTCTCGTCCGACGACTCCCTTTGGTGTCCGCGATACTTCCGAGATCAACAATCTTTGATTCCGATATAATAGAAAAAATGTAGAGACCTTTCACTTCATGTGAAGATGGAGGACCAGCGAAGCTATTTTAACGGTCTAGGACGATCTCAAACACTGCCTAGAGACCTCGGGGACGACGTTTAGGACGACCTCGAGGAAAATGTCGAGGACGACTTCTTGGACGACCTCAAGGACGATGCCTGGAGGACGACGTCTAGGACAACCTCAATGACGACGCCTAGGCATCGTCCGAGAGGCTGTCCTCGAGGTCGTCCTAAACGCCTCGTTGAGGTCGTCTTACACGTCGTCCTCAAAGTCGTTCTCCAGGTCGTCCTAGAAGTCGTCTTTGAGGTTGTCCTAGACGTCGTCCCTGAGGTCGTCCTATAGACATCGTCCTCCAGGCGTCATCCTTAAGGTCGTTCCAGAAAACAATAAGTGCATATACATATATTGGATTAAATTGACTGATCCCGGGATTAAGTTGGGTAGGATTAAATTGGCTGGCACTTGGATTAAATTTCCTGTCGCTTGGATTAAAATGAGCGGGTAAACAGAAGTCGCCTTCACAAAACATTTTATGTCTTTCACTAGACAACATGTTCCCCCCCCCCCCTCTCCCCATTTTTTATTGCAAAAATAAACTACCTATTAGGGGTGTCGCGAACTTTTGTCGAACCAGATATTTTGGTCGAACTTCCGGGGTTCGACAAACCTTCGAACTTTTAACCAGATTCAACCGGTTCGACTTTGTGGACAGTGTGGCCAGACTTTTATAGAAGCATGTCTAAGTTTGGAGAAATTGTTTTTATGCGAAGGGTTAGTTTTAAATTTATGAACAGTTGCAATTAAAGAAACCAATTCTAATCACTGAAGAAGTTAATAACTTAATTATTTTGTGCTGTATTAACTGAAATAACCAATCAGCGCTGCACTTAATTCATCTCTTAGCCATTATCATCCCATCCGAAGCCCACTGGCCAGCCTGTCGCGCATGCGCACGCGAGTCGAACGTCAATAGAAGGTTCGTCGAAATTTCCACCAAAAGTTCGAAAAAGTCGAACCTGGTCGAACTCGAACCGCGGCCGGTTCGCGACACCCCTACTACCTATGCATCGTGGAATCCGCCCAATCGTAGTGCTAGAGGTTCGAACCAGAAGCCAAAGTTGCAGCATTGACCGTTATCTTATTCAAAAGTTTAGTAGTGTTCTTAAATGTTCAATAGAAAAATGGATACTTGTAATTTACAGTTTACAATGGGGCTCGTTTTTGTCCGTTTTCGTAACTGGCGCCTAGCTCCATGTATTCGAGAGCTCTGTTGCTGTCGGCTGCCATTTTCCCATTGAAACTTTTAAAACTACATCTGGTCGGGGGACGAGCGTTCGGCGATATGTAGTTTATTTTTGCGGTGAAAAGAAAAAAACCCGTAAACCTGTAAATTGTTTGGGGGAACACCCTGTACAAGGCAACGAACGTTGGTACCATAGAGTTATTATAATGTACGCTAGAGGTTCAACTGGCGCTAGTGTCTATGCGACTTCCGGGAGGCAAATTGAAGCAGACGGCAACCAGTCAACTTTTGCGGTGCTCCTGTGCATTCCTATGGGAAAACGCGTGTGAAATTTGTCTCTTCGCCGGAAAATAACATAAATAACTTTTATTATTTCGGTTGTACCGGATAGTGTGTACATTTATTAACATTGTAAAAGTGTAATTGCTTTAATTACAGCATTTTTCTTTACCACTGAACGATGTTAAGCTTCGCTATATTTCAGGCCCAAACCTATGTTTCATGGCAGGTATGTAAAAACGAGCTACGATTCTAAGCAAACTAACGGTCGAAAATAATGTAGAGTGTGTTCAAGGTTCGCTAGCATTGCAGTGGCGCAATTATATATTGCTAATATGCCCGTCCTGTCACTCTATGAAAATGACTCCTTCGTGCTTCTTTACGACGGTTAAAAAACATTTGAATATAAGAAATAAAGTACGTGGACTACGAAAGGTGTGCCTTTTTATTATTTCCTATGCCTGGCAGTATTTATCGGGCACCTATTCTCTGACTTCTCCCTATTTGCAAAGATTTGGAGCGTGCGCTGGCGTGCGGTTGATGATTGGAACCCAGAACATGCATCTTTGCACATATTCATGAGCAGAAAGAATAAAGCAGTACTTAATTATTGCAAAATTTATTTTGATCACCTGCATGCACAAGGAGTTACTTATCCAGTGTTACTGCATAGTTCTTGCCGCCTCTCTTGGTTTTCCACGTGTCTTTCGTTCGTTTGACGCGCCGGCCCCGTGTTCGCGCCACGACCAACAGAGTTGGTCGTGGTTCGCGCTAACAGTGTCCGACAGTGCACATAAATACATGTACGAAGCGGTTTTAGCACCGCTTTTCATGCCACGAATTTCAAATAAAAACGCCGTAACCGACCAATTATTTTGTCTGCGTGACTGAGAAATGTTCCAATGTGCCAGTACGTACGAAATATTCGTGATATTTGCTCTTATAACCGAGCGCAGAGAGAAAATGCGCTGCTTTTTCCCATAGAAATGCATTACCGGAAGTCATTTTCGGACTGGTTGCTGTCTGCTTCAATTTGCAGCAGCACACTAGCGCCAGTTGAACCTCTAGCGTACATTATAATAACTCTATGGTTGGTACAAGGCTGCGAAGATTTTTGTCCTTCTTACTGCGCCCTCTACAACGACCGCAGTCTGCCACAAAGATCGCGTCGGCAAAGCCTGATCTGTTACGGAGCATGCGCAGAAGAGGAAGACACGTCTCACGCGGCTGCGACGCTTGTTTATGTCGATATAAAAATACGGCACCGCTTTCTCCTCCCAATCGAGCCGGCAGAGAAAAATGGGTGAGTTGTCCCGCTCGTCTCCATTCGGTGTAACTGGCCGGCCACCCGTACGACCGCCACGCTCGCGCCCGAAGCCCCGCGGGTCGGGCCGAACCCAACGGGCCGCCGGGCTTTGGGCTGTACCCCAGGCAGGACCGCTCGAGCCCTACCCCAGAGGCTCTCGCTGTTCGGGCACCACGGGCCGCGACGGGTATTCGCTGACCACTCTCGCACCGCTGTCACGCGAGCGAAGCACCTGGGCTCGCCGGGGCCCGGTCCGCAGAGGGCCCGCGTCGAACGCTTCCCCGACGTGACACTCGCCTCCTCGACGCCTACTCTGGGGGTATCTGGCGTAGCAGCGCTGCACATGGAGAAGCGGCCGTGCACATTGGGAAAGGAACGGACGACTGCGCTCCGTGAAAGTCCCGTCTCTCTGGCGGTAGAAGAGCCCCGGTGCCGCTCCACCTCGTTTCCGAGCGTGTGCCCGAAGTGTCGCTTTTTGGGCCAACTTCATCGCCTTGTGCGCGCACTAAGATTAATAAGATTAAATGTTGCGGTGCCTTTTCGACGAAGACACTCTCGGGTGGCGCAGCTTTTCGTGCTCTCACGCGTGCGTTTCTTGCCACTGCCAGGGTGGCAAAGTTGCAGGCGCCCCAGTTTGCGCCGCGCTTTTGAGAACAACCACTGACCTTCGGAGACGTCGGAAATAGATTCTATTTTTGACGCCTGACTGCAGGTGGTTGACCCGAATGGATCGCTTTTTTCGCGTCCTTTAGAGTGTTCTTTGAGATGTATGTACTGCCTCTAGTGGCAAAGGCAAGAAGTCGAATGAGTGGCTCTTGAAATTTTTGAAAGGGTCTGCGAGGATTTGTGCAGCTCGCATAGTGCCCATTGGGCATAGATGTAAGTGAATCCCGGGACACCGTGTTTTGTTCTCTCACAGTGCACACCGCTCTACTACCTTGTGTGCACCTCATGCACGACGAAATGAATGAGAACTGACGGGCTCTGCTTTGGTCCTTCGAGCGTGTCGGTGGCTTCTTTCGACCGATGCTGTCAGGTTCATTGCATAATGGCAAACGGTGGCAGAACGCTGCTTGCTACACTTGACAACAACATTTTGTGACAGCGCAGGGGCGAGGGCTGCCCAACTTCGACGGGTGCCCTAGACGAGTTGTTATATCCTTAATTTACATGCAATTCGTCGGTTTACACAGGTACCCATTGCTTTAACTCCACTGTCACCAAAGGTGGCCCAAGAGCACGGCACTGGTTGTAGGAGAGCGATAACATGTTTGGCGGGAGGGGGTTCCATTCACAGCAGAATCAATTTTCAATTGTCGCTGGCGTTCGTTCAGAATGAACAGAAAATCGCTTCAGCAGGCTGAGGCCCCCTGCAGTCATCTTGAACACACCATTTGTTCAACAACAGATTGCGACACTAATCCGTTTGGCTGAAAAACTGTGGTATGGCTGATGGCACTGCTCTTCCTCCTTTCTGCCGCTACCCTGTGCACATTCACAGGGTGCTCTCACTTGTATAATGCAGTGCCAAATTTACTCAGCTGCTAAAAAAACCCAGCTCATCTGTTGGAGGATGCCAAGCTGTGTAGCTTTTATTCTCCGGTATGGGCTTCTGGCTCACGCCTTTTTGACAAACATAAGAGAGTTTTAGTGATACGTATAGGGGCATATGCAAGCCCCCTACGTTAGCATTAACGTTGCGTCGACGGAACGTTACGGAGTGCGTCGAATACACACTTTTAGTACAGCGGAAGAAGAATGCATACGTAAAGACTTGTAGCGCCATCTAGATGTGCTCCTGTAAACTGCTTCAAACCGTAAAGACTTGTAGCGCCATCTAGATGTGCTCCTGTAATCTGCTTCAAACAATCCAAGGCGGGTATTTGGTCAAGCCAATCCGAAGCCCCGATTCTCCTCGCTTTGTTACGGAAGTGCGTGTTTCCGTGTGCTTGTTGTGTACGTGTTTTGTCTTCTTTTTTTTTTTGTACCGACTGCACGGTAAACACCTTTTTGGGTTCGACGGCGTCGCCAACGTTCTTGGCTATCGACACCCATTTTGTGGGTGCTTGAAAAGGTTTGTCGCGTTGACTTCTTTGAGGAGGTTGATTTCATCTTCAATGGTAAAGCGAACCCGTACAATGCGCGTAGCGCTTCCGCTGGTTTGCCTCACCGCCGCCATTTTTCAAACTGGACTAGTCTCGCGCTCTCCCGTGCGCGTCGAGAGCAACGAGATTGATGGCACGCAGGGGACCGCGACGTATGTTCGCAAAAATCGATAGCGAGCGTACGTACGCAAGGCTCGCCGCAGTACGTACGTATGGCGCATGCGCAGTGTGGAGGACGCAACGTTTACGTTAACGTATGGGGTCTGCGTTTGCTCCTATACGTATTACTAAAACTCTATTGAGTGATAAATGACCTTGCAGCTTGCCTTGCCCAATTTTCGTTAATAAAATGTTTAGTAGACCCTCTTTTTCGAGACCCAGGTTGACAAGGATGTCTGCTGAAGAGGTATTGAGCATTTCAAAGGCGGCTACGGAACAAAATATTGTTTCGTAGGAAGGCATTGCGTAGTAGTTTGATTAAAGTACATAGACAAAAAGTGTGCTTACAAATGATGGTATTCTTCAAGGTGCCAATTAAGATAATCGGTAGTTTGAGTGGGTTGTTCCGATAACCATACTTTGCGGTGCATTTCCGTATGCACATTGTCATTATCAGAGTGCAAAACGTATCCACTAAGATTTCGTAATGGTGTAGACTTTAGGTGGGGTGCAATGGTGTATAGTATGAGCAAATGAACTGAAAGACTCCATTCTCTTCCCGAAAAAGTCGCACGTTCGTCGTGACTCTTAGTCGGCACTAGCCCTAAAAGGCGGTATCGGGAGATTTTAGATCAGATTAGCTCAAATTACCAGCTGTAAACTGGAGGTTCTAAAAATGATAGCTCTTTGCATCCTTCAATAATCCCCTCTTCATCCTTGGTTCGTCATACCAACTTTGCACTACAACATTTAGTGTGCTGATGTTTCTGTCTCCAAAAAGAGCAGACAGAAACGAGCCTAACTGTTAAACCGTCACTTGGGGCAACGATTGTTTGCCAAAACAACTGCAATATTTTTACAATACAGATGTTTTCAGCACCATTACCGCTGAAAAATGCTTGTTGGTAAACATTTATTCAATCTGGTAATATTGTGCCATTTTTAATGACCGTAGCATGGTTTTTATTTGCTTCGTTATGGTTTTGATTAGTGTGACATGCATTCACTTTTTTGAAGCTTAACTGTTAAACCGCCACTTGACCCAACGATTGTTGGCCAAAACAACCACAATATTTTTACTATTGAGACGCTTTCAGCGCAGAATAATAGGCATACCCCCAAGTAAGAGTGACTTTTTAGGCATCTTAATCGTCACTGTACTGTTGGAGAAGTTGCTTTCGTCGCTGCGACAGCAATGCTGGTGCAAACAGCAAAACTGAAATGTTCCTGGTGACTATGGATCAAACCCCTCCAAAAAAAGTGTCGCAAAGAAGTTTTCCGGATCGCTCGATGCACTCCGCCACTTTCTCACGGATAACTTGGAGCCGCCTGCAGAGGGCGCGCCGAGCGCTTACCGTTTGCCCGGGGAAGGGGCCATTACTTACGGAAAGTGGAACAATTGGAATGCAACAGCACCGATCAGAACCCTGGCACCAGCTCGCAGCAAAAGAGAACCAAACTACACCTGCCGCTCCCTTCCACTCTTTCTGCCACTCTCTCTTCCATTCTTTCTCTGGGAAGGCCCGGAGCGTGCTCATTTCATGGAGCAGTGTGTGCTTTATGTCTGAACATGTTTTACCCCCGCCAAGAGTAACACGCACTCGAGAAAGAGGTTCGGCTGACATCGGTGTCCAATCGGTGAGGAGACGAGCGTCTGCATTTGGTTGGCAGTCGGCCTGTCGACATCAGTCTCTGGTTGGTGACCGGATGTAGTTGGGTGACAGCCATATAACAGATTCTACGTTAAAATGAATCCGAGGAAAGACTACACAGGCGGCGTTAACATTGCTCGACAATTTTGGTGGCACATGTTGCGGGAAAGTGATTTATTGGACTCTTTTCTCGAGCGTCGGATGTGGTCCGCGATTACCGGCTTTTTGTTGCCTCACCGAGATACCTGGCCATTAAAATAAAAGCACCTCGACAAAATTCACGTTTTGCATTTCTCACAACTACTGCCAATCGTTGTTGTGGGAACGCGCGAGTCGCGTGCTACGAGCGATTGCGCCACCACCATTTGTTTTCCAGGGGCGCTCATTTGAGCGCTGCTCCGCCATTTACTTCCAAGGGCCGCACGAGGCACTGGCCTCGTCCACTGGTGCATTTGATGCTATTTGCGAGACAAACCCAAACAGATTGAGGGACTAACTGAAATGAGTAATAATGAATGAACTCAAGGACTGTGTTTTGGACAACACACTGTTTCCTGTAAAACTCAATAGCCTGTTTCCCAATGGCAGGGATGAAGTGAAGGGTAGGAAGGGAAAAGTGGAGGTCAGTTACAGCTGCACCAAACCACTGCTGTTGAAAAGCATTTATTTACAATTTATTTACGGAGTACCTACATTGCCCTGTGGGCATTATTGTAGCAGGGCTATTAGAATATATTACAAGTGAGAAAAGATTAAGTCATTATCGTCAATTGATGCAATCTCGCTCAGATTCAATTCAGTGAATGCATGGCTTTAGCTTTCTTCCATCGTTGCTCTTGGATACTGCCAGCGACATCACTTGCGGAAAGAATCCCATCCATCGCTGGAGCGGTAACTGAGCTGGGTTGCATTCCAAAGCGGTGCGACATCTGTTCCTCTCTGGCTCCGTGCCAGCTTTGCAACGCTCCTATTGGTCCCAAGCGCTGACTTCAACACCCTCTATCCCCCGACACCTCCTCACCACCCCACTGTCCTCGCGATGTCATGCATGGCGCTGACACACGGACTGATACTGGGGGGTTTTCGTGAAACAAGCGTTCAAATGCTAGCGCATTAAAAAAAACTCAGTGTCAACTATTTTCCACTACACTGTCGAGGCTAGCATAGCAACCACAGTGCTGCAGCTCGGCACTGCTGGGAGAGCACATGGCTTCATCTTGCATCACTCTCGTGCGAGGGAGACGCTGAATGAAGCGACGCGCTCGTGCAGGTTGCTTTCCTATTGTCAGTCAGTGCCGTAGCTCCGTCCTCACTTCGATTGTGGAAATTCAATTCCGCACGCAGAAAATGGGTTAAGAGGCTTGAAGGGTAAGGAAAATTAAGTGCATTTGTGTGCTCTAGAGGTGTCTCGTAAATTTATTCTTCGGTTGTGTCGGGCGAGAATGAAAGAAAACGACAGGCAAGCCTCTCAAACGGAATCTGTTGGAACGCTAGGTGCTTCTTGTCCTCCGAGCCGTTCACATGACCAGAAAATCCCACTTGCAGCTATTTTAGCTGCCGGGAGAGATGACCACATTGGTTGGCAAACCACCCCAGAAGTTTGGATACCATATAAACCGGAATATAGGTCGAATTTGTTTTTGAAAATGGACCTGAAAAAGTCGACCTTCGTCTTGTAGAACGGTCATTAGCGGAAAACCAAAAAATAATGTCGCAGCACTGGGTGGCTGAAGCCGCCACCTTGTTTTTCTTTACAATCGCCTAGCACTCGTCCACTTGTCACGATGGTCACAATTCACTTTCACTTGTGCTCCTTGGTTTGTTGCATCTACCGTTGCCGCTCCCGGACTGATAATAAGCGCAAGTAGAAGACGGTTCACGGCAGCCTTCAAGAAGAAGGCAATCGCCTATGCAGAGATCCACGGGAATCTTGCAGCGCAGCGAGAGTTTGGTGTATCGGTAATGGCGAGGCCCGAGTGAAAAACTGGCAGCATGCAGCAAGGCGAAGAAAATTTCATTTTGTGGAAGGACTGCGGTGTACCCCGAATTGGAAACAAAGGTGGCAAATTTCATTAGGAATTTGCGCGCCGGATCGCTACCTGTGACGTTGGAGCGAATTCGTACGAAAGCCGTCGGGGTGGCTCCTGCCTCCGGGCTCTCGAGGGTGCAATTCAAAGGGACAATATCGTCCCTTTGAATTGCATTAGTGAACTCGTCGTTGGACAAAGTTTCTGAAGAATCCGAGTAATAACGCTGGTGCACTTCTTGTTTTATTGCGTGCGAAACAACTAAGTACAGGAGCCGTGTTTTCTCGTCCTTCCGTATGCTTGGCCAAATTTTTTACCAAGCTAGGGTTGCATTTTTTGCCATAAAAACTTTTTTTCGCTTTTTGCAAGTTGTAAATTAGGGGGTCGACCTATATTCCGGTTCAACCTATATTCCAGTTTATACGGTACCTTGTTTTGACAACCATCGACAAAAACTTTGTACTAGAAAACAATTTTTGCCTACCTCATTTTTTTTTTATTTTTTTTTTTAGGTGAGTTTTACAACAAGCGTTGAGCATCAATCTTAACGAAATTCGGCCCATGTTTTGAAGCTGTACCTATCAATAACTGTTAAAAGTTTTAGACATAAAAACTGAGCAGTTGTCAAGGAAATTGATTTTGCATTTCCTCTTGTCTTATCTACGAACCTCGTAAATTTGAAACAAATCAGTCGAAATGTAAACAGTGCCCATTTTTACCAAAAACGACACTTTTCACCTTCCCCATCAAACTGGGTTTCTGATCCACGCAAATCGATTTTATATGGTGACGAAGACTGCTGCCTCTTTTATACGACTGCTTGAACTAAATATTCCCGGTTCCACCGGTTACCCCGATACCCCAGCCTATGCAACGGAGAAGCCGGATCAAGCCCGCAGTTTTGGTTCCATCACCGCTGGCATGCCCGTCGTCTGGCATCATTCTCGTCTCGTTCTTTGAACGCGAGCGTTTTCCGCCGGTGAACCTAGCGACAAATCGAAGTGGCGACACGGTCGAGTTGGTTCACGTCAAAGGTACGCGGCACACATGAAAGACAGAGTCTGTTTCGCAGAAATCTACACTCGGTGACAGGTCAAGAACGAAATGGAAGCTCCTCCCACCATCTCTTTCCACTGTGGTGGAGCAAATGCTGGAGAGGAGGTTGCTTCCTCCCAACATTCGCTCTGCTAAAGTGGAAAGACGTGGGGGGGAGCTTCCACTTGGTTCTCGACCTGTCGCCGACCGTAGCTCTCTCTGCACCGTAAAGCTGGATGCAACTGTGTAGCACCCCTCTGTCTGGCGGGGTCAAAGCCGGGGAACGGACCTTTCTCTGGGAAGCACGCGTCTAGGGTCGTGCCCCCGCTCCCCCCTGACCCTCCCTCCCCGCAGGCGGTCTGCTGAGCTACTTCCGGGGCCTGCTGGGGAGCCGGGAGATGCGCATCCTCATCCTGGGCCTGGACGGGGCCGGCAAGACCACCATCTTGTACCGGCTGCAGGTCGGGGAGGTGGTCACCACCATCCCCAGTGAGTGCAGTCACGTCCCCTTCCCGCCTCGCTCTTGGAAATGGTTTGGACGTTAGCCGTTAATCGGGTTACGACGAATAGGAGTATGGAAGTCGGCCGAATTCATTTGATTCCTGTTCCCTGCACGGGTTCATTGTCTAGGGGACAAGGATAAGGGCCTGACAGAGCCTCTGTCTCTAAAGTTCTGCAGCTCAAGATAGTTGCATAATAAGAATTCCACAAAACATTATGCGAGAATTCTACGAAGCTAATCAAACCAAAACGGTAATTAGCGGCACATTCATTTGGTATATATAAATCAATTACGTCGTAATGTTAGTTGGATTACAACCAAAAATAAGAACAAAAAACTACAATATAGTTGTATCATATACCTCCGAGGTGTCAACAAACAAATTCGGAAGAGATTAAAATAAAAACATATTTAGTTGAAAGCGGCTATATGCAGTGATTACGTTCTCAAATCAATCCCGAGAGTGCAAAAAAAAAAAAAATTGTGTTGGCCGTACTATTTTATGCTACATGCGGAAAATAAACGGTCAGTTTCTTTTTGTAGCCCATTCTGGATGTACAATATACGTTAATATATTGTATTAGACGAAGTATACCAATAATTCTTGTTTCCTTGTGCCGTAACGACTAGGCTAGAACTACCAAATGTCCGCAGAGAGCCGCCTTTTGTAGCTTGACTGTGCTTGCAGCAATGCCGCAGCCAAGTTCTCCAGTAGGTGGATGTTGGCAGCAGGCGCGACAAAGGTCATTCACATCAGTGAACCTCGGCCACGTCGACGAAGGGAAAGAAATGCCGAAAGTCGCGTTTAAAACCTTAATGCCCGCTTTGCACAGCCAGCAACCCACATAAGACAGAGCCATCCTTATGATATCTTTAGGCCGTCCTTTCAGGAGGCATGGGATGGCCCTTGGGCATCCCAAACATGTTCCTCTTTGCTCCCAAATACATCCTTCTTGATACAGCCAAGTATGCCCCGGGGAGATAACGGGGATGTCTCACGGGAGCTTTTCGGGATTTCCATAGGACGTTCTCGGACGTCGTATCCGGTGGTGGGACCTGCTTTAATACTGCTAGATTTGGCAAAAAGCCTGCACATTTTAGATCCTGCCTTGGTCTTTCAAGGTTCTACTGTCACAATAGCAATAGTGCCAAGCGTTCCGTAGTTCCATGAAAAGGATTGAAGTTATGCCACATGAGTGAAGTCATTCAAATGAGATCCACATTTATTAAATCTGATCACTTCATAAATTACTATAGAAAATTCACGGGGCTTCCAAAAAAAATTGTATATGTTACAATATTGCTTAACATTGCAACACTAGAACGCAGTTTCAGTTAAAAATGACTTGGAGTTCTCTTCGGCCTCACACCGTTTCAAAGGATTTGAGATCGCTGAAAGGGCCCTAAAAAACACTTCGAACTCGAAAGTCAAGCGTCGTCTGCTCACGACGATAGGCAGCATGCACGGAGGAAATCGGTTGTTTGCGAAATGCCGACAAGCACGACACTTTGGGTGACGGCAATCTGGAGGCCTGAGAGAAAGTCTAGTCACAGGACAGCTCAATATTTGACATCGCTGCCGTGGTGCGAATCGCGCGGGAACTTCAAATTCGCCATTTGGAAATTGTTTTTTTACTTCATGAATACTGAATTCCCAAGTTTCGGATTTTGAGGTTAATGTCCAGGCATCGTTTTCAATTATTTTGAATAATAAAACAAAATATGATTTTGACCTGTCAGTGCCCCTTAATGTTGTATTTGAAGTTTTTCAAATTATCCGAGGGTGTCACCTGTCCTTCGCTGCAAGCTATCGAAAAAAAAAGAAGCAAACTTTTGAAAATCAACAGTGGCCAGCAAGCATGAACCTCAGAAAGTTAATTGCAAAGTGGCATGTTGACTAAGCACCTCAAAATGCATATGAATGTAACATAAATGTTCCCGCAGATTTAGTACTCGTACAAATGCCAGTACTCACAAGTGAGAGGGAATGCATTCTATAATTTGTTTCACATTAGAAGTGGGCTGTAAAGGGTACATGTATGTGCTTGTAGCTGTGAAAGCCTATTGCCCTAATTTCCACACATTGAAAAGCCATTTCAGAGTTATGAGCATGCATCTGTTGCTTCCACAGTCCACTTATCTTGTGGGGAAAGAGTATCACTATATAGAACATGGCACTCCTGAAAAGTTCTGAAAATTTATTTGTTGGCCTCATGGGACGTAGATTTTGTCAGTTGATAGAAACTAGCCTCATTCTCTTTTCAACTCTAAATGGTGTGTTTGGATGCAACTGCTGTAGTGGGAGGATCTATCTTCATTGTACACATAGATTGAAAACAAAATTTCCCGAAACTTAATCCGTTCATTAATATCGGCATTGTGTTCATGTTCGAAGGTTTTCTGTGTTGTGTATGGCCTCCTGCCAAAAACTACAGCTGAGAAGTACTAAAACAAAAGTGAACTGCACTTTTGTCAACTACCGTATAAACTGGAGTATAGGTCAACCTCCTAATTTACGAGTTGCAAAAAAAAGCTTTTATGGCAAGAAAATGCAAACACCTTGGTAACAAAACTGGCCAAGTATACGGAAGGACGAGAAGACACGGCACATTTATTTAATTGTTTCGTACGCATTAAAACAGGAAGTGTGCGGGCGTTTTTACTTGGGTTCTTCAGAACCTGCGTCCTTCACTAACACATTCCAAAGGGACGATGCCGTCCCTTTGAATTGCACCCTCGAGAGTCCGGAGGCACGAGTGACCTCGACGGCTTTCGTACAGATGCACTCCGACGTCGCAGGTAGCCATCTGGCGCGCAGATCCCGAATAAAGTTTGCCACCTTTGTTTCCAATTCGGGGTATACCGCAGTCCATCCACGAAATGATGTTTCCTTTGCCTTGCTGCACACCACCAGTTTTTGTCTCCGGCCTCGCCAGTAGCGCATGCTCTTCTCCAGTACACAGAACTCTCGCTGCGCTGCAAGATTCCCGTGGATCTCTGCATAGGCGATCACCTTCTTCTTGAAGGCTGCCATGAACTGTCTTCTACTTGCGCTAATTATCACTCCGGGAGCGGCAAACCAAGGAGCACATGGGAAAGTGAATCGTGACCATTGTCACAAGTGGATGAGTGCTAGGCAATTGCAAAGAAAAACAAGGTGGCGGCTTCAGCCACCCAGTGTTGAGAGATTATTTTTGTTTTTCCACTAATGACTGTAAGACGAGGGTCGACTTTTTCGGGTCCATTTTCAAAAATAAAGTCGACCTATATTCCGGTTTATATGGTAGGCACCTTGTCATTGCACCAGTTCTTTAGGATAAACATTTTTCAGAAGTATTGTGTAGCCTGTGTGTTAAAGAAGGAACTTGCAAAGGTGGATATGCAGTCATTGGATGATGTGACTGCAACAGTAAACCTGCCGCTTTCTGCAACGTTTCTCCCGGCCTGGAGTCAATCCCATGGCTGTGGCTGTAGGGAAAATGTTTGATTTTTGTCACCCCGTAGAACTTGCAGAGTATACAGCTTTCCCAAAGTACATGGAAGGACTGCAGGAAACTCGGAGAAGAGGCTAGGAGCAATGGCTGCAGTGCCATTTGTTAAGGCACCTCCAGGCACAGTGGAAGGGTGGCTGGCTTTGAAGGCACATATGACTCGTTGGAACCTGAATTTGAGTCCAGTGGCAGTTGTACCCTGAACTTGTTTTGTTTCCCACGGCCATGCTCTTTTTCAGTGCGCAAGTCTGACATGTACTGTGCTGGACGCAGCTTCTTCCTAGCTTTCTCGGATGTCCCTAGAAGAATAGAAGAGGGAGGAAGCATCTGTCAGGCACTTACAATGAGAACTGTTTTGAGCCCTGTTACTCACAGGACCATTCCTGGACTGTGCACCTGCCCATACATCAGTCAGAGAAACTCCTTGAACAATCATGGGCTGCAGCTTTGTTTGATTGTGCTCAACAGTAGAGGAGCAATATCTAACCAGGAATGATGGACCACACAATCCTCCTCGTCTGTGAAGCATAAAGCTTTTCGCTTACACAGAATAATTACAGAAATTCTAGGAGTTCATAGGGTGGCCTTCACTGGTGAAAAGCTTTAGAAACTAATGCAAATGAACAAAAGGTAAGATGGCAAAGCTGGCCCGAGCTGGAATCCAAACACATTTCTGTTAAATGGCTGAGAACGGCCATAAGCAAAGTGTTGAAATCAGACGAGTTCCAACCACTTGGATCGTTAGCACTGTGCGCAGAGGTTAGAGTCTTTCAAAGCACTGTTTATGCACCTGTGAAAAGTTCTGGAAGCCTTATTAGGCATGATAAAAAAAAAAAAAAAAAACTATTCCTGCTTTTACCTGAAGAAAAAAGCTAGTTTTGCGCATTGTTCGTACGCGCCACAGAGTACCGTATTTACTCGCAGAATGAACGCACTTTCTATTACGAAAAATCGATGCAAAGTTGGGGGGGGGGGGCGTTCATTACGCGGAGTAAAATTTTTGCGTCCGTATTTACTCGCAAAATGAACGGACCTTTTATCCTGAAAAATCGAAGTAACTTCTTATCTCTTTGCGCGCGGCGCCCGACCCCGTAATTAAACTAAGCTGTGCAAAAAAAACTCCTCTGTTTTTTTCTTTTAATTCCTTGGGTGCTTTTTTTTTTTGTCGCCTTTCGCAAGATGTTTTGTTTGCTGAGGCGTTGCTTAGGCGAGGGCTCTCCGCTTATCTCCGCGCGCGATTCGACGCACGCCCCCCCCCCCCCCTAACCAAACTGCGCTGTGCAAAAAAAAAAAAAAAAAAAAAAAAAAAAAAAAAAGCTTTTTTTTTTTAAGTTTCGCAATCTTTTTTTTTTTTTTTTTGCCGCCTTTCGCAAGCTGTTTCGTTTGCTAGAGGGCTTCTCCGCTCCTTTCTTACTCCTTGCGCGCGGCGCGCGACCCCCCGTAACCAAACTGCGCTGCGCAAAAAAAAAAAAAGAAAGTTTTTTTTTTTGTTGTTTTTGTTTTCTCTTAATTCCATGGCTTTTTTTTTTCTTCTTGCTGCCTTTTGCAAGCTGTTTCGTTTGCTTAGAGCGCTTCTCTTTTGCGCGCAATCCCACAGTCCAGACTGCGCTGTGCAAAAAAAAAAAAAAAAAAAAAAAAAAGCTTTTCTCTTTGTTTTTTTTTTTTGTTTCCGTTGGATCTTTGTGAATTTTTTTGACGCCTTTTGCAAGGCGTTTTGTTCGCCGCTGTCCATGCATTCGCGACCTCGCTGCACCAGGAAAAAAAAGTGCGTTCATTTCGCGCGCGTGGGGGGAGGGGGTCAAAATTTTGACGTCCCAGTTGGGGGTGCGTTTATTACGCGAGTGAAAAAAAAAAGTCGAAATTTTGAGAGCCGACTTGGGGGGTGTGTTCATTACGCGAGTGCGTTCATTGTGCGAGTAAATACTGTAGTTCTTATGAGATTTGGTTATCGAAGGAAAAAGCGATGCTCTTGGCATTGGGAACGTGTACATCTTGATATAAGATAACATATATATAATAAAAAAATCACCTGCATATATCTTAATTATCCACATAAAAAGGGGGATTAGTAATGCTCTGCAAGGAGCCAAACTTCTTTTACTACGATTCTTGAAGTGAAAACGGATATAGTTGTGTATGTAAAAGGGTGCGCACAATTCAAATAGCCAAGGCTGCGCATGCAGGTTCGAAATAGATAAAATCAAATACGGTATAAATCTTATTGCTGTATATGAACGAGCGCGCTTACACATGTCCATGCAAGTCCCGCAAAGGAACGGTTGAGTTAAGGCAGGGTCGTTGGGCTTTGAGAATAAGGTTTTCAACTGCCTCCAGAAATGTTCTTGGCACCAGTTTGTTGCGGTTTTTCGGGGGGCGGGCAGGACGGACGGGAAGAGACTGATACCGCAGTTTTGTAGCTGGTGTGCAAAAAATATTTGCTTAAGACAAGTACTAAATATCTTTTTAACTTAGCTTATAAGCTTGTTAATCTAACAAGAAAATATAGCTTATTTAAGGGATTGTGGTGTTTTTAAAATTATGCTGAATAAGCATGTGATAGCATCTGACCAAGCTACTAGCGCCACCTACCGCAGTCTCCCATTTTTATATCCCTCTAGGTTAAACCTAGCCTGAAGAAATGTACTCGCCTTGAACTTCATTTTTTTTATTCTTGCGCGTCTGCTTCTCATTGCGTTATTCCACGCTGATTAATAAAACTTGCATTTGATTGTTACTTCGCATCGTCCTCGCTTCCTCTGCCTGCACAAAGCTCAGCAAAATGTGTTTATTTTCTGATCCTTCATCCGTTAAATAATCGGTGCAGTGAGGAATTTGATCAGACGCTTGTCTTGCCCTCACCGACATCTCTAAAAACGTCCTGTGGTGAACGTCCCACGGAGATCTCACACTGGACGTTCCTTAGTAGGACATCCCGGGGATGTCACTTAACATACGTGTTAGGACATCCAAATAAAGGTAAACCCTCGCAAGTCTTGCGGATGTCCCATATGGGATGTGGGACGTGGGAATCTTTTTGGGATGTACCTCAGATGACAACATATTATCTGGGAAATGACCACCCGTTGGTTTGCACGAGAACTCTTTCCGTCAAAAGGTCTGTGTTGTGGCCTACGGGAGGAGAGCACCGGCCCACTTGCCGGTTCAACTTGACGGCAAGGGGCTGGCGCACAGGGAGCCTCCGTGCTGGGTGCTGCCTAATTCCGACGGTGGGTGGGACGGACGACCCGTACTGTCTGGGAGCTCCGCTCGTGGAGCTCGGTTTCTGTTGTTTTGCGAAATGTGCCAGTCTCGCTCGCTTTGATAGATGTTTTTGGTGATGAAACAAGCATTCAACAAAGATAGTGCAGCTTTTTGGCCGCACGGTAGGAACACTGTTTTATCTCGAAACAAGCTGCACTTGATTGAACAAGCAGAGCCTGAAATTCCTGCAGTCTACCTGTCGGATGAGCATTGGAGTTGTGGATCTGGCATTGGTAGGAGGGAGCCGTTTTACGTTAATTTATTCGCGTCCCTCGGAGCGCCCTCGTTCGAGGGCATCGCTTGAGAGGGTGCGTGTCACGAGAGCTTACCACCGCAACGATGATTGCAACGGCGGCTGATTTTGTGTGTTGTTTGTGTCTTCTAGCGATTGGGTTCAACGTGGAGCAAGTTACCTACAAAAACCTCAAGTTCCAGGTCTGGGACCTCGGTGGCCAGACGAGCATAAGGTAAAGCGGTGTTTCTTTGAGGGGTCTGAAACCCTCGTCCTTTATTATGCGACCCACATTCGTTTGTTTATCGTCCGGATTCATTTAAAGAAGATAATCTTGGTTTCCCGGGGAGCTCCCCTCTCAGTTCTAGAAATACATCTTGATAGATAACTAATAGGAAAGTAGTGTTTTCTGCGCTAGATGGCGACGTAGACCGGACTCGATGGGCAAAGCCAGACTGTCGGATATCGCTCCAACAGCGGCGCCATAATGACGTCACGCACGCGAGTCAGCGGATGACATCTGACGTCCGATATTATGCTCAGATACTTGGAAGACGACCGACCTCATTGAGCCCTAGCGTTGTCTGTTACACCACGGTTGGCTTTTAGGCTTCAAGCCGTCTGCCGACTCCATACGTTGTTCGTGCCACCGTATGTCGTGTTACGGAGGAGAGTATGTGAGGAAAATCATTTGCAACTTCGATAGGTCAAGCCGTGTTCCGATGCGATTGTCAAATGACGAGCCGCGAATACGTTCTCGCTTTGACCAGAAAAGTGCCGATTCACTCGGAGAAAAAGAATAAGAGGGCTGGAAATAGCTTGATTCACGAGCGTCTGGCACGTTAAACTTTGGTTCGCACGGCATGTGTACGCTCAAATAAAGCCAACTACCTTCTCATATTGCGCATTTAGCTGTTTTTGCTGCGAAACACTCGATTGCCCTTGCTAGACAGCGTCGTGCTATGGGTATTTCCTGCGATTCGAAACGTCAAAGTTGTTGCACATCAAACGGTACGTGTGAACTTAGCCGATTGTGCGAAACTTTGATTTCGCGATATCGATGTGCATAAAACTAGAAAAAGCTCATCACATGAACTGTGTAAAGAGGTGTGACTTGCAAACCAACGTTTCCGCGAAAATGGCTGAATATACTGAAGTGTGACTTATACGAGGGTGCGACTTGTAGTCCGGAAAATACGGTAAAAGAATATGAATGTTTTGCTGAAGAGCTCTGGTCAAGGGAAAGTTTTTGCATTCTCAATATTCGCTGACAGTTTCGAGACACTTGCATTAGTTATATTTAGTGCTACCGTTTAATGTAGGTTAAGCTTCAGGTGGTTTTGTCGCACTAAAAACATTGCAGCATTTTTCCTCGCTAATTTTTGTAGGCTTTACGCGAAATTTAGCAACAGCTGCACAAGGAGAAATCTGCTTGTAACTCGAGTTTCTCTCCCTACAAGAGCCACTCCAAGGTGACCTTTTGCTGCCGTCGCCACCTCGTTGCGCAAGCGAGCTTGCACAAGCCCCGAATCTCTTGGGTGCGGAGAGGCGTCATCGCGGTTCTTAGCTTACAAGGTCTGGAACAGTTTTGTTGCGCTATGGGGAAGTTTTCCCTAGGGACGAATGTAAGCGCTAGAGGCACGCTCCCAACGTCGGCAGTCGACCGATCGTATCGCTCCGAGAACCCAACGGATGGAGTAAGTTGCTGGATGTACCCATTTTTTTGCAATGTCCTGGGAACCCGTTACAAACAACAATTGGAGACGCCATCCATCATCGAGACCTAGGGGCTCTAATATTCTGAAATAGTAGGAACGTCGTGCAAAGGGTGGTACGTCCGCTTTAAAACAGTTGTCAAAATTTTTCTAAATTGTTTTTGTAACTTATTTTTTTTCCTCGTTTATGGATCAGAGCGGCTTGAGGTGACAAATTTCACTAGAGTGGAAACCTCCGAAGTTTCCGAACCCCTCAGTAGTCTATCTAAGGACCGTGGCGTCTCGGGGGTACCAGGAGGTGGCTGTGTTGAGCGTGGGCGTGTCTCCCCCCAGGCCGTACTGGCGGTGCTACTTCTCCAACACGGACGCCATTATCTACGTGGTGGACAGTGCGGACCGGGACCGCATCGGCATCTCCAAGGAGGAGCTGGTCTCCATGCTCGAGGTGGGTGTTGCCGCTCTTCCCTCAGTTAGGTTTGGCAGGGAAACTGGAGGAGATTTTGGGTCCTCCCAAACGTCATCCCTCGGGCACCCCGTGTGCAGGAAGAGGAGCTGAAAAAGGCGGTGCTGGTGGTGCTGGCCAACAAGCAGGACCTGGAGGAGGCTATGACGGTCTCCGAGATCCACACGGCCCTGGGGCTGGACGCCCTCAAGAGCCGCACCTTCCAGATCTTCAAGACGTCCGCCCTCAAAGGCAATGGCCTCGACGAAGCCATGGAGTGGTGCGCCCCTCTCTCTTTTCTGCTGGCTGTGTCCTTTGCCTGTTGTCTGTTACTGGAGCGACGGAACCGGTGGAATGTTGGATCTGCATTGCCTGCAATAGAAAGTGATCCTAATGTTCATTCTAAATGTAAACCTAAACTTTGCACAAAAGGAGTGTGTTTGAGAATGGTCCCTCTCCATTGGTCATGAAAGTGTTACCGCCAGTGGCGCTAGCAAGGCTGTCCGCCTGTACCTGCTCACATGCGGGGAACGGACAAGAACCGTTTTCGAGCGACCATCTTCTGTGGAGCTTGTCAACTGATAGGTCTGAGAAGTTGGTTTTAGTAGCATGGCTTGGATGTCATCCTCTAACTCTTCCCTTCACTAACATAAACATTGACGGAATTCCTCTTATTGAGAGAGTAGATGTCCAAAATGCTAGAACCACTTCAGATAGACCTTTTGCTACATCACCCAACCAGCAAGGAGCGTGCCTCCAGTAGAGTCAATGCGCTACATGTGCTTCAGCGGTAACTGTTCTAAAACAGAAATCGAAATCAAAAGGCACTTTGCAAGCGCGTTCATAGACGCATTATTTTTATTTTTTGGTTCGGATGTTTTGTATTGATAAAGCGGGTGCCTATGCTCCCGGCACTTTTGCTCGGTGCTGAAGCAATTTGGCAATAGTCTATTACAGCTCGTAGCAATTTTCCGGCTCTAGCGCGCGTCGGTCGTTGGCTCCATTTGTCTCTCTGGCAGAGGCCAGCACGGGCCTTCCTGTTGCTGCGGAAGTCCCCTGCCGCGGCGCCCTCAACCTCGAAGAGCTTTTGTTGGTGGGAGATTCTTCAAAACACTCCTCACAATTGGTTGCACAGCGTTTAACTCGTTGGGCAGAGGACCCGTGCAGCGTGTTTTCTGTGGGCACGGATCGAAGTCGAAGCTCTCAAATGAGACCACTGTAACGGTTCCAACCCTCGCCGAGCTTGACCTGTAGGGATGGCCATAGACGGACAAATCGGTTCACTCGCAGCTGAATGGAACTGGTCCGAGCTGGATCCAGCTGGATTGTCTCATTTCAAGCTGGATCTAGCAAGGATCAGTTTCATAATTCAGCTGCAGGTGGATTGAAAGAGGTGTTGGTAGTGGTCTTGTCTTGTTGGTATCGCTGTTTCTTGGGTTTACACGCGCTACCGAGTTTTTTTTAGCACGATCTGCATCTTGTTTCCACGTGCTTGCACACAGACTTGTAATGATGCCCCTCACAGCTACGGCACATGGTACTCTTTGGTAGAGTTTGTTTGGTGGTAGTGATGTCCACAATTTGACTATCCTCTCGTATCATTGGCAAGCTGGTCTCATTCTTTGCGATTTCCATTCCCTAGTCTTTATGCGGGGAATGGAAATCGCTAATCAACATTTTGTCAGAGGTAGGACGCCAATGGCAGAAATGCCACTTCGGTGGCATCTCTGTCGTTCTAAATTTCGAGGTGCTGGGTTCGGAGCCTTACCGAAGTGCTTGTAATCTGACGGAAGCTCGTTGCGGAGAACAAGCCGTGTGACCGAGATTTCGGATGCGTGTCGCAAGGTCCCCCGGGTGGTTAAAATCATTCCACAGACTTCCGCCGAAGCCCTCGGTTGGCTAGGCACATAAAATTCTCGCATACGATTTAATTCCGATTTAACCGCAGAAGCTGGCAGTATGTTCAAATCCTGCATTGTTTGAGAGAATAGCGAGTCGTTAAACGTGCCAGTTCTACGGCAGACTTCCTTTACCTAAGAGATGCGATTCCTTCGTCACGATTTGTAGTCCGGCTACTCTCAAGACGTGGTGCTTTGGGGCGGTGGAATCTCCCCGACGTCACCCACCTGCATGTCGGGTGTAGCCATCTGGGGCAAAGTCACGAGATCCACTCGGTGCTGGAGCCCTGCTCCGGACAAGGCCTCTGTGCGCATCGGCTGCAGGGAGTCCTTGCTCCGCATTTTAACAGACTCCGTCAGAATGTCGGCTACCTTGGGCGACAGATGTGTTCAGAAATGTGCGAAGCTGTTATTTGCATCGTCATTTTAGCAAATTGCTTGTATCGCTAGTAATAATGTTTCTCACGTACTGCTGCGGGTATTGAAGCGCGCTTAAAATCCTCATCAGCTAAACTTTCGAAAAGAAGCGTCTGCTCGCGACACATTTAGAATAGATTCACCCGCATTTGTAGAATCGCCGAGAAACTACCGAACTGTGTTAGGTGCATGTTTAGACAGCAGGAAGTTACTCTGCCCCAATGAGCATCCTCTGCACAGCAGACAGCATCCGCTGTTTACAGCAGAGAGCGTCCGGGGTGTCTGCTATAAACAAATTTTTCCTGCTTAGGACGCACGACCGAACGCCGGTGCAACGCTCTTCCAGATAGAAACGGGCACAGGTGGGGATTGAGTCCAGGATCCCCGGCTTTCGCGATCTGAGCTTTTGTGCTCCAAGCGGTGGCGCAATACTGCGCTCGGCCACCGATCCCCCCCAACGACGGGAGGTTTTTGTCCTTACGGTTATAGTTGCCAACAAGGTGAGTGGGAGGAGCGTTAGTCGTCCGGCGCAAGCTTCCTACCTTGGGCAACGGCATTTGTGCACCTCGAGCACGTGCATGCAACCAAAGCGGAAGGCAAGGAGCACGTGATGGGGGCCGGGCACTCGAAAGCCCTTTCGTTGTCAGTCTGTCGGCAATTGTAGCGGATGACGAGCCCGCAATCCGCCGGCACCTGCGAATAATGGGACACTGTTCGGAACATTGTCCGTCGTAGAGTGTCTACCGGAAGTTCCCCGACCGACGCGATCCGGCCAAGCCGACCTCGGGACGTCAACGTCGGAGGCCCTGAGACGTTTCCTCCTCCTGCAGGTTATCCAATGCCCTGACCAACAGCAAGTGACGGCCGGGCCGCCCGGGCAAGAGGCTGCCTCCCGGGCCGGGCTGTGCGGTGGCACACCTCGGCGTCTCGTCGGCGCGCGTGTTGCTCCGACGGAGGAACGGGGAATAGTGTGTCCACGACGCCTGCTCGCGAGGACCCCCCTGAAAGTGTGGTGGTGTGGGGGCGCCCGGCAGCACGCCGCGTCGGACTCTGGAGGAAGCGTGGAGGACTCTGGCGCACGTGGGGGGGAACGCGTCGGGCGGCCGCTGTCGCCTCTCCGACGTTGCTCCTCCTTTCTAGTCTGCGCCCGCGAGCCCAGCGAGAGGGAAAAAAGGATTTATATTTTCGGGTTGTTTCGGAACGGAGCACCGGCAGTGTCGGAAACATTCCTCCCGGTTGCTTCTGGCTGGTTCTATACCTTTTTTTTTTGTTTTTGTTGACGATGTAGCTTGAATGTGATCTTTTGTTTTGTCCTTTTAGTACGCGATAAAAAGAAAGTGCCGACTTTGGAACGGTGTTCTTGTCCCGGCTTCTTTGGCCGTCCTGGCTTTGGTCGGGGTAGGCCAGAGGGACGCTCGTCACCTTCCATTTTCTGTAGGGCGGGCTCCTGGAGTGTGCAGGAAGATGCCGTTGGGGGTGAACTCTGCTGCCGTCGTCTGGCCCTGAAATCGGGGAAGTTCTCCTGCGACTGTTGAAAGTGTCGCGTGAACCTTTGGTTGCGCGCATTTGAAATTTGAGAAACATTGCCAGTGGTTGCGCAAGAGCCGGGACAGTATTCTCACTAATTAGCGGTCATGACTCGGGCCACGGAAGAACTAACAACCAAATGTTCAATAAGGCAAACCTGTGCCCAGAAAAAAAAAAAAAAGGAATGACTGCTTAACGGTCGTATGTTGAGCTAGCCGGTTCGTTATGTTGTCGATTGGGGCAGTTGAGCACATCCTAGAATACGTAAGAAATAAGTGGACGTACACACCGCCGACTAACAACTGCGTTTTAATGAAGGATGTTGACTGGATATATGTCCGCAAAAATGAGAATCAACGTTCTTGGGACTTGAGCAAAGACAGTGAGCGGTGTGCATCCTTCTCTTGCGTGTATTTGTGTCTGGGTTCAACTGGCCCCATGGACGAAGAGAATGACCGTTGTAGCGGGCGTCGGTGTTGGGAATGCGGCAGGATCAAATGCCAACACAAGCGCAATTTGATCCAGCGGCCTGCGTCTTCTTTCACGGGCACTCTACGATTGCGAATGTTTTAGGGTATGCGAGGGGGGGGAATAAGTGAAATTCATTTTATTTTCTGTCGGGGCCCAAAGGTATTAGAGGGAGGAGTGTGGCACTGCAACATACATTGTTGCAGTGCCACACACAGTGTTGGGGCAAACTCAACGTGATAAATCTTGCAAAAGAAACATAGGCAAGATATTCTTCTACGAAGGGAAATGTTGGGTAAGGATTGGGATGCTTTCATAGAGGTAATACTAGCTGTGTGGTGACAGGAAGTAGAAAATGTGCGAAGAAATTTTGGATGGATTCTGCCGCAAGTGCCAGGGCCCCAACTTGGAGCTGCATATTCGAGTTGAGTAGAAATTAAAGTTCTATAAGAAGTTTTCATGAAACTAGGACAAGAGAAGATTCGACATAACCCAATAATTAGCGTTGTTTGTGACATGATCGGCACAGATGTTCCGGGAGAGATCATCAGTTAAGTGAACACCGAGGTTGCCCTCAAACATTCCAGTCGGGCCAAAGAAGGACAAAAGAGAGAAGCTGCCGGCAGGGGTTGAACCCACCCGCCTGGGAGTTGCATGCGGGGCGTTGCTACCCGGCATTTAATTTCTTTCCCAGAAACTCTTATTAGCGTCTATGTGCAGGAGGAGGAAATGGGGCAGGGTATTTGAAGTGATGCAACCTTGAGATATCTGCCGCCCCAATGTTTCAGAGTTCGGGGAGCTGTTTCTTGCGGTAAATTATGTCTACGATTCGTTGCGGGCCTCCAGTGGTCGTCACCAGGTGGCAATGTGGTCTGTTGCAGACCAGAGCCTTTTCTTGCAACTTTGTTTGCTCATGCGGAGTTTTTGCTGGATCGACGCCGTGCGACTCCACCCATATCCTGACGGTTTCCGTTGAGCTTGCGATACCAAACTGCACCAGAGTGTTGCCCTTCCATGTTCATTTTACCCGAGTGTCTGTTTGAGGGCTGTGCATAAACACTGCACCGGAGGTCAAACTCTCGCTACCAAATTTAAGAACTGGCTCGGCTAGCTGCTAACCATTCGGTAGGCACTCGCAAATTTTCTAAGCTTTCGAATACTATCGATTTGGATAATTCATTCGGCCTTTGCGTCAAACGCTGGTGTTTGTACCAAATGCCAGCGTTCCAGTTTGTTTTGGTCAAGTTTGTTTCCTGCATTTTATGGGTCTCGGTTGGGCCGATGTGTTCGTTGCTTTTGTTAATGCCGGACAGCCCAAACATCTTAAACAAATACGCAAAGCGAAGAAACGGGCAAATGATGGGCAGTAGATGCTTCACCTTCGGCACGCATTCGTAACCTTCCGGTGTATGTGGCTTTCTGCGGGCCGAATTGTGATGCGAGGTAGGAAGCTCATGCCGGAGGCGGAGCGTGTTTTGCCTACCTTACGTTTTAAGAAACTATAGTAGCTGCGCTTTAATTTGTCGTCCCTATAAATATGTGAAAAAATTATTACGGATCACACTACCCAACAACCACTCGTCTCCTCAAAAAAGTAGGTTTTTTTTGTGCACAATGAAATTAATTGTGTGTTGCCGTACACTTGAGGCCTGTTCGCACATTTGCGACCGCTTAGCACCGTCTGCCTTGGAACCTGTCAAAATTTCTTGCAAGAGATGATGACGCCATCTATGCGGTAACCCTGAAAATTAATTTCTCTAGAGCGAAGCTTTGGCAAGATCAAATGTACGTAGTACCTATAAGAAATGGTTCTTTATAACAACATCAAAAGAGTTCCGAGCCAAAAAAAAGAAGGAATGATGAGCGAAAAAACTAGGAAATATATGGGACTGCCAACTTTTGCACGGCCACCCGATAGTTTGTGCTAGTGTGTTGTCTGGTCCAGCTCTGCTCTGGTCTAGAGCAGAATTCAGACAAGTCTTTGAAAACCCTTGAATTTGAAAAAGATTTTCCAGACCTTGAATGCCCTGCAAATCCTAGCAGTGCTTGAAAACCCTCAATTTTTTTTTTTGCACTAATGAATTTTTAATTACTAAAATATAAGTATATTTTTATGTGTATGTTAGCATAAATTTCAACGAGGAAGTTTTTTTATATCGCACATTTAGACATGTTAGTGTCAGTCCCGGTGGTTCCGGATCCAGTCGACCATCAGCCATCTTGCCCCTCTTTTGCCTTTGTTTTCTCGTATACCGTTTGCTAGCTACTCCTGCTTTGTTTGTCATGCATCTGTTTTACGCTGCACGTGGTGAACATAGTTTAAATTGTGCGCAATGCCCACAGAGTGTAACTTCTTGAACATCCGTAGTCATCGCCCCAAGAGGGTGGGACTAAGCCCGTGCACCTTAAAATTACATGTTAATAGCTTAATTTTTTTTTGTTCTGTATTAGCTCAAATAACCAATCAGTACTGCCCTTAATAGACTACTTCCATAAAGCCCTGCATGCAACACGGCGCGCGTTGCACTCTGGGAACTAGTTGGCCAGGGAGGAGGGTGGCATGGTTTCGGTTTCGATCGACACGTCGACAAGAGATGGTTTTCTGGTCCCGAGAGCGTCATTTGTGGTCTCTAAACTAACCTAAAAGGCCAGGCCTCGAAGCTTTAGCACAAGCCTGAGACGTATAGCTTGTCTTAACACATGCTTGTTGTATTTTTGTACTTGAGTCTTCCTGTTAGCGTTCGAATCGAGGTATGTGGACGAGCCAGTGCTGGGAATCTCGACGCTGCGAAGCTCGGGTTTCTTGCTTGTATACGAATCAACAAGCTGTAGCAACCAATAAGTATGCATACATCGAGCTCGCGCCTTTACATTAGTGTTGCTGATCAGGAAGTTTGTTGGTTTCGTGCGTCCATAGACCAAATATTACTTTTTGCAATTACTGTATTTCTTAATATGCCTGAATATGCGAGGTAAAACTCGGAGGCGCCATTGAAAAGCTCAATTTTGACACACTTCTTATCTCTTATCTGTACTGACCCGCAGCACTGCACGAAGTGAAGTCCCTACCCGCTTGCATTCCATTAATATTCAACATCGCGTATGCACATAAAGTTATCCTGTAATCATATAGGCAAATTCGCACATACAGACCGTTTTGAAAAAGCAAAAGTCGAGCACTTGTGTGAAGAATGTCGCACCGTTCCCCGGAAGTGCGCCGGACGGGCAGGTACCCCCATGCGCACCGCATAGGGGTTCATGCCCGTCCGGCGCACGGTGCGGCATTCTTCACACAAGTGCTCGAACGAATTCAAAGCGCGTTTGACGGTTGCTAATGGCCATAATATTTGTTTTGTGTTTGTTTTTTTCCTGCCTGAGTATGCCGAGATAATTTCAGACACACCGTTCAGGCGCAGATCTTGGGCGTCAGTAAAAGCTCGTCCAAAAAGGCTTAGCGAGGAGTAGGGGACGCTTGTTAGGGCCTCCGTCGTAGCTAGCCGATCTCAGCGTTTGCGAGAAATTAATCGCGAGAAATTAATCTTCTGCCAGCATAAAATTCGAGTGGGAGATATATGATGACACGAGGAAGAGATCATAGTAACTGCGTTTCCTTAAAAGTTCTTGCGTAAACGCTGGGCTCAACTTTGATACCCTGTGAGGATGCGGCTTTCTTTTCGCCCAATGAAGTAACAAGAAACGGACGTTTGGCAAACAAAATACGTATAAGGCTCCAGATGAACGAATTTTAGTTCTAGTTCAGTGGTACTAGACGGGATTATTGAAATTGAGCTCAAACATGCACCCGTAGGGTGAGGTGACTAATAGCGAGTTCGTTTCACGGCACTCGTGCCCACGCGTGCCCACTCGCAGCGTGGAACGGGTTCGTTTCGGCCGGCACTCCACGAGTGGTTGCACTCTCCGAGTTCGTTTCAGCGCTGACACCCCACGCGTGCATGCACTCGCTGCACCGAGAAAATCGGGAGTGCGCCAAAATGCAATCCCGTCATGCCTCGCTCCGGCGGGGCCGGCGAGGAGCGGGAGCAGACGACGAGGGTTCGTCTGCTACGATGTGTCGCGGAACCGAAAGGAAAAAAAGTAGATTTTCTGATAGAAATCGCGTCCCGCGGGCAACGAAATCAAACGCGAGCTTGAATTGTGAGCGTCTGCTATTTCACGAAGGAAGCAATCGACAACCCGTGATTTATTTGCAGGTTTTAAATCGCTCTGTTGCCGTACAAACGCTGAAATATACCAGTGTGTAAAGAAATGCTCAGAACAAACGCAACAGCGGCCCCCGAGATGTCTATCACCATCCGGTGTGCGGGTGAAAAATTTAACATTATTCGATAAAACTCCCCCAGCAGAAACCTCTGACTGCCCAATAAGCAGCAGAGAAAGCTAAAGACGGTGACTTTACCCGAGGATTGGGCAACATCATCATGTTTAACATTTACCTACGCAGCTAACTTGCCCCGTCGTATTTTGTTCGAGAAAGCTCTCGTTCTCGACGCCTTCACCAAGGCTAATATCTAATCCACAATGACGATCCAAATCGAAAGTCCCAGTTTTGCTGGATATTTCAACAGGCTAGTTTTAAGCCGTACCCTTTCAGTCGTTCACGCATAATATCATGCTCAAACGGATCAAGCTTCTGCTCGGACAGCATCATCAGTTTTCTTCAGTGTAAACGGTTATAAGGATTGAAAGGTCGCAACCAGTTGCTTTGTGGACAGCTGGTTGCGGAAATTTACGCCGTCTGTAACTATCTCTACGGCAGCCGAGCTGCTTGAAGACATCGCAACTATAAACTACAGGTTGCAGTTGCCAACGTTTGTAGATAAACGTTGGTAGCGACTGCATTCTCGCATTCCCACGCATCACTCGGAACAGAAAGGCGCTAGTTTCGGTTTGAAGTCGGTACCTTTTCTACCACATAGATGGCGGCAGCATCAGTCTTCTGCACTCGGTGCATTTGGCGAGTTCGTTTGAGTCCAGTTTTCCGTGCAACACTCTGTGAGTGCGATGCATTCTGGGAGAGAACTCGAACGGTGCCAGTGCGTGTGAAACGAACTCGCTATAAGCCACGTCTTACTACGTTCGCATACGCACGCACCATATCCGGTGTTTCGGGAACCAAGGCAAGTGCCCCGATCTTCGTTTTGTATCGCTCGAGAATGAGTCTATTGTACGTTCGAGAAAAGTCAGATAATCGAAAACGCAAGCAGCGCGTTCGGTCGCGGAGTGATAGCATGAGGTGAAGCTGCACAGTCGAAACCGAAACTGAGTGGCCAACTAGTTCCCAGAGTGCACTGCGTGGTATTTCGCCGCGATGGGGCGCGTCGGTTTTGGAAGTAGTCCATTCATCCCTTAGCCATTACCATCCAACCCGAAGCCAGCTGGCCAGCCTGTCACCTTTTCATTTCAGTAGTTGCCTCACCGGCGGATAGAGGGCGCTGATGGACTCGGCGCCATTAGGTTGCTTCAATGGACTGCTTCCAAAACCGACGCGCCCCATCGCGGCGAAATACCACGCAGCGCACTCTGGGAACTAGTTGGCCACTCAGTTTCGGTTTCGACTGAGCAGCTTCACCTCATGCTATCACGCCGCGACCGAACGCGCTGCTTGCGTTTTCGATTATCTGACTTTTCACGAACGTACAATACACGATCATTCTCGAGCGATACAAAACGAAGACCGGGGCACTTTCCTTGGTTCCCGAAACACCGGATATTGTGCGTGCGTATCCGAACGTAGTAAGACGTGGCTTAGTCACCTCACCCTACGAGTGCATGTTTGAGCTCAATTTCAATAATCCCGTCTAGTACCACTGAACTAGAACTGAAATTTGTTCATCTGGAGCCTTACACATATTTTGATTGCCAAACGTCCGTTTCTTGTTACTTCATTGGGCGAAAAGAAAGCCGCATCCTCACAGGGTATCAAAGTTGAGGCCAGCGTTTACGCATGAACTTTTAAGGAAACGCAATAAATTCGACCTCACTACTGCACAAAAGTTACTATGATGTCTTCCTCGTGTCATCATATATCTCCCACTCGAATTTTATGCTGGTAGAAGATTAACTTTTCGCAAACGCTGAGATCGGCTAGCTACGACGGAGGCCCTAACAAGCGTCCCCTACTCCTCGCTAAGCCTTTTTGGACGAGCTTTTATTGACGCCCAAGATCTGCGCCTGAACGGTGTGTCTGAAATTATCTCGGCATACTTAGGCAGGAAGAAAACAAACACATAACAAATATTATGGCCATTAGCAACCGTCAAACGCGCTTTGATTTCGTTCGAGCACTTGTTTCAAGAATGTCGCACCGTGCGCCGGACGGGCGTGAACTAGTGATGCAAAACTATCGATAAATTGACTATCGATACTATCGATAAATTGACTATCGATACTATCGATAGTTTTTCCAAAACTATCGATAGTGTCCCAGAACTATCGATAGTCGACTATCGATAGTACTATCGATAGTTTTTCGATAGTCGACTATCGATAGTACTATCGATAGTTTTTCGATAGTCGACTATCGATAGTACTATCGATAGTTTTTCGATAGTCGACTATCGATGGTTTTTTACTATACTGGCGACTAACGATACTATCGCTGGTGCTATCGATAGTCTTCCGTTACAACTCAAGACGGTAGGGCGAGGGTAAGATGGGCCGGGGAGGAGGAAGCAGACGGAACGCTAAAGAGAGAAGGAGGTTTCCCCCTCTCTTCTCCAGCGGTCCGTCTGCTTCCTCCTCCCCGGCCCGTCTTGCCCTCGCCTTACCGCTCGCCTCCCCCTTCTTTTTTCGCCCAAACCCCCATCTTCGTCATCACTGAAAGCTGAACCAAAGTTGGGATGGTAAGTGCCTAAACTAGTTGGTGCCCCGTTTGAGAAAAAAAGATTAAAGCGATTAATAGACAAGAGGGAGCGACGCAAACTACTAGTGTCGCAAAACTATCCATAGTAAACTGTCGACAGTACTATTGATAGGTTTACGATAGTCGACTATCGATAAATTTCCGATAGTCGATTAACGATAGTTTTCTGATAGTCGACTATCGATAGTTTTTCGATAGTCGACTATCAGTACTATCGATAGTTTTTCGATAGTCGACTATCGATAGTGCTATCGATAGTTTTCCGATAGTCGACTATCGATAGTACTATCGATAGTTTTTCGATAGTCGACTATCGATAGTACTATCGATAGTTTTTTTCACTATCGATAGTCAGGTTTCTGGCGACTATCGATACTATCGATAGTACTATCGATACTTTTGCACCACTAGCGTGAACCCCTATGCGGTGCGCGCATGGGGGTTCATGCCCGTCCGGCGCACTTTCGGGGAACGGTGCGACATTCTTCACACAAGTGCTCGACTTTTGCTTTCTCAAAACAGTCTGTATGTGCGAATTTGCCTATATGATTGCAGGATAACTTTATGTGCATACGCGATGTTGAATATTAGTGGAATGCAAGCGGGATGGGACTTCACTTCGTGCGGTGCTGCGGGTCAGTACAGATAAGAGATAAAAAGTGTGTCAAAATTGAAATTTTCAATGGCGTCTCCGAGTTTTCCCTCGTGTACTCAGACATATTAAGAAATACAGTACTTGCAAAAAAGTAATATTTCGTCTATGGACGCACGAAACAAACAAACTTTCTGGCCAACAACACAAATATATAAAGGCGCGATCTCGATGTATGCGTACTTACTGGTGTCTACAGCTTGTTGATTCGTACACAAGCAAGATCCTCGAGCTTCGCAGCGTCGAGATTCCCGGAACTGGCTCGTCCACATACCTCGATTGGAACGCTAACAGGAAGTCTCAAGTACAAAAATACAACAAGCATGTGTTAAGACAAGCTATACGTCTCAGGTTTGTGCTAAAGCTTCGAGGCCTGGCCATTTAGGTTAGTTTAGAGACCACACATGACGCTCTCGGGACCAGAAAACCATCTCTTGTCGACGTGTCGATCGAAACCGAAACCATGCCACCCTCCTCCCTGGCCAACTAGTTCCCAGAGTGCAACGCGCGCCGTGTTGCATGCAGGGCTTTATGGAAGTAGTCTACTTCCAAAACCGACGCGCCCCACCACGGCGAAATACCGCGCAATGCACTCTGGGAACTAGTTGGCCACTCAGTTTCGGTTTCGACTGAGCAGCCTCATCTCATGCTATCACGCCGCGACCGAACGCGCTGCTTGCGTTTTCGGTTATCTGACTTTTCACCAACGTATAATACACTCATTCTCGAGCGATACAAAACGAAGACCGGGGCACTTTCCTTGGTTCCCGAAACACCGGATATTCTGCGTGCGTATGCGAACGTAGTAAGTCGTGGCTTAGTCACCTCACCCCACGAGTGCATGTTTGAGCTCAATTTCAATAATCCCGTCTAGTACCAGTGAACTAGAACTGAAATTTGTTCATATGGAGCCTTACACGTATTTGTTTTGCCAAACGTCCGTTTCTTGTTACTTCATTGGGCGAAAAGCAAGCCGCATCCTCACAGGGTATCAAAGTTGAGCCCAGCGTTTACGCATAACTTTTTAAAGAAACGCAATAAATTCGACCTCACTACTGCACAAAATTACTATGATGTCTTCCTCGTGTCATCATATATCTCCCAGTAAAATTGTATGCTGATAGAAGATTAACTTTTTGCAAACGCTGAGATCGGCTAGCTACGGAGGCCCTAACAAGCGTCCCCTACTCCTCGCTAAGCCTTTTTGCTCGAGTTTTTACTGACGCTCAAGATCTGTGCCTGAACGGTGTGTCTGAAATTATCTCGGCATACTCAGGCAGAAAGAAAACAAACACATAACAAATATTATAGCCATTAGCAACCGTCAAACACGCTTTGTATTCGTTCGAGCACTTGTGTGAAGAATGTCGCACCGTGCGCCGGACGGGCGTGAACCCCTGTGCGGTGCGAATACGGGTTCATGCCCGTCCGGCGCACTTCCGGCGAACGGTGCGGCATTCTTCACACAAGTGCTCGACTTTTGCTTTCTTAAAACGGTCTGTATGCGCGAATTTGCCTATATGATTGCAGGATAACTCCATGCGCATACGCGATGTTGAATATTAGTGGAAAGCAAGCGGGTGGGGACTTCACTTCGTGCAGTGCTGCGGGTCAGTACAGATAAGAGATAAGAAGTGCGTTAAAATTGAGCTTTTCAATGGCGCCTCCGAGGTTTACCTCGCATACTCAGGCATATTAAGAAAAAAAGTAATTGCAAAAAGTAATATATTTCGTCTATGGATGCGCAAAACAAACAAACTTCCTGACCAACAACACTAATGTAAAGGCGCGAGCTCGATGTATGCGTACTAATTGGGTGCTATAGCTTGTTGATTCGTACACAAGCAAGATCCCCGAGCTTCGCAGCGTCGAAATTCCCAGCACTGGCTCGTCCACATTCCTCGATTGGAACGCTAAGAGGAGGGCTGAAGTACAAAAATACAACAAACATGTGTTAAGACAAGCTATACGTCTCAGGCTTGTGCTAAAGCTTCGAGGTCTGGCAATTTAGGTTAGTTTAGAGACCACAAATGACGCTCTCGGGACCAGAAAACGATCTCTTGTCGACGTGTCGATCGAAACCGAAACCATGCCTCCCTCCTCCCTGGCCAACTAGTTCCCAGAGTGCAACGCGCGCCGTGTTGCATGCAGGGCTTTATGGAAGTAGTCTATTGCGCTGTCGCGTATTCTAAAGTAGAAATATTTTACGTCTTGTGAAATTATCATGCACAACATATTTAAATGAACTGAAAATTGTTTTTTTAGCGAAACTTTAAAAAGACCGCCAAAATTTTCAAACATACGATAATTTCATTGGTCCTCGCAAGTACAGAAAAGAGTCCGCACGTATTTTATTCCTGCGTGATTAATAGGCGTTTCTGCCTTCTAAAACTGAAGATACTCATTGACTGACACTTCCTTAACACCATCGCACCAAAAAGTAGCTTCTCCAAAAACCGCTTGAGTGTCCCTTTAAGAAAAATATGCGAGGACGCAAAGATTTTGAGCTCGGGAGTGTAAGCGAATACGCTGGCGGCAAAGACCCGTAAGGCCGTAAGGAGAGCCTCCCCGCCTCGACCGGATGGGAGCCCGACTGCAGCTCGACTTCGACCCCCGATGCTGGATCCCGGCGTGGGAAAGAGAAAGGAGGACCCCTAGATACAAGATGTGACAGGAACGAAAACGAACGCGAATATAGCCCTCTTGTATCAAATTATTTCGCAAAGTTTTCATTAAATCGTTTTGCAGTCTACAAACCCGTTCATTCCGTTATTACACTTTAAAAACACAGGCGAGCTAGCGAAGAAATTCTATAGTAATCGGAGATACGGAACGATAAAAATAACGGACAAGACAACAAGTCTCGAACACAGCTTCTATACCCGTTTTCAAGTCAAGAACCCCAGTAAAAAAAAAAAGTCCGACTCCTTGCGAACCATTACTAATTTCCACCTTTACATGGAGAATTAAGATATATGTAGGTGAATTCTACTATATATATTATCAAGACGTACACGTTCCAGCGCCAAAATCATCGGTTGTTTTTTCGACAACCAAATCGAGTTGTGTATACGAACAATTAATGCTCAAAACTTTCTTTTTTTCTTGAGAAAACGGGTATAGTTTATTTGAACAACGAACACTCTTATACATACGTCAAGACCCTCCCCAGCACAATAATAATAATAAAAAAAACAAAAAACACTCCACTACACTCTAAAAAAGAAAAAAAAGGGTATCACCATACACCCTTTTGTCCCATATAATGCAAACCCAAAGCCATATAATGCAAACCCAAATCTACTTAACGGTGCGATAAAACTTATGAAATAACTAAAGTATGTATCAAAGACCACAAAAAGAAAATACTGAAGTTTTGCAGTAGAGCCAAGAAAACCCCGATTATTATTCTTTTTTTTTTTTTTGTAGTCAGTAAAACGTGCGTACATTAGCTATTAATAATAAGTTGCACCCCACGGCTATCAAGCCTCTCGTGAAGATTAGTACCGTCAGATCGACGCCAGTGCACTCTACGTCGAACTGAAGTTTTGGGGTGTATTATATGGGAGAAAGGGCGTAAGAATACACCTTTCTTTTTTAGAGTGTAGGTCACTGAAGGCCGGATACTCAGACAGATACAAATGCATGGTCACTCCAACCAGCCACTTTGACGACCTCGCTTGACGACTGACCAGCCAGATGCGATAACAGGCAACTCCAACACAACCCTTACTATAATATGATACACGCGTGACGAGATGTCCGATCGTGTCGACAAAACGTGAACGCCCGTGAAACGTGTGCCCATGAAACGTTGTCCACAATACGTAATTCCACGAAACGAGTTTCGACGAAATGAGAATGTCCCGTACACTACTCCTGCCTGAAAAGTTACATCTTAGTTCTTATGTTGTTGTTTTTTTTTGTTTGTTTTTTTGCCACCCTTGAGGACCACCATAAAGGGGGTTCACCTTTCTAATTCGTGCTGAGCTTTGAAAACTAAATTTACACCGAACCTCTTTGCCACTGATATAAGGTTATGAGAGATTCCATGGTAGTAACGCGCACACACAACATTCTTCACAACCGGTTTTTCCACAGGAGCCGGATTAAACCTTCAACACCTTGAGCACAACTCTAACAATTACATCGTGGTGATGGCCCGCTTCCAAACGACGCATCTTTTGCAACTCAGCTGCCTCTCCAACCTAAAGCATACGAGATTTTTTACAGGCGCTATCCATCGCAGACGCATTTACACCACTCAACTATTTTCAAGTGACAGCTGTCAGCTGCCAACATAGATGCTGCCAACAGAGGCTTTGCTGATTCCTTGCCGTACCTCCAGCACAGGCCCTTTTCCGTGTGCAACAGGAGGTATATAAGTACTCAATTCCACTGTTGCGACCGCAGGGTTGTTCGGTGCAATCTACAAGGACCGTACAACCGTGTCAACGTGAACATCAATCTTGTTTTAAAAAATCTCGGACAACACGAGCATTTCACGACCCAATACACACTCCCTCTTTTTGAATAAAAAGAGAACCATCAAAGTCTACGGCAGTGCAGTGGACTCTAAAGAAAACTCCAAAATGCTCATAAAACTATCTACATCAATCCCAGAGGCAGACTGCAACCTCACTAGATTATCATCACACCACCTCCTGACCCTTATTAAGAGCTCCGACATATCCATAGATGTCTACAGTTGTCATATCACACCTTCTCCCATGATGCGGATTCAATATTTCAATCAATTGCTCAGAGTTTTTGAGTGACAATGGACTGTTGCTCCGCTCCTATCAGGCATTTCTGGATAAAAATTGACAGCACCTTCTGCCAAGCTCCATTTTCGTTTACGACCATTCTAACAATTACACCAGGATGTGATTTGTTAGGGTCGGCTCAAGGTGCTAGGAACGAATTTAATCCGGCTCCTGTGGAAAAGCCGGTTGTAAAGAATGTTGTGTGTGTGCCTTACTACCTTGGAATCTCTCATAACTTTATATCAGTGGCAGAGAGGTTCGGTGTAAATTTAGTTTTCAAAGCTCAGCACAAATTAGAACAGTTAACCCCATTTTCGGGCGGTCCTCAGGGGTGCCACAAAAACACGTGTAAACCGTGCCGGAACTATTGATGGCGTCCGCCAAAATTATTTCTCTACCAGTCTTATCTTTGTGCCTAGCGAGAAGAGTGGAAGAAGCAAATAATGGTTTGCACCCGCAGTCATGCATGGCTTCAACTGACTTGGCAGAAAAAGAGATAGTGTATTTGCGGTCCGCGGCGGGGCCACGGATTGGTTGGGATGTGGTGCGGTGACGCAGTGTGTATCTACGCTGAGGCTTTTGGATTAAATCAGTTGAAAGTAAGCGCTCTGTGGTGGTCTTCCTCTGTCTATGTCTTAAAGCGCAATAATGTTTTCTCGCGTTCAATACCAACTCGCCCAACAATCAGCAATGGTAGGAGAGTTCTGAGGGAGACCATGCGTATTTTGACCTCTGGTAATTGTGTAAGCACACCGTCCTTAGCTGATATGAAGCGTATTTTGTGTTTCTAAGGTCTTGTTTTGTGGGTTTTCGAAGAATTTTAAGGGCTGTGCTGGAGCTGGAGTTGCCTGTTATCGCATGTGGCTGGTCAGCCCGCAAGCGAGGTCATCAGGGTGGCTGGTTGGTGTGAATCATTTGGATCTGTCTGAATCATGGATAATATGGGTTTTGTCTGAGTGTCCGGTTTTCGGTGACCGAGTGAACAGGAGGTGTTTCTCTTTTGAAGGTGAGAGTCTTGAGGTACATGTAAGAGCGTTCGTTGTTCAAATAAACTAGAAACTATGCTCGAGACTTGTTGTTTTGTCCGTTTCTTTTATCGTTCCGTGTCTCCGTTTACTGTGGAACTTCTACATTTATTGATATATTTAAAGGAGTAAAAATGAAAGGGAAAATATCATACAGACACCAGTGTATTTATTCATTTGTATGCTTAATATAGTAGGTGAGACTCATACAGAAACCGAAAAAAAAAAAACACCAATGCTACGCACCCCCCTCTCCCCCCCCCCCCCCGCCCCCCCCCCCCCCCCCTTCCAAAAAAAAAAAAAAAAATTTGGCGGCGCCGGCGGCGCGCCGGATTTTTTGCCCGGCGGCGGCGGCGGCGCGCTGGCTCTGGGGATTCCGGCGGCGGCGCAGGGCGGCGTGAGCAAAACAGGCGGCGGCGGCGGCGCGGCGCGGCTATGGCGCCTGGAGCGCGTCTTCGACTGGTGTGTTTAGCGTCCTATCCCGCCTATACATCAAAAGTGGTCCCGATGTGGCAACAAATGACGCGAGTGTCATGCTGTTGCCTGTCGCGATCCTGGCGGTTGGCCGTAGAAATGCTGGCAAAAAGCACGAGCGAACGCGAGTGTCGCTGTCGTCACGGCGTCCCGTTAGGCGTCCCAACTTTCGGCTGCACTAGCTTCCGTGAACTGTCACAGTGGAAAGCGACCTGCAGCAGAACAGGCATCTGCTACATACATCATAACTGTTGGGACGCCACCAGGGTCGCGACCGGCGACAGCATGACACTTCTATGACGTCATCAGGCGGAAATCGAGGGACCACTTTTTTGGCCGCGGTAAACACACCAGTGAAAGACGCGATCCAAGCACCATAGCGCGGCGGCGCACAGGTCTACTCGCAGGTAAACCAAGAGACAGAAATGCTCGCTTTGTGTTGTGTGACGTCAGTGTTCCAATGTTGCCACCGAGAACAGCGTTTACGCTAGAGTGCGATTGGAGCAGTATAAATTCAATGACTCATGCAGATGGGCATATAAAATTCAAATATTGCACGTACGATGGGTCTGGAGGCAGTAACAATGATATTCAATTGTTTTCTCGAATACAAAATTTGGCCGGACAATCCCTTTAAGAAAACGCAATAAATTCGAGATCACTACTGCACCAAATTTACTATGATGTCTTCCTCGTGTCATCATATATCTCCCACTCAAACTTTATGCTGGTAGAAGATTAAGTTTTCGTAAACGCTGAGATCGGCTAGTTACGACGGAGGCCCTAAACGGTGTGTGTGAAATTATCTCGGCATACACAGGCAGGAAGAAAGCAAACACATAACAAATATTATGGCCATTAGCAACCATCAAATGCACTTTGAATAATTTCGTTCGTTTGGCGCACCGCATAGGAACCGTGCGGATCTAATTCAAGCCCCGACCAGGGCGCCCCTAGCGGCAAACGGGTCCGTTGCATCGGGCATCTTCTGCCAGTCGCTGCGTTGGTTATGCGTTGTAGTGGGTTAGCGCTGTAATTTCTGAGATGGCTATTCCGCACCAAGAATAGCCATCTCAGAAATTAGCTGCGTGGTCGGCAAGATCGCGCACGGCACGAAGTACTACATCCTCCCTTCGAAGCCGTACGAGGCGGAGTACTGCGCGACCGTACGACTTGTGCGTCCATTGAGGTTAGTGGTGTTTCTTACCTTCCAGTTCCCGCTTTGTTTAAGCCGCTGACGAATAATACAATTAACTTTTTTTCTCTTCTAGCGACGATGGAACAGCATCGACACCGACGGCAAACTCTAAAGTATGCAGCAAATGCTTCACCGGAATCGAGAAGCGGAATGCGGTCGCCCTCCTAAGCCTACCGTTGGATGTTTCCATCAGCCTACAGGAAGATAGTAAAGAGAATCGCGGAACGGCGCGAAAAAAAATCGCCCAGTTATTGTCAAGCTGATTCAGAAATAAACGCATAATTACCGCAGTCCACTCAACGCCAACAATTTTTTTTTGCGGGCGCGCTTAATTTTATTTGCAGAGTACGGCGCTCCGTGAAATCCACTTCTCCGTCGAAACGGACCTCCTTCACGTCGCACACGCGGTCAGATTCATGCAACAGTTTTCTCTTCGTCATATTGGCACCACGGAAGAAGCTTTCTGGATTCGTAACCGCCTTAAACCCCGTCGTAATCACCCCGGGAACACTGTTCGCTGTGCTGCTAATCGCCACTGCTTCCCCCCGATGATTCTGCACTGGCTACCGAAGAAGCTTTCCGGATTCTTAGTCGCCCACTGTCCTCTGTGCTGTTCGTTGCTATTACTTCGCGATGATTCTGAGCCGGCGGCACCGGCTTCCGAAGGAACATTCCGAACTCGTAACTGCCTTAAATTCCGTCGTAATCACGACGGGGACACTGTCCGCCGTGCTGTTCGTCGCCATTGCTGCCCGATGCTCTTGCGGCGGCTACCGCCAGGTCGCGGCGAACAATAGGCGACCGCCGCCGTTCGGCGAACTTCTGGCGAACGGTGCGACATTTTTCACACAAGTGCTCGACTTTTGCTTTCTTAAAACGGTTTGTATGTGCGAATGTGCCTATACGATTGCAGGACCCGATGTTGAATATTAGTAAAATGCAAGCGGGTGGGGACTTCGCTTCGTGCAGTGCTGCGGGTAAGTACAGATAAGAGATAAGAAGTGTGTTATAATTGAGCTTTTCAATGACGCCTCCGAGTTTCACCTCGCGTACTCAGGCGTATTGAGAAAACAGTAATTGCAAAAAGTAATATTTCGTCTATAGACGCGCGAAGCAAACAAACTTCCTGATCAACAACACTAATGTAAAGGCGCGAGCTCGATGTATGTATAGATATTGGCTGCTATACAGCTTGTTGATTCGTACATAAGCAAGATCCCCGAGCTTCGCAGCGTTGACATTCCCATCACTGGATCGTTTGCATACCTCGAAACGCTAACAGAAAGGCTCAAGTACAAAAATACAGCAAGCATGTGTTCAGACAAGCTATCCGTCTCAAGCTTGTGCTAAACCATCGAGGTCTGGCCATTTAGGTTAGTTTAGAGGCCACAAATGACTCTATCGGGACCAGAAAACATGAGATAACGGCCGTTAAAGTCCACGCTTTGTGTGTAATTTCTTGTCGATGTGTCGATCGAAACCGAAACCATGCCGCTCTCCCCCCCTGGCCAACTAGTTCCCAGGGTGCAACGCGTGCCGTGTTGCATGCAGGGCTTTATAGGAAGCGAGCAAGCCGGCCGTGTCGCGGCGGTCGCCTATTGTTCGTCGCGACCTAGCTGTAGCCGCCGCAGGGGCATCGGGGAGCAATGGCGACGAAGAGCACGGCGGGCAGTGTCCCCGTCGTGAATACGAAGGAATTTAAGGCAGTTACGAATTCGGAAAGTTCCTTCGGTAGCCAGTGCCGTCGGCGCAGAATCATCGGGAAGTAATAGCAACGAACACCAGAGGACAGTGGGCGATTACGAATCCGGAAAGCTTCTTCGGTAGCAGGTGCAGAATCATCGGGGGGAAGCAATGGCGATGAGCAGCACAGCGTACAGTGTTCCCGGGGTGATTACGACGGGGTTTAACGCGGTTACGAATCCAGAAAGCTTCTTCCGTGGTACCAATATGAAGAAGGGAAAACTCCTTCGTGAATCTGGCCGCGTGTACGACGTGAAGGAGGCCCGTTTCGACGGACAAGTGGATGTCACGGAGCGCCGTACTCCGCTAACAAAATTAAGCGCGCCCGCAAAAAATTTGTTGGCGTTGAGTGGACTGTGGTAATTATGTACGTTTATTTCTGAATCAGCTTGACAATAACTGGGCGATTTTTTTCGCACTGTTCCGCGATTACCACTGTAGGCTGATGGAAACATCCAAGGGTAGGCTTAGGTGGGCGACCGCATTCCGCTTCTCGATTCCGGTGAAGTATTTGCTGCATAGTTTTAGAGTTTGCCGTCGGTGTCGATACTGTTCCATCGTCGCTAGAATAAAAAAAGAAGTTAATTGTAATATTCGTCAGCAGCTTGAACAAAGCGCGAACTGGAAGGTAAGAAACGCCGCTAACCTGTATGGACGCACAAGTCGCACCCAGGTCGCGCAGTACTCCGCCTCGTACGGCTTCGAAGGGACAATGTATAGTACTACGTGCCGTGCGCGATCTTCGACGTACTGTTGCAGCCGACCACGCAGCAATTGTTGCGGCTTTTTTGGTGCGGAATAGCCATCTCAGAAATTACAGCGCCAACCCACCACAACGCACAACCAACGCAGCGACAGGCAGAAGCTCCCCGATGCAATGGACCCGTTGGCCGCTAGGGGCGCCCTGATCGGGGCTTGAATTAGATGCGCACGGTTCCTATGGAAGTAGTCTAATTCACAACAACAAAGTCCCGGATTTAGCTGGGAGTCAGCGGGGCTGTTTATAGCATTATTTTAAGCGTTGGCCTGAGTACGACTCGATGCCACTGAACGCTCCTCCAACCTGGACTTAATATCAGCGTCTTTGATGCTGATATTACGCTGATAGTTGACGCTGTACGGGAATGATAATAATGTAAGAGATATCTGCATCTCATCCAAGTTGAAGGGTGGACAGCATGTACAGTATCGAAAGCGCTGCCACTGACGAGAAATTTTAAAGGTGATAGGACAGGTCCTTGGGCACTATACGACGCTTGTTTAGGGTGACTCCGAACTACACTGAAAAATATGTAACCATTGATCTTATCGAAATTACCGATCGCTAAAGAGCGATCCAAACCAACACGTCTTCGTACGCGCGCGTAGGCCATGCCCTTCCCGGAAATTGCGTATTTCGTGACTTTGCTGTTTCCGGTGCGTCTTCTGAGTCACAACCATAGGCCTAGGTGAGGACGTGCGCCTCCAGGCGTGCGGAGAGCATCTGCGCGAGACGGCGAAGGAACGCGGAGCCGGAACTAGTGCCCTCCGCCGATTGGCCGGGAGAGGAGCACCCTACTACGTCACAACGCGTTTTTGTGCGCGTTCAGAAAAAGTTTAAATCATCAAACATTCTTATGCGCGCCCAGAAGACACAAGGAATCAGTTCGACGTCACGAAATACGCGATTTCCGGGAAGCGCACGACCTACGCGCGCACAAAAATCCGTTGGTCTGGATCGCGCCTGTGAGCTGAAGGAACACCATTCCCATGATTCCTCAAGTGCGGGCTGGGGCTCTTGGGGGATACAGCAAATGGTCTATTCAGCTTCCCCGCTAGACGTCACCGATGAAAAAATTCGGTTTCTCCGCTAGATTTAGCGGGAAAGTTAATGTCGCGTGACCTCAATAGCAGTTCAATTCCCCGCTAAATTTGGAATCGAATTGCTGTTGAGGTGAGGTAAGCGGGTAAACTGGGAGGATGGGAGCCATCGCAGGAGGAGGATGGGAGGGTACACAGGAGGCGAAGGAGGGGAAGGTACAGGAATTTGTAAACGTCTTTTATTTCTTGAAATACGGAATGAGCAACAATTGGGCGAGTTTATGGACATTGCTAGAAAAACCTCTTTTCGATGTGTTAAATTTGAAAAAAAAATCAAGGTTTTTTTTAACGTCCTCTTGCAAATAAAAAGTTACGATGTGACGGCACTGGGATTTTCACGAAGGGCTTCATGGACCTGAAATAAATTCCACCCTCAGTTACTTATTTTTCTTTGTGTCTTTCCCACTTTCACGGAGGATTGTTTGAGTGAGTTGTCTTGCCAACACCCTCTAGATAACAAGGTCGTAGTGCAAATAGAGATGTCATCAGCGAAGGCCAACGCTGGTCCCAGATCGGAAACGACTATTGCGTGAACCTTCGGCTCAACATGGACTCGAAGCCTGTCCAGGGTTGGCCTCGGCTGGCAACGCAAAAATGTCAGCACTACGGCCTTGTCTTCTAGGCGGTGTTGGCTTTGCTCAAATGGTCGAGAATAATATATAGCTGTTTTGCAGCATCATGTCAAACATAGTATAAGGTCTAAGTAGCGGTATTGAGTTTTCCGACGTATGGGATCACACAAGAAGCCAGTGTCACATAAATAATTTCTAAGAAAAAAAATAACTAAAAATAACTACCTTTTGTGCACTCCTAATGCTCTACTAAAAAGAAACTGCTCTAAAAATTTAAAATGCTCACTGAAAAAATTACAGGAGGACGCTTAAAAAGCACTAAACCTAGAAAGAAAATCTACCTGGTTAGGACAGGCATGTCTAAAAAAATCATATTCGTCGAAAACAAATTGCCCAATATTTGTGCTACAATACGAATTTTTCGATTTGCCACTCAGTGTTGCCTCAGAACGCTGGCTAGTTGGGTACAAACACTATCATCATCATCCAACAGGGTCCAGTTTCAATTTCGCCCGCTAATAGAAAAACAAAAACAAAAAAAAAACTTGTATTGTAGCAGAAATATTGGGCAATATTTTTCGACGAACACTATTTTTGAGACATGCCTGCCCTAACCAGGTAGAAAAACTTTTTTTCCTAGGTTCTGTGTCTCTTTAAAAGGCCACTAAAAAGATTTTGTTTTAAGTCTGAATGGGACACGCGTGTCGAGAAATGAATTTTACGCGAGAAAAAAAAAATATTGACGGCGCGACATTTTTTTCGAATTCTGCGGGCAAAGTCCATGACGTCACGGAATGGTCATACGCTCTTTCCACCTCAACGAGATGGAGCCGATCCACCTCTCGTGCACGCGCCCGAAATGTCGAGAGAAAAAACAAAACAGCGATCGAGATTATTTTTTCGCAGCTTCAAGGTTGAAAGCTCCTTTGCAATGCGTAGCAATCTGTGCTCCGCGGTAGACTGTACGAACGGTACCGGGAAAAAGCTTCTTTTTTACTCTTAATTGTTTCCGTGGGAGAGAAAATGCGGTCCCCGGCCGCAGTGGAGGCCAGCCACGTCAAGGGGCTTTTTAGCGACTCGCGTATGCACGGTATACTTTACAGCCGCGTGAGAGCCCGTCTGCAGTTGGAACAGCTTCAAGAGTGGCAATTGCAGACTCAAGCCGGCTGTGACCACTGCGACTTCCGTCCAGTGCACATTCTAGCACTAGTCGACACTTCGCTCAGCCACATTTGTCATTTTTCACAATCCAACAGCTAAAAAAAATCAGAATGACATGGAGCAATTTAATCGTCTCTCCAATCTAGAGGTCATGGCATCCCATTTTCACCCCAAGAGAACATTATGGACCATCTAACAGGGCTCGCACAACAAATCAACATTGAGGGTTTTCATCCTTCACATATCACTGCTGCACATCGCCTGCCGGTGAAGTCTGGTGCAGTACCACCCGTCTTAATCCGATTCTCGTCTGTCTCCATTAAGGAGCACTGGATGGGCTACCGAGGACGCTTGGGTTATTTACCTCGTGATGATTCTCATCTCCGAGTATATTTTAACGAAAATCTAACGGATTCAAATAGGAAGCTATTTTGGATGGCGCGGACCAGAGGGAAGGAGAATAATTTCAAATTTGTATGGGTCCGACATGGCAAAATCTACGCTAAAAAGAGCCAGAACTCTCCCCTCCTCCGCATCACTGACACTGGTGCACTAGATCAAATCACTTAAACATCGATGAGTAGCTCTTCTACAACTTGTTACTCCATTCCAGATTGTAATTCATTTAATCATATTTTAGGTCCAATTTCTAATCATTAATTAACAATTATTCGTGTAAATATTAGAAGCTTAAGAAAGCATTGGGAGGAGTTCCGAATAGTCGTAAACAACTTAGATCCAGTTGTAGATATTGTTGTTCTAACCGAGATTGATGTGTCAGCTTCCCAATGTAATCAGTTCTTCTTGAATGGGTATAATGAATTTTTTTACACGCGTAATATTCGTAGGGGTGGTGGTATTGCCATATATATTAAGGACAAATGGCTGCCATCGAGCTCAAGTGTGTCTTTTCAACATGCAGAATCAATCGCCATCAAAGTTACGTACTGCACATTTTCTTTATTCTTGCTGGCAGTGTACAGGCCACCTTAAGAGAACCCCTCTCTTTTTCTAGCAGAACTGTACATTATCTCAAAGAGTTGCGGTCAGAAGGGCAATTTCGTTTAATAGGGGACATGAATATTGACACATTAAAGCCTATTAAATCTACAGTTTGTGACTACTTAAGTTTACTGTCGGACTATGGAATTGAAAATACCATTAACATCCCAACAAGAGAAGAAGTTGTATCTGGTAGACTAGTAGTCTCTTGCATCGATCACATAAATATCAGAGCCCCAGATGCACTTGTGAAAACCGCTGTCATTCATCAAAAGCTTTCCGATCACTACTTGGTAGGTTGTCACTCGGAGCACCAAGCTGCCCTACAGAAATATAGTAGGAGAAACCAAACGCGCGTAATTATAACAGATTAAATTTGATGCTTTAGTCGCTGCCTTCAACTGGAATGACTTTCTGCAATCTACAGAACCTTGTAATGTATACCCTGCTTTCGTTGCAATTTTTCAGTCTTTTTATGAGGCCTCCCAGAAAGTAGCCAATTTCAAACAACGATCAGATAAGCCCTGGCTTGACATCAATATCATGAGAGCCATTAAAGATAAAGAGGCGTTATGGATACGCTCTCGTCGCGCTCCTAGTAACTTGGAGCAAAGAGCAGAATTCTGTTGCGCGAGAAACAAATTGAATGCGATGATCCGATCCTCAAAGCGTTGTTACTTCCAAAAAAAAGTTTTTTGTGACGAGGTACAATCCACGAGAAACCTGGAACTTAATAAACGCATTTCGAGGGCGGACATCCAGGCAACCCATAATTGCATCCCTAGAGAAACATTTCGGTTCGGACTTGCAGTCAACTGTGAATGACTTCAACAAGAAATTTGCGACAGCATCGGGCATTTCCAGGGATTCCAGAGTGACATTCATCACTCCTAGTCATGTTGACAAAATATCTCCATCTGCTTTTTTGCCCCCAATAGATGAGCACACATTGAGATCAATTGTATTCGGTATAAAGCGGAAAAAGTCTCCAGGTATCGATGGCATACGAATTGGAGGCCTCTGCCGAAATTTTGAAACTGTCAAAAGCGTCATTCTTATTATGATAAATGGTATCCTGTCGTCTTGCAACATTCCTGCTGCATTAAATACCGCACTCGTAAAACCACTCTTCAAGGGGGGAACACCAAGCCGGATGGACTGCTATCGCCCCATCTCAATCTTATCGTGCATTGGCGAGATATTAGAAAAACACATGTCCAATATAATGACTAGTTTTGTTGACACCTCTGAAATTTTACCAGAGAACCAATATGGTTTCGTAGCTAGACGAGGCACTCAGTCCTTACTTGAGGATTTCACCGATCTCATACACACTGCATTTGATAATAACCTATTTACGTGTGCTCTTTTCCTAGATGTTGCTAAAGCATTCGATACGGTCAGCCAAAAGTTGCTTCTTCAGAAACTGTATAACTTTGGCTTCCGCGGTCCATGTTTTGCATTAATAGAAAACTTCTTTTCTGATCGATCGCAAATTGTAAGTGTTGGAAATTTTCAAAGTTCGCGCGTAATGATAAAAGCGGGAGTCCCCCAGGGATCAGTTCTGTCACCCCTACTTTTTAATTTGTATGTGAACGACATCTCAAACAGAGTATCCAACTGCAGAATATTTCAGTATGCAGACGATACTGTTCTCATATCTCGTCATCTGAATTATGACGAAGCAATGCATCTATTGACAGAGGACGCGACGCAGCTAATGGACTGGTTTGACGAAAATCTAATTAGAATTAACATGTCCAAGACACAATTTGTCTGCTTTAGAAATCCACTAAAGAAACTGAATCTGCGCTCGTCGGTTGTCTTACACAAATCAAACTGTCGCAACTGCAAATGTCTGCCATTAAAATGTGTTAATAACGTGAAGTATTTGGGCATACATTTCGACTCGGATATGTCCTGGAACACGCATCTCTCACAACTATGTAACAAACTTCGGAGTGTTAGTTGTTTACTCTTTAATCAAAAAGTGTTTATGCCATTTATAATTAGAAAGTCAATCGCGCGTGCTCTAGGCTACAGTATACTCAGGTACGGCATCACTCTGTTCGCTAATTGCTCAGAACTATGGCATTACAAGATCAATCGTATTCTAAAAGGCTTATTGAAAAGCGTTGGATACCAAAGGAATTTCACATCCGACATAGAACTCTTTGAAACTCTGCAATTACCAACTTTTTATTCTCTATTTCTACAAAGCGTTGTGCTTCGCCACTTCTGGAGCGATGACTTTGAAACCCCGCGATGCTTCACGCGTTACGGTAAGAGAGTTCGCTCATATTACGTTCCTCTCATTTTCAATAAGCTCCCAGAGCGTATTCTCAAGGCTACGACGAGAAAAAATTTGAAGAAAATGGTAACTAATTTCAACATTGCATAATTTAGTATACTTCTCATGGTAACCAATAATTTTTTTACATATTTTACGGAAATGTGATTGCTCCTGCTCAAGAAGAGTTATATACTCTACGACATTTCTTCCGGTCTACTTCAGCCCATTTGTGCCTGTGCGTGTGTGTGTGTGTGTGTGTGTGTGTCTGTGTGGGCGTCTCCCGGCCTGTCTTCAAACTGCAATCACTCCCGAGGCAACGACCTGGCACTGCTTCACTGTGATTTAACGGTGCAACAAGAATGACATTTGTGCGTGTATATGTGTGTGTAGATACCTATGTGGAAGCAATAATGTGTTGCAAGCAAGTGATAATCTAAACATTTTAATAGACAACTTAGCATACTGGGTCTGGGCCCATAAGCCCATGCAGGCTTTGTCCAGTTCCGCTAATTGAACTTCTTTAATCTTCTCCCCATCGCCAATAAAATTATTATTATTATTATTATGCACGTGAACGACATCTCAACCAGAGTGTCCAGCTGTAGAATATTTCAGTATGCAGACGACACTGTTCTCATATCTCGTCATCTAAATTATGACGAAGCAATACATCTATTGACAGAGGACGCGACGCAGTTAATGAGCTGGTTTGACGAAAATCAAATTAGAATTAACATGACCAAGAAACAATTTGTCTACTTTAGAAATCCACTAAAGAAATTGAATCTGGGCTCGTCGGTTGTCCTACACAAATCAAAGTGTCGTATCTCTAAATGTCTTCCATTGGAATGTGTTAATAAGGTGAAGTATTTGGGCATACATTTCAACTCCGATATGTCTTGGAACACGCATATCTCACACATATGTAACAAACTTCGGAGTGTGAGTTGTTTACTCTTTATTCAAGAAGTGTTTATGCCATTTACTATCAGAAAGTCAATCGTGCATGCTCTAGGCTACAGCGTACTTAGGTACGGCGTCACCTTGTTCGTTAATTGCTCAGAACTATGGCATGACAAGATCAATCGTATTCTAAAAGGCTTTTTGGAAAGCGTTTGATACATATTGAATTGCACATCCGACATAGACCTGTTTGAAACTCTACAACTACCAACTTTTTATTCTCTATTTCTACAAAGTGTTGTGCTTCGCCACTTCTGGAACGACATTTTTCAAAGGACTTTTCGCCACGTAGCTCGCTTTGAAACCCCTCGATGCTTCACGCGTTACGGTAAGAGAGTTCGCTCATATTACGTTCCTCTCATTTTCAATCAGCTTCCAGCGCGTATTCTCAAGGCTACAACAAGATGAAATTTGAAGAAAATGTTAACTAATTTCAACATTGCATAATTTAGTATACTTCTCAATGTGATCAATACTTTTTTTTTACTAATTATTTTACATAATTCTGATTGCTCCTCCTCAAGAAGAGCTATATACTCAACGACATTTCTTCCAGTCTACTTCAGCCCATTTGTGTGTGTGTGTGTGCGTGTGCGTGTGCGTGTGCGTGTGCGTGCGCGTGCGTGTGTGTGTGTGTGTGTGTGTGTGTGTGTGTGTGTGTGGTGGGTGGGTGGGTGGGTGGTGGGGGGGCGTCTTCAAGCTGCAATCACTCCCGAGGCAACGACTTGGCACTGCTTCGCTGTGGGTTAACGGTCCAACAAGAATGGCATTTGTGCGTGTATATGTGTGTGTAGGTACGTATGTGCAAGCAATAATATATTGCAAGCAAATAATAATGTAAACATTTTAATAGACAACTTAGCATACTGGGTCTGGGCCCATAAGCCCATGCAGGCTTTGTCCAGTCCCGCAAATCGAACTTCCTTATTCTTCTCCCCGTCGCCAATAAAATTATTCTTATTATTCTTATTATTATTCATTTTATTTATTCATTTTATTTAATTTAATTTTATTATTTTTATTCCTTTTGTTTAGCTTCTTCGCATATGTTTTGTGATTGCTAATATTACTTTTTTGTGTACTATAGTTTTTTTTCATTTTTCTTTACGCCGCTGCTGGGTCCAGTCCCACAAGCCGCTATTGGCTTTCGACGGACCCGTGTTTTCATGTATTGTATTGTAAGTTACGCAATAAAATTTTTATTATTATTATTATTATTATTTTTTTTTTCCGTTTTGGACGTCGATATTATCTCGGGCTACTCGGAGTTCCATTCACTCGGCCGATCAAAGTTCGGCGAATAAAGTTCAAGTCTTATGTTTAGACATTACTTTCGACGCACTGCTATTCGTGTCTGGTATTACAGAGCTTTAGGGAGCAGCTTATTTTGTCAAACGGTGGGCATGCAATTTTTTCTCGCAGAAGAGGCGGTGAAAGCATGTCTATTTTATTGAATTTCAGAAAAATTATATATATTGTTGAATAGTTATTGAGACTATGAGAATATTAATGTCATTGAGGGAAGGGGTGTAAATCTACCGCTATAATGGCTGCGCAAAACCAAAACTTAATTTTTTTTAGAAATCTTGTATAGAATTACCCCCTTCCCCATGTACACTCGTGGATGAGTGTTTGAACGCGTTGCATTCTACTCCGACAATGATAACAATATACATTTATTTCCAGTTTTTAACATCTTACAATTTGTGTCCACATAAGTCACCAGGCTTGTGCGTGGCAGGTACACTCAGGTAAACACACACATGTTAAAATGAAATTTGCGTATCTGGCATGCCCAATAGTTTCATTTTCTGTTTTATTCATTCATTCATTCATTCATTTATTGTACCCTTAAGGGTCCTTCTTCAAGGGCATTACATAAGGGGGGGGGGGGGGGAGTCATACGTGAAAAAATACAAGAACAAAGCACCAGGTGTTGCAGCTAACAATGCTGCACTTGCATAAGATGTGAAAAAATACAATGATTGATTTTTAGTAAAAACGTGAAATTATAGCATCACGAAACAAGGTGGCCACTATATCAGGTGGCAGGTCGTTCCAGTCTATGATGGTCTGTGGGAAGAAAGATTGGTTAAAATAATTAGTGCGACCAGTGATCCGCGACACATGGCGTCAGTGGTTTAGCCGTGATGATGATCTGCTAGGAGGAAGAAGCAGCGAGGAACGTAGTATTGGGTGAAAATGGTAAACCTTGTGAAACAAACTTAAGCGTGTTATTTTACGTCGTACGTTGAGAGTTTGGATATCGAGCTGGCGTTTGAGAGATGAAACACTAGTCGTTGGGAAATAGTCGTTTAGGATAAATCTAACAGCACGATTTTGGATGAACTCAAGATGGCTGATGAGATAGGCTTGGTGTGGGCTCCAAATGGTCGATGCGTATTCTAATTTCGGTCGCACATATGTTTCGTAGGCCAATTTTCGTAAGTGAGAGGGCGCTTCTTTCAAATTTCGTTTGATGTACCCCAGAGTCCGGGAAGCTTCTGCCACAATAGTTTCGATGTGGTTGTTCCAGATTAGATCACTTGTCAGCGTTACACCGAGGTATTTATAATAAGATGTAGAGTCAACTAGGTCGGAGCCAATAAAATATGAAAAGTTGCTTGTTGTTTTTTTCCGAGTAAAGCGAACCAGCTTGCATTTTGACATATTCAATGACATAAGCCATTTGGAGCACCAAGCATAAATTAAACTTAAATCACTTTGAAGCTGAAGATGGTTATTGTGAGAATTAATTTTGCGATACAGAACGCAGTCATCCGCGAAGAGACGGATGCTAGACGTGATTGAGTTAGGTAAATCGTTAATAAATATTAGAAACAGTAAAGGTCCATGCACGGATCCCAGAGGAACCCCAGAAGTGATGCGACTGCGGTTTGATTTATGGTTGTTAGCAACAGTGAACTGGGTACGAGAAAAAAGAAAGTCACGTATCCAGGAGACAACAAGAGGGTCAATGCCAAGACTAGAAAGTTTATCGACTAGGCGATGATGAGGAACCCTGTCGAATGCCTTCGAGAAATCAAGGAACAAGGCATCTGTTTGGCTTAGTGAGTCAGTATTAGTGAAAAGTTCATGAGTGAACTCTACAAGTTGCGTTTCGCACGAGAAGCCCCTACGGAAACCATGCTGGCGATTGTAAAAAAAGTTATTTTCTTCTAGGTGGGAAATAACGTGAGAAAATATTACATGCTCAAGAAGTTTGGACGCAATGCAGGTTAATGAAATGGGACGGTAGTTCGAGGGCAGCTTACGATCGCCGCTTTTAAAGACTGGAACGACCTTGCCCAGCTTCCAGTCCAAGGGTAAGCAACCTTGCTCCAGTGACTGAGAAAAGATCAATTTAAGACACTCACTAGATGTAATTTTGGTATTGCTAAGAATTTTCGGGTTTATATTATCGGGACCACAAGATGACGCTAGTTTTAATCTTTCTATGAGGTGAAGTATTCCATCGGCTGAAATGTCAATGGAAGCCATAGGTACAAAGTCGGACAAGGGTAAACATGGAATATCAGTGGTATTTTCACAGGTGAACACAGAAGAGAAATAATTATTTAATACAGTAGCGCAATGAAGCTCAGATACAGCGACTCCATTTTCGTCCTGAAGATGAATGGAATGAGTGCCTCTAGGCGAAAATATTTTCCAAAACTTCTGGGGATTAGAGCGCAAAATTCTTGGTAAATCTAAAGAGAAGAATTTCTGTTTTGACGATCTAATACTTTTTGTATAAGTTTTGAGGCACGCAAAGTATTCATTCCAAACAGAGTTAACGTTCAGCCGTTTCGCTCTTTTATACAAACGTTTCTTTTTATTGTTCAATGAACGCAGTGTTTTGTTATACCAGGGGTTATTCCTGTCGCTCCGCACAGTGACAGTGGGGACGAACTGCTCAGTGAGACTGTTTATTTTATTTTTAAAAAGTAACCAGTTTTCTTCAACCGACCTTGAAAAAAAGTTTTCGGCGTATGTTTGATAAAAGGAAGATAAGTGCTGATTTATTGCCACGTAATCAGCTTTGTTGAAGTCGCGGATTGTTTTGATTGTGGGGTTCCTCGTGAGGACGGGAATTGACAACTCAATGAGCAAGATATTGTGGTCACTTAAACCTGGAACAGTCAACATTTTCTATAAGTTCCGGAGAGCTAGTAAGGACAAGATCAAGAATGTTATCACCACGAGTGGGCTGATTAACAACTTGGATGAGGTTGAAGTTCAAGCAGTTATCGAGAAATTTTTTAGCATCATTCGACCCGCTTGTGGTATAATTAACCCAGTCAATGTCTGGAAAGTTGAAGTCGCCAAAGATTAGGAATTGCGCTTTCGGGTAAAGGCCCTGAATGTTAAGCAAAACAGAGTGCAGATTGTCACAATAATCACTATCCCGACTTGGCGCCCGATAACATGCGCCGATTATGGTTTGCCTAAATGCCGATGTCATGCAGACGAACACAGTCTCTAGGTCAGGACAGGCTCGAACACAAAATGAGGAGACACATTTTTTTTATCGCGATGAGCACTCCCCCTCGTCGTTTCGAAATCCTATCGCATCGATAAACGTCAAACTGCAGTTCATCAGGAAAAATTTCGCTGTCCTTTATATCGGGTTTCAGCCAGGATTCCGTTAGAATGACAATGCTAGAGTTATTGTCACAAATGAATGCACTTAGATCATTACGTTTAGTCATAACACTGCGTATATTAGTAAATGTAACACTGTAGTTCAAACTTTTTGACTGCCTCGCGTGCTCAGCTGGGCGAAGGGGTGTGACGTTAGGAATCTTCAGTTATCTAGAGACTTCTATAACAGAGTCGGAGGTAACGTCATATGTATAGCACTTATTATTCATATGCAGCTTATCATAGCGGATTTTGAATGTTTCATTTTGAGACCGAGCAAACAAGTACAGTTTGTTACGAGCGGTGCGGACAGCGTCCGATAAGTCTTCCCGAATGGCGTACTCAGAATCTTTTAGTTTAAAGCCCGAAAAGCGAATGTTCTGTCTATCTTTGTAACGCAAGAACTTGACAATGATGGGCCGATTTTTGTTAGGTAAAAACTTTCCAAGCCTATGTGACCGCTCAAGGTCGTTCGGGTCAAGCTTAATTCCCAGCCGTTGCTCACAGAAACTCAAATAGTTGCCTCCGATTGGATCCAAGTTTCATTTTGCAAGTCAGGGATACCGAAGAACAATAAGTTCGATCTCCGAAGCCTGTTTTCGGCATCGTCGCACCTTGCGTTTACTTCCGGTAACTCTAATGCAATTTTGTTGGAAAATTCCGAACTGCTTCCGCACCCATCCGGAGCCGTCCTCATAGAGCTTAGATCGGCCACTATCGCCGCTACCTTTTCTTTAAGGTTCTTTATTGCCACATCTGTTGATGATTGGGCGTCCTGGAGCTTCTTAATTTCGGTAAGCATGTGGCTTTGGCCAATCTCAATTCTAGTTACAATGCTCAAAATATTAGCCACTTGGGAATCAACACTGTCTGGTCCGGGATTGGTTTCGATATCTCCAGACAATTGCAGGGTTAGTAATGCTAGGTAAACGGCATGCGCACTCTGCGCCAGGAGCATAAACAGTCGGCGTCGACACTCAGAAACGTCGTAGGGGCACGACACCGCAATCAAACAGGGGTTGTTACTTCGGTGGCAGTGAGAGTTGGGAACGTAACCAACCTGAACGACGTAGAAAAGGATTGACATCGTTGTTTCAATGCGATGCCGTGCCCCAACTGGCCTCGCTGACTGACTAGCTTAAGTAGCCTTGCGTCCAGATAGCTGTTCGGTGACGTCCCAGGCTGCCAGACACCATACACGTTGTAGGCCAAGCGTGGTGACTTAATCGTTGGTGCCACCGAGATAGTTGTCGAGTCACTCGCTGGGACGATCCAAAGGCCATCGCAGTCGAAGAAGTGTCTGTGAGGATGACCGGGCGACGTTGTTGCGTATGCAGCTGTCAGCAACACCTGAACGACGTAGAAAAGGATTAACATCGTTGTTTTCAATGCGATGCCGTGAGTTTAAACCGAGAGCAAACAAAACATCATAAAATATTAAGGGCGATTTCAACGTCTATTTACAATCTGAGAAGGAACAAATTACAATAAACAAAATATCTATAATAATAGGCACGGTCGGAGGGGTCCGAAAAGGTCATTCGGCGTTCGTTGCCATGGTGACGGGGATGGAAGCAGACGGCCTTTTTGCTGCGGAAAAACACTGCGGCGCTGCGATACGAGGTGCGTGCTGAGGTTCTTCCCGCATGCTTTTCAATAGGCGGAACACGAACAAAAAAAGTTCGTGGTTTTCTTCAGCGCCTCATAGCTTGACGAGCCTTACACGAAAAGCGTGTTTTTTTTTTCTTTTTGGCCATCCCGCGCCCTGTTTTTTTATATCCGTAACATCGGTCTAAACTCTAAAGTATCAAACTGCCAGGAGGCGTGATCCCTGGAAACTCGAACAACGATTTACTCGCACCATCAGTGCCTTTGCCTCCCTCTTTGCTCAAGCGTCTATGGAATCCCTTGCCAGATGCTGGTCGTCAGGCTTCTAGTGTTGACGAATTCATAGATCTGGTGCGAAATCACCAGTAGCCTAAGCTTTCATTGCAATTGTAAATATTTCGCTCCTGTATACATTTTGCTCCCCTTCTCATCTCATTTCAACTGCCAACGTGTAGTCGAGGGGGATATTAGCATATCCTGCACGGGCTCTGGCCTTTTGATTGCCTCAGGCTCTCTGTCTGACGGAAGTTTGAGCCAATAAAAACCTTCGAACCTTTAAAACATTAGGAAAAAATGACAATTTGAAGACGTCTTTGTCTTTACTGTTCAATATTGGTGCGATGTAATGCTACAGCAAAAGGTCGTCGGGCACCGAAAAGAAAATTACGGCCTATTCCTCCACTTCCCGATCATTCTCAGCGCTACATGTGCCGAGCTCCACCGTGTTTTCCGAGGAAGGATAAAAAGCCATGAAGCGACATTATTTCCGGTCTCTGATTTTCAATACTTCGAAAGCGTACGGAATTGCGTTAAAACAACATGTTTTACGCATGCGATTATTAAATATTATAAAAATGTTTCTTAGAAAGCTTCTAAATTTAGTAATCGATTTCGTCACAACTACGAACAAGCGAGGAGGTGAAAAAGGAATAAAAAAAAAAGACAAAAAAAAAAAAGACGCGCGCGGGTCTGTTCTTTTTTTTTTTTTTTGCGTTTTGGTATTTTTTGCGTGTCTATGGCTACAACTTGCATCGTTTTAGGCGACAAAAAATACAACCTTTGGGGTGTCAGTGCCCCTTTAAGTCCAGACGAAACCGAAACCAATCAATCGGCGTCCAAAGCGCAAGTCCTCTTCTGTTCATGATTGGTTCGGCGATGATAGACCGCGTACAAAAACGTGCCCAACATGACGAACACCATAATGGTGGCTTTTGACGCTGTCTGATTGCGAATTGGTCCCACCAGCTCGTAACGTCGGCCGCGTCATTTAAGGGGAAACGAAAGCTATTTCATGGAGTTTAACCAATGGAGAAGTCTTAATTTGGTTTAATTAGCGGACCCTTTCGTGGTGTGCAAAGAATAAAAACAACAGAATATGCAAAGTACGACGCTATAGGGAAGAAGGTGTACTATCTTGATCACAGTTAGCGGGAACGCCGGAGCGCGTGGCAGCGGGCACTATCAGAGCGCTCTACCGGACTGGCGCGCAACTGCTGCGCATGCGCATCGCGCGTGTGGCGAGATTATATTCTCGTCGCGCGCATCACGTCATCTGAGCGCTCGTCTGTCGTCTGCTACGCGCGTCGTCTGCTACGTGTATCGTCTGCTACGTGTGTCGTCTGCTACGCCTGTCGTCTGCTACGCGCCTCGCCTGCTACGTGTGTTGTCTGCTACGGCTGTTGTCTACCATGCGCATGCTACTGGTGATAGCAAGAACTTTGGCATACCCGAAAGGTGGTGAACCCTAAAATGAAAGCTCCTCCAATGTGCTCATCTGCTTTCCAGGTTTAGTTTCAGTATTTGTTAAAGCAAATAAACATTGTGACTTTTTTTCTTCTCGCGTCAGTCTGCGCCAGCTTCGCCGACCCCGCTTCCTGTGACGTCTAGAGCTATCTCGGGCGCGGTGATCATAAACTGATTGTCGGCCAGCGCGTCTGCATCATTAATTAACGTGGTCCTGACTTTGATAACTGCATTTATAGCTTGTGGTTCTTGTCTTCTTTATTGTTATTGCCTTTTGGCCTGTGATAGATGTGTGTTGGTGACTGTGGGGTGCAGATGTCTAAGATTTCTGCCCATAAGGTTTGCTGCAGCCAATTGCTGTAACGACGACGTTGTGTCAGTAGTGTCGAGTAAGAAAAGTGCAAACTTTATTGCTGAAGTAAAATTGAATGGCTGCTACCTGCAGTCAAAGAAAAATCAAGTCAACTAAAACAGGCTCAGTAACGGGTCAATGATATCCCCGTTTAGCTCGACTACAGCCGCCATCCTTTGCGGCAGCGAGTCGTAAAGACTTGACACGAAAGACGCGTCTCCTTTCAAACGTTCCCATTCTGCTTGGACTGCGTCCCACAGCTGGTCTTCTGTGGCGGAATAAATAGGAGTCCGCATCATGGCCGCCTTCATTCGGCCCCACACGTTCTAAATGATGTTGAGGTCCGCGCCCTTCGGAACCCATGGCAACTCCTCTATGCCGCACTGCCGCAAGTGGTCCTTCACGGTGCGCGCAGTGTGGATGGGCGCGAGATCTTGATGAAAAAGGAAGTTCCCGTCGGGGAAGGGACCACCCCGAACGAAGGGTATAAGGACGGTGTCCGCCACGTCGCAGTAACTGGTCGATGTCAGCCTCCCGACTATGCGGTGCAGAGGATCGAGGCCATGTTTTGTGATGGCACCCCAAACGTTCACGGACGTCCTACCGCTGGAAGCAACGCGCTGCACGTAGGCAGGATCGTTCCTGCAGGACCGCATCGACCCTAGTTGAGCGGTGTGATTTTTCAGCCAAGCTATCGAACTGTATACACAGAAATTACGCAGGTAAAGAGAAGAAAGGAACAAAGACTGTCACGACTACCCATATGAGCCAAAGATAATAAAAAAACAAATAAACAGCGTAATTAGCTTTAACTAACAATGAATACACTGCGAATAACATAGCAGAAAATTCAGCTGTTAAGGGACCCCAGCCTTTTATTTAACGGAATTCAGTAAATCACGAGTGTGTAGCGAGAACGTAAACGAACGACGAAATATTTCCGCAACGAAAACAATTATCAAGATCTACGTAGAACAGCTAGCATACTAAGCAGGCCTTACCGTGCGCCGCGGGGTCGCCACACACGCACGCATTCGTCTTGCCTGGTGGATAACGTCGATTCGTCTGAAAAGACGGCCCGGCCCCAGTCATCCGCCGTCCACGACGCATGTCCCATCGCAAAGCAGAGCCTCGCTTCCTTGTTTGAAGGAGATAGCAGGGGCTTCTGGGCTGCCATGGCGCTATGCAGGCCGGCGCTTGCCAACCTCCGACGAATTGTCATGTCCGAAACGTCCAATTCCAGCTGCTCTCGGATTTCCCTGGCCGAAAGAAAGGGGTCCTCGACGGCAGCGGCAATAATGTAACGGTCCTCATCCTCGGTCGTCGCTCTTGGGGGAGTCCCTCGAGGTGCGTCGTGGATCCGGCCTACATAACGGAAAGCTTGAACGATCCTATTAACCGTCTTTAGAGGCCTTTTTAGCGCGCTGCGAGTGCCCTTTCTGGGAGAGCTCGATGATCAATCGCCTGTCCGCCTCTGGAACTCTGGCCATGACGAGGTGCAGCAATCGTTCTGACAGCAATGCAAAGGCGCCTAAATTTATCAAGCACACCGCATGCGAGGGAGGGGGCCTCGAATATTTTTTTAATAAAATATAAGAAACAAAAACGGTATGATACTGTATCATGCATCAAAATATTCCCATGCTTGTTGCATGCCCGTGGGCTGATAAGTTCATCTACACGCATTTTAACCCGTGCGCTTCCATGCGACATGCTTCGCGTAGAAGACGACGCCCGTAGCAGACGACGCGCGAGCGCTCCGATGACGCGATGCGCGCGATGAGAGCATAATCCCTCAGCAGACGCGATGCGCATGCGCTGGAACTTGCGCGCCGGGCCGTTAGGCTGCTCTGATAGTACCCGCTGCCACGCGCTCCGGCGTTCCCGCTAACTGTGATCAAGGTAGTACGTGCGCATGTCATGCGCGCTGATGAAATTTTGAAAAACAATACGTTTTACACAAGCCTTGAGCGTGCTGCTCATGCAGGTTTGTAATGTTTGGATTTTCATACTACCTAATTAGTACCTTCAGGCTCGGTGTAAGCCAGGGGTGGGCAACCCACGGCCCACGAGGCAGTTTCATGCGGCCCCGGCACGACATCAAAAGAAGACACGCCTTGCCCCTTCGACTTCATCACACAGAACATAGATGCAAGGACCGGGGACAGTTTTGACATCAAATGGGGTTTAGATGGGACCAAGAAGCGCTTCCAGTTGGAATTGTCCGTCGTCCCTATACTTGGACAAAGAACATGTTCACTTCCTTTTTGCCCGTTCTTCACCTTCGCCACTTGCCGTCCGGCCCCCTCCGTGTCGGCTTTGTTACGACTCGGCCCGCCGCTGCAAAAGGTTCCTGACCCCTGGTGTAAGCTGTTTCTTGATTGATTCTTGCAACATAAAAAGTGGAAGTATTCTGACTCTGAGCTGCTGGAAAAACTCCGCCTGCTGACGGCTAGTACTGGTAAAAGCGAGCGAGTTAAAAGTGAATGCTTAAAATCGGAAGAGTAAAACGGGGAGGAAGAAAGCAGAGGGCAACCCCGGTCTTTCATTTATCAACAACGTTTATTTTGGGCAGAAAAATTGCACCCTGAACGAGGGCCCAGCAAAGATAGGGTGATAAGGGAGAAGGAAAACCGGGGAAGGGAAGGGGGAGGCGGAAACCACGAGGCACGGGAAGAACTAATGTTGGTCTAGATTTTTTACAGGGAGTTGCGATATTTTTCAAGTTCAGAACTGATGAATTCTATTTCCCGTCTTAATAAGGTTACTGAAGCCGATGAAATGTTTTTTCTGCACTCTCGACAAGGAAGGTTTCGATGATCTCACGTCCGTAGTGATTGCGGCGTCCCCCCCTTTGTCTTGGTTTCCGCGAAGTCAGGCGCGCATCCGATGGATTCGTTGGCGTGAACCGCGATCGGATGAATCGGGTTATCAGCTCTTGAAGTGACTTCGTTTTTGTGTTCACGTAAGCTGTAATTCATACATCGGCCGGTTTACCGTATGTACTCAGCCCTATGTCCTTGTGGCATGTAGCAACAAATAAACGTTGTTGCTAGATAAAAGAACGAGGTTGTCCTGTGCTTGTCCTGCGCGTTTTATTATTTCGATTTTATATAAGCGCTGACGGCTGCCAATCATCTCGGCGCCGATACGTTTTAGTCCATTGCTTTGGGACCCTCGTGTGACTTGGGGCTTCGAACTTCGCGAGCGATCTGCGCATATGCAGCGTGACGCTCCAAGTTGTTCAGAAGACCCAAAGCATCGGGGCCTCTGTTTTCACACACTTGGGTTTGCCTACACTGTTAGCAAGTCCCGTGTATTTGGTGAATATTTGGGGTGAAAAACACGCTATTTACACAAATTACCATAAATTTACACGTTGAGTAACGGATAATTCGTTCAAAAATCATGCGAGGTTGTAAAAAACGTGTTTTCGTTCGGTCATACACGCACAACCGTGTAGCCGACCTCGAAAACACGCACCACCGCCGGCGACGACCGCAGCATTGCCGGCTACCGAAGCACCGGAACGCTTGGGGACACACCTAGAAAGGACCGTGGAGTCAAATTCCGCGGAAAGGAACATGTCTCGGAGACAGATAAGCACCAAAAGCAATTACGCCATGTCGCGAGACGGGGCGAACCCCCCCTCACCGTGCGTGCTGGCTGCCATTGTTTGTGGTCGACAATGGCAATGCGGCTTCCCTTATGTCGCCCTTGTTTGTATTTATATTAGGGGTCTTGATAATTGTTTCTCACACACCAAAAATAAAGTTAGGCGTATAATTACTCGTTCTAAACAGTTACAATGGCTATAAAAAGCGTGCCCTTGATCTGAACACGCGACATTGCAGTTGGTTTCGTTTTGGCTTCAACCCTTCCAACTGCAAGCGAAGGTGCCGCCGCTTCCCATGCATCCTCCTCAGAATTTACGGCGCTACGTGGTGTCCAGTGTTGCTGCATCTGTAGGTCATCTTTAAGTTAGAGCTGACAGAGAAAATTTGGCCACGGCGTAACGCCGATGTAAGCTGGAAGCTAGAACCGGTTTGCTTTCGTTGTTTTTTATTTGGTCGGAGAAAATCTGGCAACAACGCACGTTTAACATGGCGCCGGTATTCTTTTGGTTGGGCAAGAAGGTTGGAAGGTGCTCGGTTTGCGAGCACATGTAGCGAAGACGTGACCGGAGACGTGCCCCTGTGATGTTCCCGGACGACGGAAAGCATCATTCCCAATTGTCGTGTGTGCTTGGAAAGCGAAGGGTGTCACCGGGTCCACGAGTGCGCAACCACAAGCCAAGGGTCACGACAGCGCTGCGTTTACTTCGGCGATCTCGTTCTGTTTGGTGCAACGCGGCGATGCGACAAAGAGCTGAAGTGTCCGTGGTGTGTGGTGCGGTGCTTGGAGGTAGAAAGCCACACTGGCCACACTAACACGGAGCGCGAATTGGTTGCTGTGGGTTTAGTCCGTCGTAATCAGCTGACCCGGTCCAGCTGGTCCGGGAGGACGCAGCGATCGTTTTTAAAAGTAAATCTTCCCTCGTTCTGTTTCAAAATGTGGAAGTATACCGACGCATACCGTGAGTAAAAAGCTGTGCGCGTTTTCAACAAAATTATGTCGTTTTAATTGAACAATGGACTCCGGATTGTTGTCCTAGATCTGACGTTTTTATGCTTCGTGTTGGACTGCGTTTGCACAGCGACGCACACAGCTCGAGTAGATGACTCGGTCCTGCAAACGACCGGTAACAGAATTTCAGGGAAACTTAAGTCACCACTGATATTTTCCTTTAAATCTCGTGCGAGTTTGTCGCGCTCATCATGCGGTGTGAATAAATTGGGGCAAGATTTCCTACCTGCCCACAGATGCATGAACTGAGACCATTTTTTGCGAGGTGAACATAGTGCTTTTTCTTTGTTTTGGAAAGGCGCTGGTGCATTTACTATGGTACAATCACTTGAGAGTTGAGCAATTGGAGAGAGCGAGCAAGCTTTCCGCTTTCCCAACTTTTTCTGTTTTCTATGGCACTGCCCTGTTTCAGTTTCAGTAGGCATATCTAAAAGCGGGTACAAACTGCTCTAAAGCAGGTAAAAAACAGAAGACGCTTAGGACGGTGCGGACTCCGTGTTTCGCGCTTTTCGTAAGGTGACTGGGTAAATGCTTTTGCGAGGTATGCGGAGTATGCAAGCGATTTTGTTATGCCTGTCGTTTGCGTCTCTCCAGTAAAACGAATAAGATTATCTACAAAGGCGCAATCACAAGCCAAGATTTACGATAGCAGTGCGTTTGCTTCGGTGGTCCGTGTAGTTGTATTTTACTCTGCTCTCTACAACACCGTGCCATGACGAAGAGCTGGAACGGTCACGGTTTGTGCTGGCCTCCCCGTTGACAGAAACCCGCATCGCCCGTGTCGGCACCGAGTGCGCTTGGGCTGTTGATGCTCACAAGCCACGAATGCTTTCATCCGTGGCTTGTCGCCAGCTGATCCTGCTGCTAAACGGTGAGGAAGCGGCGAGAGTGACCTCTGAAGTGAATGTAGATCCTCGTTCATTCAGTTATCCGGTGTCAAAGTGTGGAAGATGTCCAACGTGTACTGAGTGCGGGAACTACGAGCGTTTTGCCTTGCTTTTATAACCGGAACCAGAGCAACGAGATAACTGCCTTGCGTACTTAAAAATGACGGAAGCAAAACGTTTCAACAGGTCGAACACGTCACCGGGGATGTAGGCGAGACGGTGTACACTGTTTAAACGCTTGCAGTATCCACGAGCGGTACCAGGAAAGCGACGTCAGCAGAGAAGGAGCTCGCCATTCAGCATAATGCAGTGCTACGGGCCCGTGTATATTCAAAGTTCGGAATAGTAACAGCGTGGCAGTGTAAAAAAAAAAGAAAAAAAAAAGACGCATTAGCGCTTCACACCAGTGATCACGAATAACACCGGCCACGAACTCCCGAGCCCCACCGCTCCACTCAACACCGACACGACAGACGACAACAAACTGCATCAACACGACCCAAAAGTGAAGGCGTCTGCTCCTGTACTGCAACTAGCGGAAGTGAAGTGTTGAGCACATGTCCTTCACGAGAATATATAAAAAAAATGCTTTGCGCAAGCATCATTTCCGTTTATTAGTAATTATATAATGATAAAATCTTAATAATTAAAAAAAAATCTGATTCAAGCTAGTCGGACTGCTCATAACACTGGTCTAGCATAAAAATAACAAAAATTTGAATTTCTTCATGACCGGTTTAGGATTTATTGTCAATACATCGTTATCGTTCGGAACGGACTAACATTATAGATTTTGCCTCCATACTTTTTAAATGCAAAGAGTTCTTACATACGGCTGTCCATTGCGCCGTGTTTTGTGTCTTCTTCTATAAATCTGTAACGGTCAGCGACTAAATAGCTCACCCGCACATGCCAAGCTTATATACGCCGCGGAGAAAAGAGCATGTTAAGTAGGAAGTGTCGGGCGCAGTGTCGGGTGTTGTGTTTGTGTATATGTCGGTGATGTGTAATGCGTGGTATTGGTGTTGTGCGTGATGTATGTAGGGGTTGTGTCTACCTGTGATCGGTCGTAGGCTCGTAGCATATTAACAAACTTTTTTTTATAGACTGCTAGAAATCCCGCTAGGTGGCGGAAGTTACCGCCCGATTTCAAATAGTTTGCTCGAGTTATTTGTCCATTTAAGTTCGCTTTTCTGTCTAGCCTGTCTAGCGGCTCGATCGTAGCTACCGACGCCGCCGACCGCCGACCGCCGACGACGCACGTACGTACGTATTTTTGCGCGTAGCTACGTCCGCCGCTTGGAGACTGTTTAGTGTGTATAAAAGACATCGAAGGAGAACAAACGCCGTCCTGTGTGCTTTCAATTCAGCCGAAAGGCGCGCGGCTTGCTGGGCTCGTCCCTCGCCTGTTCTCGGCTGCTGGCCGCCATGTTTTATGAGCACGCTCAGCCAACACGCTGAACCGTGCTTAGCGGAAGAAAAACACGGTGTATCGTGTTAAGTTTACACAGCACCTCATGTGTAGACGAAAAACACAGATGGCTGCGTGTAAAACGAACACGTTTCGACGTGTCCGCTATGGGACAACGGTTTACACGTCTGGGCGTGTTATTTTTGCTAACAGTGTAGGTAACTCGGAATACACCTGCGCCACCACGCGAACCAGACATTGTGCGTTTATCAAAATCTGTCAGCGCTGTAGAATGTCAGTAGCAATCCCATAGGTGGTCTAAGAAATTAAGGGCGTCTAGTTTTGTTTTACATGTTGTGTAGCAACATGTAAAGCAAAATAGGCAAAATGGAGCCCATTTTTGCGCGCTTTTTGATTTCTGGTGCCATAGAGCCCCATGTATTCGAAAACACCGTCAGCCTCCATTTTCCCATTGAAACTTCAGAAAATCACTTATAACTTTTGAATAAGGTGTCCGTTCGGGCTGAAACTTTGGCATCTAGTTGTGACCTCTAGCGCAACCTTAGGGCGGAAAATGAGCGTTCGGCGATGCCTAGTTTATTTTTGAACTAAAAAGAACCCTGCAATTTTTTTTTGTTTTTGCGACACCCTGCACAATTTTTGCCCACGTGAAATCCCCAAGCTGAAGGAGATCGCCGCTGAAGGAGAGAAGACCACGTGCCGCCAAACTAAAAACCAAATTCGACGTTCGTTTTTGTACAGCTTAACGTCGGTTTGCATTTGAAGTGCGGCGACACTGGTTTGCTGTAGATGAAAAGTGTAGCCAGTTAAGTATCACTGCTAGTCTAGAATCTTTAACGCGCATCACGCAGTAGAGATACACGACCGCACGCCGGTACGATAGTAATCCAGATTGAAGACGACATGCCGCCTCCGTGCTCATAGTTTCTGTATTATCTGCGGAGATTTCGGACCTTGAAAATGTTGAAACAGAACCGCACTTTCCTAATTTTAAAGAAGGACATCCTTGAGTGGAAAAAACTCTATATGCAAGTCATCAGGAAGCACATATACAATAACATCAAAATCTATTATTATCAAGATGAATTTTGGGTCAACTGCGGTTTACAATTGGCAAAGTACGAACCAACAGCACCGCAATAACAGCAAGTCAAGCGTTTCTGTTTGGGTAGTGTACCGGGCTCGAGTCCACTTCGGGGAAAGGAGAAGTGTATTTGTTACGTTTCTCACGCCTGCACTGAAACAGGCTTTGTTCTGGTATGCCTCGACCTCTTCGTGGATCAAAATGAGACCACAGTGAGGTAGCAGATGAAGTATTAAATTTACTATGAACTAAATTCATTTGTTTCATTCAAGTAAAGCTACGATCATCACTAGACCAGCACTGTACCTCACCGTCATTGTCAAGCCAACTGACCCAACAAATCTTGATACTACATAAGGGGGGGGGGGGGGGGGGGGGGGGCTCAGCACCGAATGTCTATCCCAAGCTGGTTGACCATGTGCGGATACGGCAACTATATGCCGTACAAGCGGCTCTATACAATCCAAAATATTTCGACAAATCGAATAAGCTTTTAACAAATGAGATTCACTGCTCTCAGCAATCATTTTATTGCTGTAGACGACGCAAATAAGACGAAATCAGTAAGGTTTTGATTAACAAGTTTCACCAGCTGCAATCTAGTTGTGAAACAATTTATGCGTTCTTACGTCGCAGGGCCCACGCAGATCCAAGGAATCGTGAGCGAATATATGATACCTTAGATGCACAGAAATATCTACGTATGAAATATTCTCAAGAAGCGTCTCCACTCGAGGATACTCTCCTCGGTTAGGAGCCGCCTCGGTGGCTCCGAGGCGAGAGCGTCGGCCTACGGATCCCCATGTGGCGGGTTCGAATCCCGGCCGAGGTGCCCGCAATCTGACGGAGGCTTATTGCGGAGAAGGCGCCGTGTAACCGAGCTTTCGGTTGCACGTCAAAAGATCCCCAGGTGGTCGAAATTAATCCTCAGTCCTCCGCTGGGGCGTGCCAGATGCCCGCCGTTGGTATGGCACGTAAAACCCCCAAATTTGTTTCTCCTCGGTTACGTTCCGTTTTACAGCGAGCTGTCCATGGCGAAGTTCTAAATATCTTCGCGAGCGCAGACAGAACGCGCAGATTGAGAATTCGCGGCGTCGTAGTCTACCCACCAATCGTAGAACCTCGTTCTCTTCTGACGTAGTCATCGCCCTAGAGACGATATCCGCAGTTGTACTTTGGACTTGCTGTGGGCAGGACGCGCGTAGTTCGCGCTCAGGAAGAAGAGCGTGCCCTCAAAGAGCGACAACGTTAGTGTGACGGTAGCCCGTGCTTAGTTGCAAGCACCATCGACATCGCCACGACTTCTCCCTCGTTCAAAAAGGCGTCGGGTTGCCATTACGCTATGCCTCATGTAACCGCCCATTCCGGTTCTATTAAAACACGCTCAAGCAACTGAGTCGTAAGACTACGCGAGTGACACGATGCACGTCACATGGTGTCAGAAGATCGAGATGTCGCGCGAAAATTAACTCCAGCCGCCGAAATCACTGGATACGAGCACCAATGTCTCCACAACGTGGGAGGACTGGTTGCAGTCCTTCGAGTGGTACGAAACCGCCGTGCAACTCCCAAAGAAGCCATCCGAAGTGCAAGTAGCAACTTTTATGTCAGTTATTGGAACCGAGGCTCAGAAAATCTACCGAACGTTCCAGTTAACGGACGAACAAAAGAAGGACGTGAACATCATCAAGGCGAAGTTCACCGCGCACTTCACCCCGCGCTTCAACCATGCCTACGAGAGGTACAAATTTAACCAGATGGCACAGAAAGGAGAATCCTTCACGAACTACGTGACTTCCGCACGACTAGAAGCGAACAGATGCAATTACGGTCAGCTCACGGAATAACTCCTACGAGATCGAATCATCGTCGGCGTGCTGAACGACTGTCAGAGAAAAACTTCTGGCGGATCTAGCCATGGACTTGGACAAGGCGATACACGTTTGCAAGGGAAATGAGCAGGCGACTCAACAAATCAAAGACATTACGACGCAGAGCACGAAGGCCGTCGACGCAGTGCAACCCAGAACGGAGCAAAGGAAGAAGGCTACAGCCGACAAGCAGACGCCGCAACTACCGCCAGAAAAGCGAGCTACACAGACGCCGCTAGCAGAAAGACAAGTTCTCAAGAACTGCGGCTACTGTGGAAGCCAGCATCAGAGAGGAAACTGCCCAGCATACGGAAAAAAGTGCATCACCTGCAGCAGGACCGGGCACTTTGCGGCTGTCTGCAGAACAGGCAAGAGGAAACAAAGAGAAGTTCACGCCGTCGAATGCACAGACTCTGATGAAAAAATGCTTGTCCAAGAAATCCAGAAGGAAAAGGACAACACAAGAGAGGACTGGTACGAAAGCATTTCATTCCCTTGCGGAAAGACGGTAAAAATAAAGTTGGACACCGGAACCCAGTGCAATGTGCTACCAGTCGGCATTTCAAACACTCTCAACCTCAAGACCAGGCAATCACGAGTGAAACACATCGTCTCCTACATTCAACACAGACTTGACGTCACCGACGAGTGCATTGCTCCGTGCAAGGTCCGGGACAAGTCGGTCAAGATCAAGTTCATCGTCGTGGATGGACACTCAGCACCTATCCTAAGCAGCAACGGATGCGAAACGCTCAACCTGGTAAAGCGTGTGCATCTGCAAGAACAGCAAGTACACAGGCCTGGGATGCATAAAAGGGATCGTCTACGATGCAGACCTAAAGGAGAACGCAGAAGGTGGAGAAAACAGACCACCGAGAAAAGTGCCATTTGCCATAATGGATGACGTCAAGAAAGATCTCGACAACATGGAGGACGGCGAAATCACCAAGAAAATAAATGATGCAACTCCATTCTGCAGTCAGATGGTCGTAGTCAAGCAGAAAGGCAAGCTAAGAATCTGCCTAGACCCAACAGATCTCAACAAGATCCTACTCAGAAGACATTTCCCACTCAAGATGCTGGAAGAAATCGCAGCACAAGTCAGTGGATCCAAAGTCTTCACGCTGCTCGACTTGAAGAAAGGCTTTTGGCAACTAACGCTGTCCGAGAAGATTCAAAAATACCTGGCATTTAGCACGCCATGGGGAGGGTACACCTTCCTACGTGTTCCATTCGGAATAGTAACGGCACCCGAGGTATTTCAACAAGTGATCACAGAAATCCTGAAAGGCCTCCCGAATGTCGTAAACTCCATGAATGACATACTCATAAATGCCAGGACGATGGAGGAGCTGAACAAACGCACCGAAGCAGTCTTGGAAAGACTCCGACAAGCAGGTGCCAAACTCAGCCAACATAAATGTGTCTACAACCAAGCAAGAGTCAAGTTCCTAGGACATGTTCTAACAGACAAAGGCCTTGAAATAGACGAGGAAAAGGTTGAAGCCATCGAGAAAATCAAAGAACCAAGAAACAAGGCTGAACTGCAACGTTTCCTTGGCATGCTGCAATACCTGCAGAAGTTCATACCCAACCTAGCAGAGAAAGCTGTCCCACTGAGAAAGTTGCTGAAGCAACTTTCTCAGTGGGACAGCTTTTTGCTAACTGTGGGATACACCCCACAGTTAGCGAAAGCGCGAATGGGCGCGGAAGCGACGAGAAGCCGCTGCCGCCAAAAGCGCGGTGACCGACGGGTGGGGACTCGGGACAATCGAGTCGCTGTTCTCTGACCAACGAAGAACAACAGCGTGCCCGTCGTCTGCAGCAGCAGAAGCGTGAGTGTTATCAACGTCGTGGAGCGAAAAAGGACCAACGAGGGCCGAGCCGCCAACGCCAAGCGTATGCGATGCGCACGTCAGGACCCCAAGTACCGTGCGTTGGCAGTACAGTCATCCCAATACAGCTTCGTTGGTTATCCTTCACAGAGTGGAAGGCCACTAAATTTATTTTGATTTATAAACGTCTGTCTGTTAACCAGAAATATATAACGTTTACTTGAGTGAGCGGTGTAATGGGGGGGGGGGGGGGGGGGGGGTTGCAGCTTTTTCAATAGAGATTGCTGTGTGGCAGTCCCTTGATTTGGTTTCGGTATTAAAATGTGAAACCCACCACCGCCTGACGGAGAGTGGGGCTGTCTACGTGTCACGGCTGTTTCATTGATGAAAACTGAATATACTCCGCCAACAACCAGACTTACTTTACTAACCCCGTATG